>NC_135655.1:1329780-1682280 GCF_964188315.1 Podarcis muralis
TTTGATTAAAAAATATTGAAGTGGTTTGCAACACACACGCACATACATATCCACTCACTTAAAACCAGACAGAGGATTAAATTTACAGATCATCAGCTAACTATTACAGGGAATCTTTCCTCTTAATTGCCCGCCAGCACAGAAAAGCTTTCAGCAAACACGTAAATGTTAATATGGGAGATTTACTTGGGAAGATAAGAAAATTACAAACCAAAATTACAAACCAAAACATTGTATCAAAACACCATTCCAAAGCAATAAGCAGCTAAAAGCTAATGAGATGCTATGCCCCCTAACCTATTGATTAATTTCCAGTCTCTTAGGCGTCTCACAATGAAGCCAAGGAAGATGTGCTGAGTCTTGGAGGAGGTGGCAGGGAGTTCCACTGGTGAGGAGCAGCCACCAAGGCTGGTTCTCAAATGCTCTTCTGAAGAGCAGTGATCTTGGCCTCGCATTACGTGACGGCACAGAGGGGCAGGAGCCTGAGATTGGTCTTAAGGTAATGCCATTCAGGGTCTGCGCACTGCGCATGGGATTTGTGTCAGCCTCCACCTCACAGCGGTTGATTGCCTCCTGTTTGCCTCCCGCTCGCTGTGGAATTAACAGCTTGGGGAATTACCTTGTACTGGAGGGGATGAGCGTGGGATGGGAGGAATCACAGGTATTTACACACTTCTTGGCTCTCCTGACGTGAGGGGAGATTAATCTGTCAGCTGAAATAACACGGTGTTGGGAGGCGCAGATGAAGGAGAAGCAGCCGCCCCCATGGCAAGGAGTTGCTAAAGGCATCAAAGTCAATCCAGAGCCCCAAGGGCTTGTGGGAAGGAAGGAGGAAGAGGTGGAACAAGGGCTGGGGGAGAGAAGCTGAGGTCAGGCCCAGGGCATCCTAGAGGACCAACCAAAGATGAAGGAACAAAGGGATTGCTTCCATTTATTTATTTAAAACATTGGCATGCTACTGTGTCTCATGGGTGGGTGGGTGACGGAGCAAGCTGGTCCGTAAACCACACAATTCAAAGCCGGAGTTATTTCCCTATCAGCAAAACACAATCTTCACAGACTTGGCTGAGTGTCAGGCCTAAGGAGCAGAGCAGCTCCTGTTCTGAAGGTCTTACTCCATGAAGCCAAGATGAAAGCTCCCTGCCTCCCCACAGCTCTCTACGATATTTCTCCTCCCCTCCAAGGCTTCTTCCAAGCAATCAGAGACTGTGCCCCCTGTGAGCAGACCATCTTGGCTCCTCCTGTTTCATTCATCTCCTGGTTCTGGGAGACAAGGAGGGGAGGGGAGCTTCTCGCAGCGGGAAGGGGAGATGCCAGCCTGACTCCTCTCTGCCTTCCTTCTCCTATTCGCTGCTTCATCTTCTGCCTCCGGCTCTTGACTTCTCTCTGCCACAGACTCACCCGACTCACTAAGCCTGTGACCTCTTCAGCTTCTGGCACCTCCTCTTCCCAGTCTTCCCGCTCTGATCTAGTATCTAGTTGTTGGAAAATGGGACAGTGGGCTAGATGGACCTTGGACTGATCCGGCTGCAAGGACACCTCCCCCCCCCCCCAAATTTGGAGAGGCAGAGCTGGGGGTGTTGTTTTTTAAACCTATTTTTTATTAAAGATTTCTTGGTTTACAAAAGTATGTGCAATGTCTCATGTCTCTCAGGAAGAACTTCCTGACAGTAAGAGCTGTTTGACAGTGGAATTTGCTGCCAAGGAGTGTGGTGGAGTCTCCTTCTTTGGAGGTCTTTAAGCAGAGGCTTGACAACCATATGTCAGGAGTGCTCTGATGGTGTTTCCTGCTTGGCAGGGGGTTGGACTCGATGGTCCTTGTGGTCTCTTCCAACTCTATGATTCTATTGTTTTCAAGTTGCAGTTTCTACAGATCAGTGTCATTTGTTGAGACTTTAGTGTTACCTTAGGAAGAAAAGGGGGAGAGAGGTGGAGGGGGCCAGGGTAGGTGGGGGTGGGGTCAGGGGGGGCAATGTTTCTATTCTACTTAATGTATGTGTGGGGTTTTGTGTCAGTGTCGTTTTTGCGGGTTCTCTTTACTATTTGCTTGTGTTCCTTTGGTGGTGAGAGAGGGTATGGTTGGTTGGTTGGTTGGTTGGTTGGTTGGTTGTGATTGGCTGTGTTGAACTTTGGTTTCATGTGTGAGTGGGGTGGGTGGGTGTTTTTGAATCAGGTTAGCCATATTGATTTGTATGCTTTTGGTGGATTCTTGCAGTGGCGTAGCGTGGGGGGTGCAGGGGGGGCCAGCCGCACCGGGCGCAACATCTGGGGGTTAGGGTTAGGGGGCGCAAATCCACGGATTAGGGGGTGCATATTACTTGCCTTGCCCCGGGTGCTGACAATCCACGCTACGCCACTGGATTCTTGTCATTGTCTTGTTGACACGGGGACAGGACACTTCTTAAAATAGCTGAAGACCGTCAGCATCTCCAAGTCATCCATCCATTGGAAACATCTGCTTCGTACTGGAAGACACAAGATCTACCCACCCGGGAAGAATGGCAGATGAAGCTGATGGACTACATGGAACTGGCGGAAATGACTGGCAGAATCCGAGACCAGGGAGAAGAGTCGGTGGAAGAAGATTGGAAAATTTTTTAAAGTATATTTACAGAAATATTGTAAAATAAATGAATGTTAGAAGGATGCTAGAATGAAGTTATATGGCTTTAGCAGAAATGTTATAAAGAATTAAGTAAAAATAGATTGTTAATGGGTCAAAGTGGAAATTTAAGGTTAGATTGTGTTAAGATAAATTATAGAGCAAAAATTAAGAAAGATGGAAAGGATTTGCTGAAATAGCTAATTGAACAAGAATACAAAAAAGGGAGGTGTGAGGAGGTCGATGATACAAGTAAATGAAAGGTAAAGATATAGGGATATTGGATGTGTTTTTAAATGTTTTTGATTTTCTTGTCATTTTGCTGTATTGTTTTTTGTTTTGTTTTTTATTGTTTCTTTCTTCTTTTTTCTGTAACTATTAAACCTTTAATAAATATCTTAAAAAAAGAAGAAGAAACATCTGCATCGGAAGATCCATGGACAATTCTCTGTTTACTTTCATTACTCAGCCACCTGCCCTCCTTCTCAAAAATATGCTCAAAATGGAATTTGCAGTTGGAGCCTTCCCCCAGAATAGACTCACTGAGGTTCATGCAAATGGAGCAGGCAGACTTCTGCTGTGGCAGTGGAGGTTCTGCCACATTCCTCTCCTTTGCAACCCTCTATGAAGCCTCAACATCTGGAGCAGATTTGGAGAGGGAAAAGAAAGTGCCTTGCATAAATGGAACTCTGCATGTGAATATTGGATGGATCAAAATTTTCCCTGCCATTGTGCCTTCAAGGTGACACCCAAGACCCAACAGGACCAAGGCCATGTTGTTGAAACTGTCCTGGCATTAACTGCTCTGCGATGGGGAGTGTGGACTGAACACATTTTAATTTTTTTTAAAAAAAACAGTGTTGTTTTGGTGTGTGAAAGCACTTCTTCATGCATCATATAGTTAATCTGTGGAACCTTCTCCCACAGGACGGGCCGGTGGCCACTGGGTGGCTTTTAAAGAGGATTAGGCTAATTCATCAAGGAGAGGGCTACTGATGGCTACTAGCCATGAGGGCTTTGCCCTATCTCCATGGTTGGAGGCAGCAAAGCTTCTGAATGCCATCTGCTGGAACCTGCAGGAGGGTCTTGCGTTCACCCCATTAGACTCATCTGATGTTCTGAAGTTCTTGTAGCTTCTCAGCTTGTGGTTCCTTTCCCTCAGTTCTCCAAGACAAGTGTTTCATTGAGATGTCCACCTGCTGGTGATGGGGGTGGCCCAGTATTTTTATTTGGAGGGGATGGTTCCCTCCCAGCCCAAAGGCTGCCTCTCGGACTGGGATGCTGGCTGCTGGACTGTTGATGAGAATTTGCACAGAAGGGATGTTGTTTCTTTCTCCTCTGTGAAGAGCTCATCAATTGGAATTGGAAATGTCAGGGTTGTTGCTCCCTTTTTGAAGAGGTGTGTGAATTATTCACTGCCAGAGAGATCTTTTATTTCATGCCGTCCTCTTAACAACCGGAGTTGCTGGGGGAAAGCTAAACATCCCATAGGGAAGCATTCTGGGGAAGCCCCAGCAGCCCTGCCATCTGCTAAGCCACAGGTTTCCCACCGCCCCACTGGGCTCCCCACGTCGAACAACCGCTGGAAGCGCTGAGAGGCAACAACCCATGAAAGCAGTTATGTGAGCAAGGGCGATGTGGGAGGTGCAGAAACACCTCCCAATGCTCAGGCTCAGCAGCTAGTGGCGCCCTTCCTGTGGAACGCCCTCCCATCAGACGTCAAGGAAATCAACAACTACAGTGGTACCCTGAAGTACTATTTCTGGGCTAGCGGAGTCTGTAACTTGAAGCGTCTGTAACCTGAAGCGTCTTGTGACCCGAGGTACCACTGTATCTGACTTTTAGAAGACATCTGAAGGCAGCCCTGTTTAGGGAAGCTTTTAATGTTTGATGAATTATGGTATTTTAATATTTTGCTGGAAGCTGCCCAGAGTGGCTGGGGAAACCCAGCCAGATGGGCGGGGTATAAATTATTATTATTATTATTATTATTATTATTATTATTATTATTATTATTTAAGGGCAAGGAATGCCCAGGTTTAACAGGGAGTCAAATTCATAGAGGGCTTGCCACCCATCACCAAGAACCAACATCCTGCTTCCTCATGGGAATATAAGAAGAGTCCTGCAGCTGGATCAGACCATGGCCCATCTCGTCCAGCATCCTGTTCTCACAGTGGCCAACCAGTTTCCCCTTCTGGGAAACTCACAAGCAGGACTTGAGAACAAGAGTACCTTCTCCCGTGGCCTCCAGCAACTGGCATTCGTAAGCATTGCTGCCTCTGACTTGGGGGCAGAGCACAGCCATTGTGCCTAGGAGCCCTCCATAGCCCTCTGCTCCATGAGACCATGTTTGGTTCAAGGTTCTGCCTAGGGGCCTTAAATTCTGCCCCTCTGCTGACCCCCATCATCCCTGGCCCCCAACGCAACCCAGCTACCTTCCATCACCGGCAGTTTTCCACCTCGTGGGCCGTGATTTGTGCTCTAAATGCACCACAATGACCTTTCTTTTGAGCAGTTGAAATGTTTTCATTAAAAATGAAAGAGCAGATACATCAAAATGTTTCGCGATGTAAAGGCCCACATTGTGAATATAAAGCAGAGGGAGCCGGCACTGCCAGGAGGCGCCCTCCAGATGAAACAATGGACAAATTGGCTTGTTTTGTGACTCACAGGCAAGACCGATTTGGGGAGCAGCCACCTGGGCTTGGCGGGCGGAAGCAAATGCAAGAGGCAGAGCGAAGGGAGGAGGAGATCTAGGAAGGCAGGACTCACAGAGGGAGCAATGGGAGCAACTTTGTGGTGGCAAGAGCTGTTCGCCCGTGGAACAGGCTCCCTCGGAAGGTGGTGGACCTTCCTTCATTGGAACTTAGGGTCCTCATATTTACAGGACCGCCTCTCCTGGTCTGCCCTGCAGAGGACCATGGTCCCTGGTGGAAGTGCTCCACCAGGGCCTTCTTAGTGATGGCTCCAACCTGGTGGAATGCTCTGTCCCATGAAACCAGGGCCCTGCAGGATTTAACCTCCTTCCGTTGGGCCTGTAAGACAGAGATATTCTGCCGGGCTTTCAACTTGAACTTAGCCTGATCTTTTATTCCCCTTCCTTCCCTCCCCCTCCCCTTTTTATGAAGATTACCTGCTCTGAGACCCCACAGCTAATTCTCCCCATGTCTCCTCACTGGCCCAAGTAGGACTAATTCAGCCAGATAGCCCTGGTAATTATCTAATGGTTATTAGATGGATTTCCCCTAAATTGATTTCTGAACTTTGAATCTTATTGTTATTCATGTTTTTATACTGTATTTTATGCTGCTTTTACAATTAAGTGTTTTAAATTTGTTGTTAGCCGCCCTGAGCCCAGTTTTCGAACTGGGAAGGGAGGGGTAGAAATAAAATTTATTATTATTATTATTATTATTATTATTATTATTATTATTATTATTTTATTTAGGTTGGATGGCTCTCTGTCAGGCATCCTGTAGCTGTGATTCCTGCATTGTGGGGCGCTTGACTAGATGACCCTTAGGGTCCCATCCAACTCAACAAGTTTATAAGTCTTCCAAGAGAGGGTGGAAAGTGGCGATGGAAAGAAACAGCCACCCTTTGAAGAGCAGCGATCTCATTGCAGGGGTTGGATTAGTTCAGGGGTGTCCAACAGATCACGGTTGATTCCCCCCCCCCAAAAAAAAGCTCAACAACTTTTTCTTACTAAAAAGTGCTCAACAACTCTTGCCAATCCAATGGGTGAGTTTCCGTTCCCACGCTTCCAGCAGTATGGAATATAAATAAGGATCACATGATCCAGCAATGAGAGAATGAATTGTTGACAGAACCCATGGACAGAATCCATTAACCTGAATGTTGGAAGATTCAGGAAAGATAAGAGCAGAGCACAATTGAACTGTGGAACTCATTCCCACAGGAGGCAGTGAGGACCACCAACCTAGATGGCTTTATCATAGAATCATAGAGTTGGAAGAGACCACAAGGGCCATCGAGTCCAACCCCCTGCCAAGCAGGAAACACCATCAGAGCACTCCTGACATATGGTTGTCAAGCCTCTGCTTAAAGACCTCCAAAGAAGGAGACTCCACCACACTCCTTGGCAGCAAATTCCACTGTCAAACAGCTCTTACTGTCAGGAAGTTCTTCCTAATGTTTAGGTGGAATCTTCTTTCTTGTAGTTTGGATCCATTGCTCCGTGTCCGCTTCTCTGGAGCAGCAGAAAACAACCTTTCTCCCTCCTCTATGTGACATCCTTTTATATATTTGAACATGGCTATCATATCACCCCTTAACCTCCTCTTCTCCAGGCTAAACATGCCCAGCTCCCTTAGCCGTTCCTCATAAGGCATCGTTTCCAGGCCTTGGACCATTTTGGTTGCCCTCCTCTGGACACGTTCCAGTTGGTCAGTGTCCTTCTTGAACTGTGGTGCCCAGAACTGGACACAGTACTCCAGGTGAGGTCTGACCAGAGCAGAATACAGTGGCACTATTACTTCCCTTGATCTAGATGCTATACTCCTATTGATGAGGCCCAGAATTGCATTGGCTTTTTTAGCTGCCGCGTCACACTGTTGGCTCATGTCAAGTTTGTGGCTTTAGAAGAAGGTTAGATAAATTCACGGAGGAGAGGACATGCTCTGCCTCAGTGGTCAGTGACAGCAATCTTTCTGAGTCGTGTTTGCTGATCCAGCAGCCTCTTCTGATGTTCTCAAGAGCACCCTTCATCTTGGCCTGGTGGTGGCTTGTCTCTTCCTCCATGATCTACACCGAGACATTTGCCACACAGTTTTGCCCAATATTGCAAGTGCCAGAATGAGCCTGACCTGCTTCGTTCCTCATCATCTCTACATCCACGGTGGCAGCAGTGATTCTTTGAAGAGGCGAAATAGCGCCAGACTCCTGCAGGCCTTTCATTTCGGAGGAAAGGAGGAAGAGTCGCTCCTGTGACACGGCAGCCCTTTGCTGCTTTGTTCACACACAATGGCAGGAGGGGACGATCACCTCCGAGATGGGTTTTCTAGCTGAGGAGGAAAGTAGAAATAGAGGGGAAAGCGACAAAGAGATGTCACGGGACTTGACAAAGGGTGGCATGTCGCTTCAAATCCCATGGCGAGCCAGGACTCTGCTAGTTCCTAAATAAAGCCGGTCAAGAGGGGAACTGTGTTCATGTTACAGGAGATCTTCAGAAAAACATGAGCTGAAGCATTCACTGCTTTCAGTTAGGGCAGTGATTCCCAATCTTTTTGAGGCTCCCCTTGGCTCCATAAAGAGGCCTCCAGTGCCCTCTTACCCTCTGCCTTGTCTGGACTGAGTTCCAGTTTCTTCACCTCCACTCCTGAACTGACACCAGACATCAGTTCATCATTTTCTACAGCCACCCTGGGACCGGATGCTAGGAAGGAGAGACGGAGCTGAGCGCCATCTGCATACTGATGGCCCTTCAGCCCAAACCTCTGCATCATCTGAGTTTCACGTGGGCATCAAAGAGGATGGCAGGCAAGGTGGAATCTTCTGGGACCTGCCGTGATCCAAAGGCCATGTGGCACAACGGTCACATCCTGGCACCACCTTCTGGGATTAACCTTCTGGGAAGGAGCGGTGCCTCTGCAACACAGGGATCAATAATTCTACCCCCTGAGGCAGCCAAGAAGGATCCTTCGGGTGCTGTTGTATCACAAAAGGCAGAGAGTTCTGGGAGAACTAGAAAAGCAGGAGTCCATCTCCCCCCGCAGATCATCCACCAGGGCTACCAGGGTAGGGTCAGTTCCAGATTGGAGTCACCTGCCCCTTCTGGTAGGAGTCTCAGTTTGCAGCAAGAAGTCAACATCAACTTCGTTGGACTGGTCATGTTGTGTGGATGCCTGATTATTGTCTTCCACAGCAACTACTCTATTCCGAACTTTAAAATGGAAAGCGTAATGTTGGTGGTCATCAAAAGAGGTTTAAAGACTCTCTCAAGGCAAATCTAAAAAAATGTAGTATAAACATCAACAATTGGGAAACACTGGCCTGCGAGCATTACAATTGGAGAACAGCCTTTACCAAAGGTGTCCACTTTGAACTCAGGATGGAAGGGAGAAACGTGCTAAGAGGAAGGCATGCTTGGCAAACCCTCACTGTGATCAACTCCCACCATGAAACCTCTGTCCCCACTGTGGAAGGACATGTGGTTCCAGAATTGGCCTCCACAGTCACTTACAGACTCATGGATAAAACTGTGTTAATGGAAGACAATCTTACTCAGCTACAAGTGAAGAAGAAGAAGAAGAAGAAGAAGAAGAAGAAGAAGAAGAAGAAGAAGAAGAAGAAGAAGAAGAAGAAGAAGACGACGACCAGGATGGCAATCCCATTTAATCAGACTATTTATTTTCCTCTCAAATACCCTCAGTTGATATAAGATGGGTATGACATGAGAGCCTCCTTTGGCACATTTCATATCAACCTTCACAAATGGTTGCTGTTCTCCTAGCTAGGGGTGGACTTTGGTAATATGGCACCCTGAGTGAGGACAAAATTTGCCACCCCCACCCCCCAATATTTCTTATTTTCACATTTCTTTTGGTACAATTGTATAGCTCAGTTGGTTAGAGCATGGTGCTGAAAATGCCAAGGTGGCAGGTTCAATCCCTGTATGGGACAGCTGCATATTCCTGCATTGCAGGAGGTTGGACTAAATGATCCTCAGGGTCCCTTTCCACTCTAGGATTCTATTATTCTATTATTATTTTTTCATTCTACTGGATCTTCTCAGTAGGTTGTTGTTGTTTAGTCGTTTAGTCGTGTCCGACTCTTCGTGACCTCCTGCATCAGAGCACGCCAGGCACTTCCGTCTTCCACTGCCTCCCGCAGTTTGGTCAAACTCATGCTGGTAGCTTCGAGAACACTGTCCCACCATCTCGTCCTCTGTTGTCCCCTTCTCCTTGCGCCCTCCATTTTTCCCAACATCAGGGTCTTTTCCAGGGAGTCTTCTCTTCTCATGAGGTGGCCAAATTCTTGGAGCCTCAGCTTCAGGATCTGTCCTTCCAGTGAGCACTCAGGGCTGATTTCCTTCAGAATACTGAGAAGTATTCTCAGTAAGTACTCATATTATTACTATTTTGCGGCCCCTCAACTCAGCGCCCTGGGGGGGGGAGCACCCACACCACCCAAAATCCAGCCTGTCTCAGTTCACCTGGTGGTTGCTCTGAGGAAAAAAGAGGTTTCCCCACTGAGCCCCTGAGGGAGACACTTTTGACCCGAGCCGATAGATTCAAATGACAAGAAAGAAGAAAGCAAATAAACATCAGGAAGAACTTTCTGATGGCAAGAGCCATCCAGCAGTGGAAGGGACTCCCTTGGGAGATGGCGGACTCTCCTTCCCTGAGTTTCTTTGGGAAAGCCATCTGCCAGGGATTCAGTATCTGAGATTCCTGCATTTCAAGGGGTTGGACTAGATGACCTGTGAGGTCCCTTCCAACTCTACAATTCTATGACATATGAGTTTGGGGAATTGGGGAGAAGAGGAGCAAAGGACCCTGGTAGAAGTTCACAGCACAAATGTGGCGGCGGAGAAACACAAAACATTATTTAATGGAAAGGTTAAAGAAAAAAGTTAATTGAATCCCATATTTGCCCAAATTTATCTTGAAATTTACTTGTTCTTCAGGAGAGTTCTCCTGTTTTTCAATTCACCTCCACGCTTAAACTCTAATGACACGGGTTGCTTTGAGACTTCAAGAGAGGAAATCTTAATAAAAGCTCGACTTGATGTTATTCCACTGCAAAGCCGGCGCTGAATTAAACATGAGGAGGGGAAGATTTTCCAACCGATGAGCGTCTGCCTTCAGCACCATTGGCCAGCCAAGGAAGATTGCCGGGGGAGGGGGCCTCTCCCTTCCTTCCAGATCCCTTATGGACTAGAATCTTTCCCCACCGACAGCTAAAACTGACGCCCTCATTGGAAGGTTGGATTCTCTCTAATGTGTCACGATTACTGATTACTCCACACAGTCTTGGTTTATTAACAGGCTTATAAATCTCACTGAGAAGATGCTCATTTTTTTGGGGGGGGGACAGGACATGCCTTGTATCAGTAATTTTTAAATATTTTTTTCATTATCTACAACAATAAAAATACGGTTGTGGGTTTGGTGAGGTCAGTTTGGATGATGCCCCAAGTCCCTCCCAGTTCTTGGAGTCCTGGACCCAGGGAGGGTTGGAATCTAAGGAAGGAAGTTGCTGAACTGGTGAGACAAGCTTCTATGCAAGACAAGGACCTTGGCTGGTCACTCAAGTGTCCTCATCAACATCCCAAAAGAAGGGGCCAGGTTACAAGAGCTACAACTAAGGGTTGTGGCCCTCTGGGCTAAAGGGGGAGCTCTTCCTCCACTCTCTTCTCCTAGCTGCTAGAGTAGCATGTGGGAGCTGAGCTGGGAAAAGCAGGCTGGAAGTTGGAGACGCAGATAACTGCTCGCTCTGAGTTGGATCCAAAGCTGTGAGCCTAATGGAGAAGCAATGTCTGCTAGGGTCTTAATGCTACAAGCGCCTCCATCTTATGCTCAGGTTGTGTATATGTGCAAATAAAACTGTCCTGGGCCCAGGGGTTAACCAGAGCAACGTGGTCCAGATCCGGTCCGGAATCCAAGGGTTCCGCTAGGAGTCAGTCCGACAGGGTCAAGGCAGGAAACCAGGCAAGGACAGGTACAGGATCTCAGGCAGGATCTGGCATACAGCAACATTGCTCCCGCAATCTGGGGTGGGGTCCGGCAGCCTTTTCTCTCTGATGGGGTAACGGCTGGTCCTGATCCCCTGGTGACTCAACTCCCTGTCTCGCCCCAAGGCGAGCACTCCTCCTGCGAGTACTCAGGTCTCTCCTTCTCTCAGACCTCAGTCTCTGCAGCTCAGGAGACGTCGGTGGGTTACTAGACCCAGAGGCCGCCTCAGCCTCCCCTGACCCAAGCAGTAGTGGAGCAGCTGTAAGTGATGGCCCAGCTGGAGGCAACGAGGTCATCCCTGCATCTGGAGCCAGTGGCGTAGCGTGGGGGGTGCAGGGGGGCCGGCCGCACCGGGCGCAACATTTGGGGTTAGGGCAAATCCACGGGTTAGGGGGCGCAAATCCACGGGTTAGGGGGCGCAAATCCACGGGTTAGGGGGCGCAAATTACTTGCCTTGCCCCGGGTGCTGACAACCCACGCTACGCCACTGTCTGGAGCAGGGCAGGCTCAGGCCCCTGACTCGGCCCAGCTGGTGCTTGTTGCAGGGGAACCTGTGCAGACTGGGACTCTTCAGGTTGAGGCCCCAGGCTTGGTTCAGATGTCGCCTGAGGCAGAGGATCCGGTGCGGACCGAGACTCCTCTGGTTCCGAGTCTGAGCCTGAGTCCCAGGCCATCACAAAAACCACGTACCCCAAAGACACCACAGTCTACGCTAACTTTCATTCCAGGGAAACCAAACCTGGATAAGTGCCTGGAACCTTGGCGTTTGCTCAGCCCTTGGAGTATCTTATTACAATAAGAGATTATAATTAAAACCACCATTTTTTGGGGGGGTGAAGCATGTACCACATATAACAGGCTCCCTTTGGAAAGTGGTGGGCTCTCCTTCCTTGGAGGTTGGGTGGTCCTCTTCCAGGGATTCTTTCATTGAGGTTGCTGCGATGCAGGAGGTTGGACTAGATGACCCTTGGGAACCCCAACCCGACAAACATATGATTCTGTGATATTCTTTGGGAGGTACTATCAAAGGCAAGGAGCCTTCTGGTAATTGAGTGTCATTCCTGCTACAGCATTGAGCTTCTGTGGAATGATGGAACACCAGACCTTCTGTTTTCAATGAGGTGAGCCGGGAGATAAGGAACAAGATGGAATGAGGAGATATGAGGAGAACAAGATGTGAGAGGGAGGAGGCATTTGTCTGCATTTGTCAGCTGGGCAAGGAGGAGCTGGGTGATCAGGCCACAGAAGATACTGCTTGGGAGGGAGCTGTCATGGTCCAGTTCACGGGTGATCGAAGTCCCGGCAGTGGATGTCAGGACCGGGGGCAAGATGGCAGGGTGGGAGCAGGAACGGGGGTCCAGAAGCCAGGAGTCAGGAAGCCAAGAGTCCAAGGGTCAGAAAGCCAGGAGTCAAGAAGCCAAGGGTCCGAGGGTCAGGAAGCAAGGAGTCACGAAGTCAGGGGTCCGAGGATCAAGAAGCAAGGAGTCCAGAAGTCAGGGGTCTGAGGATTAAGAAGCAAGGAGTCACAAAGTCAGGGGTCCGAGGCTCAAGAAGTAGGGAGTCAAGAAGCCGAGGTTCAAGGATCAGGAAGCAAGAAGCCAAACGCAGCAAGGCAGGAAATGAGTTGCTGTGGCAAAGAGCTGAAGGGAAAAGCTGACCTTATATCCATTCCCAGCTCTTGCCACCAGGTGCTGTGAGTTACCAATTGGCCTCACCTGTGCGGCCGCACCTTGCCTCTTCAGAACAAACTTAGGAAGGCCCCAGTCCTGCGGAGCCCTACTGGTCACAGGGCCTGGCTCCTGCACACACTCCTGACAGGAGGGAAGAGAGAGGCAAGGCATGTGGAAACCAGCCTGGACCTCTGGAAAAACTTCACTATTAAATCATTGCATCTGAATGCAACATCTGGACAATCAAGCACTTAGAGGGCTCATATATAAGAACATAAGGAGACCCTTCTCAATCAGGCCAATGGCCCTTCAATTCCAGCATCCTCTTCTCACACTGGTCAACCAGAAGCCCCAGTGAGAAACCTGAAGGTAGGACCTGAACATAACAAAAAGTACCCTCTCCTATGGAGAGCAACTGGTTTTCAAAAGCACTGCTGAATGTGGAGGCAGACCATAGAGGCCACCATGGCTGATAACCACCTCTAGTCCCCTCCTCTGGTAATTGGCTCAATTCTCCTGAGGGAGCAAGTTCCATAGTTTGACTCTGCACTGCATGAAGAAGGACTTCTTTCATCTGTCCCGAATCTTCCAAAGTCTACCTTCATTGCATTTCCACCAATTCTAGTATGGATGTTAGATTGTATGCAGTGGCTATTTGTTCAGTATATAATCAGAGAATCATACTTGTAGAGCTGGAAGGGACCCAAAGAGTCATCTAGTCCACCCCTTGTGATGCAGAAATCACAGCTAAAGAGTCTCTGGCAGATGGCCATTCAGCTTCTGCTTAGAAATCTGCAGTGGAGGAGAGGCCACCACCTTCCAAGGAAGTCCCTTCCACTGTCAAGCAGGTCTCACCCTCAGAATGTTCTTCCCTTTGTTTCGTTGGAATCTCCTTTTTGGGTATTTGAATGCATTGGTTTATGTCCTCCCCTCTGGAGCTGGAGAAAACAAGCTTGCTCCATCTTCCTGTCTAATCCTGACAAGACAGAAGTACTGTTTTTGGGGGACAGGAGGCGGGCAGGTGTGGAGGATTCCCTGGTCCTGAATGGGGTAACTGTGCCCCTGAAGGACCAGGTGCGCAGCCTGGGAGTCATTTTGGACTCACAGCTGTCCATGGAGGCACAGGTCAAATCCGTGTCCAGGGCAGCTGTTTACCAGCTCCATCTGGTACGTAGGTTGAGACCCTATCTGCCTGCGGACTGTCTCGCCAGAGTGGTACATGCTCTGGTTATCTCCCGCTTGGACTACTGCAATGCACTCTACGTGGGGCTACCTTTGAAGGTGACTCGGAAACTACAACTAATCCAGAATGCGGCAGCTAGACTGGTGACTGGGAGCGGCCGCCGAGACCATATAACACCGGTCTTGAAAGACTTGCATTGGCTCCCAGTACGTTTCCGAGCACAATTCAAAGTGTTGGTGTTGACCTTTAAAGCCCTAAACGGCCTCGGTCCAGTATACCTGAAGGAGCGTCTCCACCCCCATCATTCTGCCCGGACGCTGAGGTCCAGCGCCGAGGGCCTTCTGGCGGTTCCCTCATTGCGAGAAGCAAAGCTACAGGGAACCAGGCAGAGGGCCTTCTCGGTAGTGGCGCCCACCCTGTGGAACGCCCTTCCAGCAGATGTCAAAGTGATAAATAACTACCTGACATTCAAG
This sequence comes from Podarcis muralis, assembly GCF_964188315.1. Taxonomy (NCBI): domain Eukaryota; kingdom Metazoa; phylum Chordata; class Lepidosauria; order Squamata; family Lacertidae; genus Podarcis; species Podarcis muralis. Next base: position 1,344,408 of record NC_135655.1, read on the forward strand.
AGACATCTTAAGGCAGCCCTGTTCAGGGAAGTTTTTAACATGTGATATTTTATTGTATTTTTGGTTTTTATGGAAGCCGCCCAGAGTGGCTGGGGAGGCCCAGCCAGATGGGCGGGGTATAAATAATAAATTATTATTATTATTATTATTATTATTATTATTATTATTATTATTCCACATGCAGCCCTCCAGATACTTGAAACTGGCTCTCATGTCACCTCTCCCTCTTTTGATTCAGTGACATTATGTATTCTGTTTTCAATGTGCTAAGTCTCTCTCTTGCTTTCTTGATTTCCAGGACCTTCCATGGTTAAGAAGAAAAGGCAAGTAGACCCGTCCCCCTCCCCACCACAGCTGAGTTCAACGGCAAGCCTGTCAACACAGCCTTCTGCCCGTTATCCATCAGTCCGGCTCAACGTGACAAACACAGATTGGGGGCTCCCCCTCATGGCCTGCTATCAATGTGGGGAGGGGGAGAGATGGACTTTCTCTTGTGTGCAGGACAGTGGAGTCCCCAGAAGGCAAACAACATCACTGGGTTATTGGTTGTCCTGTTTCAGCTCAACATGCCCTATTAAAAGCCATTTCTACCTGCTGGAGGGCTCAGCAGGGATTCATGACTCAGATGGTATGGCTTTGGCTTGGGAGAAAGTGAAAGGAAGGCCCATTTAATTGAAATGTGTGGGATAAAAGACCATTAGCATGTTTATTGCAGGAGTAACTGAGCAGGGCTTCTGCTGTCTGGGAGCAAAGGGCAGGCAGCCTTGGAGGCCGATTCATTAGTAACTGTCCAGATTATTAGGGATTTTTATTATTATTATATATTGTTATCATTATTACTATTTCAGAGGGTGTGTGCATAATCCAAATGCATGTACTTAATCATTAACACAATACACACATGCAAAGGGGGAAGAAGAAGCTGGAAGGTGTGCAGGGAAGGGAGACTGAGAGAATCAAGGGTCTGGAAACCAAGCCTGATGAGGAACAGTTGAAGGACTTGGGTATGTTTAGCCTGGAAAAGAGGAGACTGAGAGGAGATAGGAGAGCCATCCTCAAGTATCTCAAGGGCTGCCACATGGGAGATGGAGGAAGCTTGTTTTTCTCCTGCTCTGGAGGGTAAGACTCGAACCAATGGCTTCAAGTTACAAGAAAGGAGATTCCAGCTAAACATCAGGAAGAACTTTCTGAGGGAAGAGCTGTTTGGCAGTGGAATGGGACTTTCTGTCCTTGGAGGTTTGAAAGCAGAGGTTGGATGGCCATGTGTCATGGATACTCTAGTCAAGATTCCTCTAGAATTATACATTTTAGATTATAGTGGTTGACCCCTTACCTGTTCCCTATTCCAGAACAAAGTCCTTTGCCCATATAAGAGGTGGCGATGCCTTTGCTGAAGATAGATTAACTGTGGAACAACTTCCTGCAGAAGGGAGTGATGGCCACTGTGGCGATCACACAGGGTCCCCGGACATTTAACGGTCTATTGATCCCTGTGCCACCACTGTGATCGCTTCCCCGCTGCCACCAACCTGTTACTCTCGGGTAAAACACTGAGTCCAGATAGTTGTTAAAAGTGAACCAAATAAACAAGTTTATTTTATAAACATTAACAAGTTTATGGTTTCTCCGATAATATTCCTGTCAGTATCTTCCTAATACCTTCTGATTGATTATCTCAACTGTTTGACTGACTCCTCTTAACAAATTCTCTCCCTCTCTCACACCAGACTAGCCCAACCCACAGACTTATCTTCTCCGTCTCTTCTAACTCCAGACTGTCTTCTCAACCGCCCTAGCTCTAGGGAAAGGGATGCCTGACTATTAGGTCCAGTCATGGCCGCCTCTCGGGTTGCAGCGCTCATCTGGCTTTACTGGCTGAGGGAGCCGGTGTACAGCTTCTGGGTCATGTGGCCAGAATGACTAAGCCGCTTCTGGCGAACCAGAGCAGCGCATGGAAACGCCGTTTACCTTCCCGCCGGAGCGGAACCTATTTATCTACTTGCACTTTGACGTGCTTTCGAACTGCTAGGTTGGCAGGAGCAGGGGCCGAGCAACGGGAGCTCACCCCGTCGCGGGGATTTGAACCGCCAACCTTCTGATTGGCAACTCCCCCCAAAACCCTCTGTGCTTAAACCTTATACACAGTTAACTCTGCCCCCTGGGTTCCCATTGGTTAGTCATTTTACAATAAGTTAACCCTTTCCTTATGAACCCAGTATGATGTCACGCACCTAGGAGGGCAAACTCCACAGCCACCAAACTAGTTAGCTTTAGAAGAGGAGAAGGCCAGTGATGGCTACTAGTCACAACAGCTATGCTCTACATCAGGGATGCTTTTGAATCCCAGTTCCTGGAGATTGCAGGAGGGGAGAGTACTGCTCTTGTGTTCGAATCCTGCTTGTGGATTTCCCAGAGGCATCTGGTTGGCCACTGTGAGAACAGGATGCTGGACTCCCTTTGGCCTGACCCAGCAGGCTCTTCTCAGGTTCTGATGCTGCAACCTTAAACCAGATACCTCTTGCATATGATCTGCAGCTGGTTTCTTAATTAACTGTTGCTGCTGAGGAGGTGGGGGGGTCATCCTCGTGCAATAACTCATTAAGGTGAAGGAATGAAAGGGAGCTGAGCTGACAGTTATTACAGGGAGAAGAGAAGATTCACGGCCGCGGCGTCTTAGGAACTTTCTCAATCCAAATTAAACACACACACAGAACCCCCCTTCTCCTTGCCCCTCGACTTCCCTCCCTCCTATTTAAAGAGATTAAAATCAAGATTAGTTTGAAGGGACAATTTTATCTAATTAAAGGAGAGGCCTTTAAATGGTTTATTTCATTAACGCATACTGGAGGGGAAGATGAGCCCAGACGAAATATTGCTTTCTGGAAACTGTCAAGAGGGATGAAGATGGCACACAAATAGCCCATTAGGAGCAAGATCCGTCTTGAGGTTATTGGGCAGGGGAGGGGGCAGGAGGGGGTGGAGGGGGGGTTCTTTGCTGTTACTTGCAGAGACCTCGTGGACAGTTTTATTCCCCTACTTTCCCCCCCCCCACCCACCCACAAGATCAGAGAGGAAAGGGTGAAGCAGAAAGCTCATGTAGCTTTTTGGCTTTTTTCATAGAATCATAACATTGTAGGGTTGGGACCCTCAAAGGTCCTCAAGTCCAACCCCCTGAAATGCAGGAATCTCAGCTAAAGCATCCCTGACAGGTGGGCACCCATGTTTTGCTCTAAAACATGGGTAGGCAACCTGAGGCCCGGGGGCTGGATGCAACCCAATCGCCTTCTCAGTCTGGCCCATGGACAGTCCGGGAATCAGCATGTTTTTACATGAGTAGAATGTGTCCTTTTATTTAAAATGCATCTCTGGGTTATTTGTGGGGCATAGGAATTTGTTCATTATTTTTTTCAAAGCCACCACAAGGTCTGAGGGACAGTGGACCGGCCCCTGCTGATAAAAGTTGCTGACCCCTGCTCTAAAACCTCTGATGAAGCACTTTCCCAGAGCGTCTGTTCCTCTGCCGAACACCTCTCTCCCTCCGAAGGTTTTTCCTAATGTGTGCCTAGTAGTGCGGTGCCAAATTTGGTGGAAAGGCAGTGGACTCCCGAGCTTGCTTCTCCATCATCGTTGCATAACTGCAGCAGACAGCACGCCCTTTGAATCTGAAGAGGCGCAGCCTCTGCCTGGAATTAAGTCGTAACACATTTTATGTTACTCATTTCCCAGACGACACCCACCTGGTGGATTTCTGTAGCCTAAGGGCACGATCTTGCAAACAGGGCTGCCAATTCCGTATCTTTGCAAGGTGCGCAGAAAGGAGGGTTCCAGCACTGCAGCCGTGCAAGGGGGGAGGAGAAAGCAGCAAAATCTTAAAGGCAGAGCAGCCTCCTCAGCTTCCGGACTTGGCCACACGCAGCAGTTCAGCCCGGCTTCCTTTCTGAACAAAGCACTGAGCTTGCTGTTGCTGTCCACTGTCAGAAACAACATGCCTATAAATGCCAGTGGCTGGGAGTCGCAGGAGAGGAGAGAGCGGCTGCATTCAGGTCCTGCTTGGAGTGGGCAAAAACCTCTCTCTTTCTCTTTGGTGATCCCTCGAAGCCGAGTAAGATTGTCTTCCATAAACACGGGTTTAACAGCAAGTCCATAAGTGACTGTTTTGAATCTACATGTCCTTCCACAGTGGGGACATTGGTTTCCAGGCAGGAGTTGATCCCAGTGTGGATTTGCCAAGCGTGCCTTCCTCTTAGCACGTTTCACCCTTGCGTCCTGAATTCGAGTGTCTTCAAAGTCCATGACACCTTTGGTCAAGGCTGTTCTCCAATTGGAGCGCTCACAGGCCACTGTTTCCCAGTTGTTGGTGTTTATACTACATTTTTAAAGATTTTCCTTGAGACAGTCTTTGAACCTCTTTTGTTGACCACCAACATAACGCTTTCCATTCTTAAATTCGGAATAGAATCGTTGCTTTGGAAGACGATCATTAGACATCTCCACAACATGACCAGTCCAAAGAAGTTGGTGTTGAAGAATCATTGCTTCACCACTGGTGATTTTTGCTTCTTCTAGTACACTAGTATGTTCACCTGTCTTCGCAAGTGATGTGTAAAATATTTGGAGACACTGTTGATGGAATCTTTTGAGGAGTTGGAGATGGCATTTATAAGTGGTCTGTGTTTCACAAGCATACAGTAAGGTTGGTAGTACAAAATAGCTTTGTAAACAAGCATTTGGGTCTCCCTGTCCCAGTCCTCAAACACTCTGCCCTTCATTCAGGAGAAAGCTGCACTCGTGGCAGAGGGAGGTGAATCTGAGACTTAGAGCGGTGCCAGAGTCACAAGGAGAAAATATTAAAGAGAAACTGATAACAGAATTAGCTCAGTGGATGGAACTACCAATAGAAGAAATGGCAAAAACAGTGCAAACTGCATTTAGAATGCGAGTAAGAACAACTAAAGCAAAAAAAATGTTCTTTTTATCATATGTGGTGGGAATGTAAGAAAGTGAAAGGCTTCTGGGAAAGGATATACAATGAATTGAAGAAGATTTTAAAATATACATTTATAAAGAAACCAGAGGCCTTTTTGTTAGGAATATTAGGAAATGAGATAAAGAGAAAGGACTGTAAATTTTTCCAATATGCAGTGACAGCTGCAAGAGTGCTACTGGCTCAGAAATGGAAACAACAGGAAATACCGACGATAGAAGAATGGAGAATGAAGTTGTTAGACTATGCTGAGTTGGATAAATTGACTGGGAAAATTAGATATCTAAGAGATCAAAAGTTCATTGAGGACTGGGGAAAATTTGCGGAATATCTGGAAAGCATAAGTGAGGGACAGATAACGCTAGAGGGGTTTAAAAAAGCACTGTGAAAAACTGAGAAGTATTGTCTAAAGGGAAAAGAAATGAAGGGTATAAACAAGGACAATACAAACTAGGGAATGCGTAATTAAAATAATGACTATGGATGATTTACGGAAAAGCTGAAGGAAGTCCAGAAAAGAAACAATTTGTGAAAAATTGGATGTGAAATTAGTATGTATGTTTTGTTTTGTTGTAAATTAATAAAAATTATTATATAAAAAAAGAGAAAGCTGCACTCGCAGAGCTCAGGTGATGCTGGATTTGAGCATCAATATTGGCCCTTGTGGAAAGAGAACTGCCCAGGTAGGAACCCCTCAGGCAGGAGCCAAGCCCAAGAGCCCTCTCCTCTCCAGGTATTCAGAAGCATGGCTGCCTCCACCCATGAAGGCAGGGCAGAGCCATCCTGGCTAGGAGCCCTCAAAAGTCCTCTCCTTTATTGTCTAATCCTCTTCTAAAGCCATTGAGGTTGGTGCTCATCACCACCTCCTTGGAAGCAGGAAGCAGAGTTAAACTCTGCGCTGCACAAAAAAGGACTTTCTTTTCTCTCCCAGTCATTCGCCTTTCTTGGCTTTACACAAGTTCTAGCGTCATGAGAGAGGCAGGAACATTTCCTCTTTTTAAATCTAAGGGCTTATCCACATTTAAAATTTGCCCTGTTCTTTCCAGGTCTGTGCTTTAAATCTCCATCTCTGAGTGTGTTCGGGGGGGAGGGGCTTTCCCTGCTCAAACCTGCTCTTTACCGCTCAATCAGAGCAAATATCAGTTCAGGTTTTCCACAGATGGTTGTTTTCTCCCATTGAGCTTTAAAGAGTGGGTTTTTCTAGGGAAAGGTCTCAAGAGAGAGAGGGAGAGAAAAGGGACTTGGAGATGGAGCTGTAAAGCACAGACTGTGGCTGGAAAGAGCAGAGGCAAAGTGTGAAGAAGCCCTAACACAAGCATAGGCAAACTTAGCCCTCCAGCTGTTTGGGGACTACAACTCCCATCATCCCTGACCACTGGTCCTGTTAGCTAGGGATGATGGGAGTTGTAGTCTCAAAACATCTGGAGGGCCGAGTTTGCCTATGCCTGCCCTAACAGATGCTTTTATACACCCTTTTCCCTAACAGGGGCCTTTTCCTTGCAGGACTGCATTGCAAAAGTTGTAGAAGTCCCAATTTTGAAGGCTACCTCATGCTTTGTTCATGCAGTTCTTTGAGAAGTGCAAGTTTGGGTTGTTGTTGTTGTTGTTGTTTAGTCGTTTAGTCGTGTCCGACTCTTCGTGACCCCCTGGACCAGAGCACGCCAGGCACCTCTGTCCCCCACTACCTCCCGCAGTTTGGTCAAACTCATGCTGGTAACCTCGAAAACAAGTTTGGGTTGGTTCGTATTAAAAACAATTTCCACCTAGGGTCACCCCCAGCCAAGAAACTGCTTTCCATGCCTAAACTCAGTCCTTGAAATATAATAATATAAGAACATAAGATGAGTCCTGTTCCCCCAGCGGCCAACCAAAGGGAAACCCCTGAGCAGGATCCGAGCACGAGAGCAACTCTCCCCTCCTGGGGTTTCCAGCAAAGCCACTTCCGCGATAACAAGGAGGTGGGGTTGCGGACTTCACACCCCTCCCCCTCCCCCACACGCGTGGGGGCTGGCTCCAGCCCCCGCAATAACAAAGGGAATCCCCGGCTGCGTCATACCCTGGGCCAGCCTATCAGCTGGCTCCGAGGGCGGGGCCTCGGCTATTTAAACCAGCTGCAGCCGAGGCTCCTCCTCTTTCCTTCGCTACAGCTGACCCAGTTTTTCCCCTCACATCCCACCCTTTAGGCTAGGTTCTCTGACGTTGCTATGAACGCCGGTTGGTCGCCGTCAAGGGGCCTGGTAGGAATTGTCCCAAATGGCAGATTGGCACCAGCCATTTGGTTTTCGCCTACCTCGTAGCAAATCGTCACAACTCTTCGGTATTGGCGGTTAGGCATTGGTGGGGGTGCTGTCCTATTGTTATGCAAATGAAGGGGGAAGGAGCGCCATCACCTTCCCCCAAGCAAAGGTAGTCCAGTAAAGGATTCCGGGGGGTGTGGCCTTGTCCTAAGCCTAGGGAGGTGTGGACCCACGGCACGCCCCCACGCGGTGACACCGGGGGAGGTCCTAGTTGATGTGCCTCAACAGGACTCCTCCCACTGGTGGTTAACCCTTCCCGGCCTTCAAGCCGGTTAGTAGTTAGGACCAATGCCTAAGGCCAATACTGCTCAATTCCTGTAATCAATAAAGTTGTGGCCTAATTTGACCCATTAACCTGAATTCTTGTGTCCTGTGTCTTTATTTCTTTGGGGGGAGACGTGAACTCGCCACGCAACTGGCATTCGGAAGCATTGCTGTGGAGGCAGAGCCAAGGCATGGTCTCATCCATGAATCTGTCCCCTCCTCTCCTCCAGGCAGCTCCCAATAGATGTTCTGCAACATTCCTTTATCTAATGATTGTGCCAGCGGAAGCAATCTGTTCCATGGAAGACAGATGGCTTATTTATTAGGCAAAGACCCCCGGAGAGGAATCCAGTAGTGACAACAAAGGAGGGTCACCTCACCCCAGCTCCGCAGATTTAATACCTGATGTCACACCTCTCCACAAGCTCTGGGAGCCCCTGGCGCCTTCCTCCGTAACAAATTAGATCTTTCCCAATGGGTGCCTGTCATCACAGCCTCTGAGGTTTATGCTCATCAGAGCAAGAAAGGATTAATTATACTTTTATTCAAGGATGAAGTGTCTCCACTCTACTGTGTGGGTGGGAGAGGAGAACTAGGTGCCAGCATCTTCCTGCATGTTTTGGGTAGCCTTCTAGGTTCACGGATCACACCACAGTGGCCGCCTAGATCTAACCAGTGCAGGGGATTAGGTCCCTTGGGGTCCCTTCCAGCCCCATGATTCTATGAACTATTCATGTTAGGCCTCAGCCCTGAGGTCTTGTCATTAATGAGAACTTGTATCTCTGAGCATGTGTAGAGTCACCTCTTTTCCTTGCCGCATCCAAAGTGGTCCACGTCCAATGTCCTGATCCACTGGGCTGCTCTTACGAAAAGAGTGAGGAGGACAAGCACAAAACAACTGAAGCCTACGAGCTTCAAATAAACCCACAAATTCCTTCAGTTAAAAGTGTGGATCAAATCCAGGGGTGATCTGGGGTGAGGCCACGCATATCCTTCCCTGGGGATTGTGCTCCTGCTGCTGTTGTTTAGTTGTTTAGTCGTGTCCAACTCTTTGTGACCCCCTGGACCAGAGCACGCCAGGCACTCCTGTCTTCCACTGCCTCCCGCAGTTTGGTCAGACTCATGCTGGTCGCTTCGATAACACTGTCCCACCATCTCATCCTCTGTCGTCCCCTTCTCCTTGTGCCCTCCATCTTTCCCAACATCAGGGTCTTTCCCAGGGAGTCTTCTCTTCTCATGAGGTGGCCAAAGTCTTGGAGCCTCAGCTTCAGGATCTGTCCTTCCAGTGAGCACTCAGGGCTGCTTTCCTTCAGAGGTTTGATCTTCTTGCAGTCCATGGGACTCTCAAGAGTCTTCTCCAGCACCATAATTCAAACGCATCCATTCTTTGGCGATCAGCCTTCTTTATGGTCCAGCTCTCACTTTCATACATCACTACTGGGAAAACCATAGCTTTAACTATATGGACCTTTGTTGGCAAGGTGATGTCTCTGCTTTTTAAGATGCTCTCTAGGTTTGTCATTGCTTTTCTCCCAAGAAGCAGGTGTCTTTTAATTCCGTGGCTGCTGTCACCATCTGCAGTGATCATGGAGCCCAAGAAAGTAAAATCTCTCACTGCCTCCATTTCTTCCCCTTCTATCTGCCAGGCAGACCTTTTAAATCACAGTAATCCAAGTTTATGCACCAACTACTGGTGCTGAAGAAACTGAAATTGATTGTGCTCCTACTTCATGCAAATCCAGCACACTTGGGTCTTGCTTGTGGTTGTTCCGAGATGCAACTGTTTGGCCACTGTGAGAACAGGATGCTGGCTGAGATAGACCATTGGCCTGATCCTGCAAGCTTTTCTGATGCTCTACTGTTCTGGAGCCTCTGGTTGGCAGCTACCAGAATGCAGAATGACGAGGGACCCAGACCTGTATCTATTTTCTTCTGTGTCTTCGAATGAATCCATCCTCCTCTCCCGACTCACTCAGATAACTTCACAAGAAGGAAGCTTTTCTGCCAAGTCCTGTGAAGCTCCTCTCCCTCTGGCAAGGTCCTTCTTATTTTCAATTCAGGTCAGTTTGTCCCACCATGAAATTGCTTTTGTCAGAGTCAGAGCCAGGGGGCAGCAGGGCAAGAGATTTTGAGGTGGGTCAGCAAAGAGAAGAGGATTCCCTGCCGTTCCCAATGACCCGTCCCACATTGAGTGCTCCAGCAGAGGGCTAATCAACTCTGCGCTGGGCCAAGGCCTTCGGTGGAGGAAAATGTCCTCCGTGGTGTCACCAGAAGAAGAAGCCAAGGGTCAAGAAGCCAACAAGAGTCTTGGAGCAACATTGTTGTCTCAGGATGGCAGGAGCTTTTCTGAGGTAGTCGGTGGTGGGGGCAGCAGGAGGAATGCAAATTGGTGGTCTTCAAGAAGAGGTGGCTCAGAAGAGGGCAGGGACAAAACACCTGGGACCCAGAAGAACATCAGAAGATCCCCGCTGGATCAGTCCATCTAGTCCAGCATCCTGTTCTTATTGTGGCTGATCAGGTGTCTGGAAGAAACCCACCAGAAGGATCCAAGCGCAAGAGCAGCTCTCTGCTCCTGGGATTTCCCCAACTGTGGCAGCAGAGCATGGCCAACATGGCCAGAAACAAGGGGAGAAACTAGATTTGCCCATTTGTTTCCTGCAATGTTTTTTATTAATTTTTCAAATTTTTCAAATTAGTTTTAAATGCAATCAGAACTAATCTCTCATAGCCGATGACTTCCCATCCACGCTTCCGTGGCGTTCTTTTATTCCCTGACAAAGCTGCTATGTTGCATGTATTTTATCTATCATATACGCTAATTCTAAAACTACAGATTCTCCTCTGTTGCTATACTGCAAATCCTGCTGACGTTTCTTCAAGATCCCCCCCCCCCCATTTTATTCTCTAATAGTCACAGTTAGCCTAGCCATCTCAGCATATCCCATCATCTAAAACCTGGCTTCATTTCACCCGGGTCAGAGATCCAGCTTGGCAAAAAAATAAAACTAAAACCCATGCATTTGGATTCACACACACACAGGCTGGGAGCCTCAATGGTGCCCCTCTGGAGGTTTCACCTGGGGCAAAAAACCCAGCTAGCCCCCTTTGCCCTTCATAGCAATGGCACTGCCTGTAGCCATTGACACCCCACTCCTTCGCAAACAGGGCAGTTTGTGAACAGATGAGGTCATCCCAGAGACCTGGTCTGGCTCCACGGTTTTTCCTGCTCTTCCTCTGCACACACACACACACACCATGATTCACGATATATTGCCAGTTCAAAAGGTATGAAACCAGTATCACGATACGGACTTCAAACTGGTTTGGGACTATATATCAATATCTTGCCCAGCTCTAACTGGAGGGCTGCATTTGGCCCCCGAGCCTGAAGATGCCCACCCCAGCAATAGGGCACTGTGAGCTTCTGTGTTGCTGCTGGCACCTCTCTGTCTGGGGAGACAGTGGAAGAGGAGTGCCCCTTCCGTGGACCCACCAATATTACCCCTTCCGCTTTTGGAACTGGCAGGGGTTGCTTTGGCAGGGCTTGTCCTGTTAGTATTTCACTCCTCCGATGCTGCAAATGAGATTGGTGTAAATCACATGCTTGTCTGGGAAGACTGTGGGAGCGGAAGACAGTCTTATCTCTTCTGCTGTATGTACTATTTGTACTGTACTTTTACTTGTCCTTGTCCTTCTCTTGCAGCTGGGAAGAAAGGACACCATAACACACTATGCCTGTACATAGTGTGTAAATAAATACGCAGATTAGCTCTACCATGTCACACACTTTTTTCTGTGTTATGCTAGAAGATTAGTGTGCATATGTCATTTGATATATGTTGCTGAAGCTCACTGGAGAAGAAGGGAAATGTCTTTTCCAGAGCTACACATATCAGAGGACGCTCAGAGTTTGGGGGCTGCAGGGGCGTCCCAGGGCATTTCCCAACATGTCCCAGGTCTGGACCCCACACAGAGAGGACACAGAAAGCTGCCTGATGCCCAGTGACTGGGAGCGGCCGCCAAGACCACATAACACCAGTCCTGACCTACATTGGCTCCCAGTACATTTCTGAGCACAATTCAAAGTGTTGGTGCTGACCTTTAAAGCCCTAAATGGCCTCGGTCCAGTATACCTGAAGGAGCGTCTCCACCCCCATCATTCAGCCCGGACACTGAGGTCCAGCGCCGAGGGCCTTCTGGCAGTTCCCTCATTGCGAGAAGCCAAGTTACAGGGAACCAGGCAGAGGGCCTTCTCGGTGGTGGCCCCCGCCCTGTGGAATGCCCTCCCACCAGATGTCAAAGAGAAGAACAACTACCAGACTTTTAGAAGACATCTGAAGGTAGCCCTGTTCAGGGAAGCTTTTAATGTTTAACAGACCACTGTATTTTAATACTTTTTTGGAAGCTGCCCAGGGTGCAGGTATAAATAAATTATTATTATTATTATTATTATTATTATTATTATTATTATTATTATTATTATGTCCATCATTCCCAGTGTTGTCTACACGGGCAGGCAGCAGCTCTCTGGGATTTCAGCCAGGGTGCCTTTTCCCAGGGGATTGAACCTGCCACCTTCTGCACACAGAGCAGATTCTCTGCCCTCTGAGCTACAGCCTCTTCACAAATGGCTACATAGCCTAGTGGCCTTGCAGTTGAGTCCACCTATTCCCAACTTGTCTGCACTGATGGGCAGCTCTTCTCGCCGCTGCTTGAGTCGCACCCCCCAATGCAAGCCCGTTTGTTTTCAATCTACCACTTGTGGAAATGTCTTGAAGGCAGGAAGCATTTAGGTTTGTTTTGGTTTAGTTTTTTTGGGGAGGAGAGATTGACCTTTTCAGGTCTGCCACATCGATATAAATTAGTCTTGGGGAACTGCATTGCAAAGACCTTTTTAGTAGGTTAGAAAAAAGATTGTTGTTTTAATCAAGCATGAGTAATGTCTCCATAATCTACAGTTGGGCAACACCATATTAGGGCAGTAGAAAGGACTTTCTAATTTTATGATGCTGAGAGCTGTTGGACAGTGGAACAGACTCCCACAGGAGGTGGTGGACCCTCCTTCCGTGGAGGTTTTTAAGCAGAGGTTAGATGGCCATCTGTCTTGGATATTTAGCTGTGATTCCTGCATTGCAGGGGGACTTGAGACCCCTTCTGACTCTACAGTTCTGTTGGCAGAGCATGAGACTCTTAATATCAGGGCCATGGATTCAGGCCCCATGTTGATCAAAAGATTCCTGCATTGCTGAAACTTTCCTTGTTGGGAAGAATTGCAGCAGTCAAGATGAATGTATTGCCAAGAATGCTGTTTCTGTTTCAGGCCCTGCAGATCGTGGACAGGGTGGAGTGTTTTGGAAAGTGGCAGAGGGACATTATGAAGTTTGTCTGGCAGGGCAAAAAGCCCCGAATAAAATTTAAAATATTAACAGATGCGAAGGAAAGAGGGGGATTTGCCCTGCCGGACTTAAGGTTGTACTATGAAGCTGCATCCCTCTGCTGGATGAAAGATTGGTTTTTGCTAGAAAACACTGATGTCCTAGATCTGGAAGGGTTCAACAATGCTTTTGGATGGCATGCATATTTGTGGTACGACAAGGTAAAGTCTCATAAGTTATTTAAAAACCATATTGTCAGGAAATCTTTGTTTACTGTCTGGACTAAATACAAGGACTTATTTGAAAACAAGACTCCGAGGTGGCTGTCACCAATGGAGGCTAAGGCCACAAAAATACTTAATATGGGGGGTGGCTGGGCAAAATACTGTGAAATAATAGAAAAAGTAGGGGACACTTGGAGGTTGCAGAGCTTTGAAAAATTGAAAGGAAAGGTGCGAGACTGGTTTCATTACGCCCAAATTTTAGAGATCTTTAAAAAGGACAAAAAAATTGGTTTCCAGGTGGAAAAATCAAAATTAGAGTCAGAACTACTTGAACCTAAGACGAAAGTGCTTTCAAGAATGTATAACCTGTTGCTTAAATGGAATACTCAAGATGAGACAGTTAAATCAGCCATGATAAAATGGGCACAAGACATTGGATACAACATTATGTTTGAAGACTGGGAAAGGTTATGGACCACCGGTATGAAATTTACGGCATGTAGTGCCTTAAAAGAAAATATTATGAAAATGATGTACAGGTGGTACATGACCCCAGTCAAACTTGCAAAGATATATCATTTGTCTGATAATAAATGTTGGAAATGTAAGGAGGCTGAAGGAACATTCTTTCACCTCTGGTGGACATGCCCGAGGGTGAAGGCTTTTTGGGAAATGATTTATAACGAGTTGAAAAAGGTATTTAAGTATACCTTTCATAAGAAACCAGAAGCCTTCCTCCTGGGCATTGTGGGCCAGAGAGTGCTAAAGAAAGATAGAACTTTCTTTTTATATGCAACTACAGCAGCAAGAATTCTTATAGCCAAATACTGGAAGGCACAGGAGTTACCCACACTGGAAGAATGGCACACGCAACTGATGGACTACATGGAATTGGCTGAAATGACCGGCAGAATCCGAGACCAGGGAGAAGAGGCAGTGGAAGAGGACTGGAAAAAATTTAAGGACTATTTACAAAAACATTTTAAGTTATATGAATGTTGAGAATTTGCTAAGTTTTGAGAAAAACATGCTTCAGTATTGAGATTCGGAAATGATTGAAACTAAGTTATGTTTGAGAAAAGTTTAACTTTTAGAGTAAATAATTAGATGAAAATACAAATACACATGAAACAAGGTTTTAATTTGCTGTTGATTTTTATTGTAAAGAATGCAGGGATGGAGGATGTGGGGAAGTCCAGTTGATGTTGAAAAAGGATTTGAAAAAGTGAATCTTTTTCTTGTTTCTTTATTTTGTAAAAAAAAAAAAAAAAAAAAGCTTCTGTTGTGTTATTGACGATGTATTAATGTTGTACTTTGACCCTGGAAAACAAAGCAATAAAAAATATTTAAAAAAAAAAAACAAAAGATTCCTGCATTGCTGAGGGTTGGACTAGATGATCCTAGCAGCCCCTTCCAACTCTGCAATTCTATGATTCTATGACAAGCCAATGATTTAGTGTGAATGAGAAAGTGTCTGTGCACAGTGAGAAACTGGGCGTTGCTTCACTCTGGGCTGCCACCCCATTAACTGCGAGGGAAGGAACAGTTCAAATTTGTGTTATTTGCAAACCAGGCTGATGGTTTGTCTTGCTCCAAACAAGGTGTAACCACGGTTTTCTCTTGGCTATCCATCATAGCTGTCAAGCGTCCCTTATTTGGCAGGACAGTCCCTTATCCCAGCGCCGTGTCCCGCTGCTGTCCCTTATTGATGAGGCTTTCTGCCTTTGGCTCAGAAGTCGAACATACCTTTGCCCGGAAAATCCCTCATTTTGGCTGCTGATCCCTTATTTTCGAGGCTGCTGGTCCCTTATTTTCAAATCTGTAAGTTGACAGCTATGGTATCCATTCATGATTTGCTGGGGGAGATGAACCACAACCCCAGCAGGACCAGGAGAGGAGTAAATCGGCGGTGAGTTTCCAACTGTCCCAGCAATCTTGCTCATTCGCACGAAGCCAGAGTTTGGCTCAGTGTTACATGCAAGTGAGTCCATTGTGTCACATTGCCTCCTGGTTGGAGAGATGTGTCCTTCAAACTGCAAGGTCCACTCACAAAGTCTCACTGGTAGCTTTTCATATCCTCACTCTAAATGTAGCAACAACAATTCTGGTCACCTCACTTCAAAATGGATACTGTAGAGTTGGAGACGTCTCAGGAAAGAGCCACCAAAATGATCCAGGTGATGATAGAGTGACTGCCCTATGAAGAAAGGTCGCAGCATTTGGGGCTTTTTAGAGAAAAGGTGAGAAAGAAGCAGAATGGCAGGAGTTTATAAAACGACGCATGGCCAGGAGAAAGTTATTTTTGTGGTTGTGTTTTTTGGTAATGGTACGGTTTTTTGAAATTGTTTTAATGTTGTATTTTCAATTGATGAAACCCTCAGATATAAGGAAGAATAGCAGGTAATAAATGATGGTGATGATGATGATGATGATGATGATGATGATAATTCTGAGCTCCCTTGTGAATCACAGCTTGGACATTTGTTTTTCTGCAATGGGGCAATAATAATAATAATATGAATAATATGAATAATAATAAAATTATTATTATTATCATTATTATCATTAGCATTAGCATTATTTATACGCAGCCCATCTGGCTGAGTTTCCCCAGTCACTCTGGGTGACTTCCAATCGAGTGTTAAAAACAATACAGCATTAAATATTAAAAACTTCCCTAAACAGGTCTGCCTTCAGATGTCTTTTAAAGAGAAGATAGCTGCTTATTTCCTTCACATCTGAAGGGAGGGCGTTCCACAGGGCAGGCGCCACTACCGAGAAGGCCCTCTGCCTGGCTCCCTGTAACCTCACCTCTCACAGTGAGGGAACCGCCAGAAGGCCCTCGGCGCTGGATCTCAGTGTCCGGGCTGAACGATGGGGGTGGAGACTTCAGGTATACTGGGCCATTTAGGGCTTTCAAGGTCAGCACCAACACTTTGAATTGTGCTCAGAAACGTACTGGGAGCCAATGAAGATCTCTCAGGACTGGTGTTATGTGGTCTCGGCGGCCGCTCCCAGTCACCAGTCTAGGTGCCGCATTCTGGATTAATTGCAGTTTCTGGGTCACCTTCAAAGGTAGCCCCACGTAGAGTGCATTGCAGTAGTCCAAGCACCACTCTGGCCAGACAGTCTGTGGGCAGGTAGGGTCTCATCCTGCGTACCAGATGGAGCTGGTAGACAGCCGCCCTGGACACAGAATTGGCCTGCGCCTCCATGGACAGCTGTGAGTCCAAAATGACTCCCAAGCTGCACACCTGGTCCTTCAGGGGCACAGTGACCCCATTCAGGACGAGGGAGTCTGACAAGAATCTGACAAGAAACTCGGTTTCCATTGAGCAGCTCATCTTTTGCACTTCAGGTACAAAATTAGCAGACGTCTCAGGCCACCCGGCAACATCACTTGCTTTGATCTTGCCTGGTAAGCTTTTGAGGAGCCGCCTTTAACTGGCAATAACTTCGTTTCCGAAACTGCCATAAAACAAAACTGACCTAGAAACTGAGTGAAACTCTGGAGAGAGCTTATCTTCCATTGCAGAGGAGGGGAGGGAGGCAGGTCAGCGTAAGAACAGTCTCCTGCTCAGAGCCACCTGGCAGCTCTTCAATCTTGTTCAGCAATGGAAGGGGCCAAAGGGGCAGAGGAGAATCTCACATCTTGTTGACTGTGTGGCAGCAAGAGGCCTCTCCGTCTCTGCCCAGGCTCATCCCAGGGAGAGATGGGCTGCCAAAGACCAAGAGACCCCACCAGACATTTAATGGCTCCCCTCTAAACACAGACTGTATAATATATATATTATTAATTTTCTATAGCACCCTTCACCCAAAGATCAGAGAGCAGTTTACAATATAAAAACACTAAAACGCACACATTTGGTGGAACAGACAACCTCAGAACGAGGTGGCTTCTCCTTCCTTCTCCCTAAACAGCCTTGGCCCTGTATACCTGAAGGAGCGTCTTCACCCCCATCGTTTAGTCCAGACACTGAGGTCCAGCGCCGAGGGCCTTCTGGAGGTTCCCTCCCTGCAAGAAGTGAGGTTGCAGGGAACCAGGCAGAGGGCCTTCTCGGTGGTGGCGCCTGCCCTGTGGAACACCCTCCCACCAGATGTCAAGGCAATAAACAACTATTTTACTTTTAAAAGACACCTGAAGGCAGCCCTCTTTAGGGAAGTTTTTAATGCCTGACTTTTAGAAGACACCTGAAGGCAGTTTTTAAATGTTTGAAGTTTTATTCTGTTTTTAGTGTTCTGTTGAAAGCCACCCAGAGTGGCTGGGGAAAGCCAGCCAGATGGGTGGGGTAGAAATATATTATTATTATTATTATTATTATTATTATTATTATTATTATTATTATTCCTGGATGGCCATCTGTCATGGATTATCTAGTTGAGATTCCTGCATTTCAGGGGTTGAACTAGATGGCCCTTGGGGTGCCTTCTAACTCTACGATTCTATTATTCTAACCACTCTTGCCTAACCTGGTGGTCTCCAGAAATTTTGAAGGCCAGTTCTCATTAGCCCCAGCCAGCACCATTTGGGACCCATGCTGTTATTTTATTTTTGGCAGGGAAGAAAAATGGAGCCCAGTGAAGGCAGGTGATGCTTTATGGAGCCTCAGAGCTGAAACAGTGTCTTGTAAAAAGATGTTGCAGATTTTCGAAGAGTTGCAAGTGCAACTCAATTTATTCCTTTCTGTCACCTTATAATGCTACTTTTTGCTGACTCTCCTTCTCCTCCACTGACAGGACCGTGAATAAATTGAGTGTTTCCCCTGCAGAAGACTTTCATCCTGGAACTCATTTGGCTGCAGTCTCATCCTACATAAACAAAACCCAGCACTCCCGTCCCCGGAGGTCCTCTTCCCAATTGCCTTCTTCTTCTTTTACCAGCCTTCCTTGGGAGGTGGAGGAGAGGTCCTCATGAGCTCACAAGAAGGACATCAGATGCAGATTTCCCTCGCCTGGAAAAAAGTTTGTTCACAGTGACAGGCTAAATCGCTTTCAAATGACTGGCAAATAGCTAGTGACAAAATTCAAATCTTCTCATGTCCTTCATACTTGTGGGTCCCTCCTTCCCTCCAGCTGGAAGCCTGGAGTCCACGAGGGCTTTGAACTTGGAAGAGACAGCTTCCTAATGCAGTCCTGCAGAGGAGAAGTGTCACTTCTTACATCTGCCCAAACAACACACTTTGGAGCCTGCCGACAGGAGCAATTCTGGGATCTCCTCTCGCTGGGGCTCTCTGGGCCCTTGGGGAGCAGAGGGATGTCAATCACAGCTCCTTGCTCTGAGCTGAGACACCCAGCTCTTTCTTCTGCAGAAGATGAGGAGGAAAAAGGACTCTCTGGAAGGGCCTCCTTGCCAGGTTGCGAGTAAAAGGGGTGCAGACAGTCCTGGGAAACTTCAGGTGGTCCAAAAACACAACGGCCAGATTCCTGGCTGGGGTTGCATTCAGATCTCCCATAACGCCTGTATTAAAACAGCGGCACTGGCTGCTGTTTATTTCTGGGCCCAATTCAAGGTGCTCAAGCTGCTGTTGAAAGCCCTGAACAGCTCAGGCCCCAAATGCTTGAAAGACTGCCTCCTTCCCTACAGACCCTTTGGGGTCCTGAGGTCTCTGTGGTGACCCCTGAGCTGTGAAGTTCCCTCCCCACAGAGGCCTGCCAGGCCCCTTTGCTGTACAGCTTCCAGAATGTCATAGAATTGTAGAATTGTAGAGTTTGAAGGGCCACCAAGGGTTCAGCCAGCCCAAACCCCTGCAGTGCTGGATACACACCTCTTGTCCCTAGCTTTTGACACTTGAGCCCACCTGGATTTTGTGATTGTACAGTGTTTTGAATTGTTTTGATATTGTGATTTAACACTGTAACCTGTCCTGGGACCCTGGGGTGAAGGTTGGGCAATAAATTGTATATTTGTGGGATGTAAGAATCAAACACAACATGGCTAGAGTAGACATGAAGGTTGTCTCAGTCCTCCAGCCAGAACTTCCTGCTTTCCAGGACTGAGATGAAACTTCCTATGTGTAACTTGAGATGCCTCTCCTGAAGTAGAAAGAACCTGAACCACAGGCTGGCGACCATCTTGTCTCTCTTGTCTCTCTCGATGCCATCTTAACAACAGCACTACTATGATGCCCCCTTGGCACCAGACCAAGAGAAGAAAAGGGGGGCTTTCTCACATAAGGAGATAGTCACCACATTTAAACTATGTTCTAACCTTTTAAGTCTTCCTTATGGGAACCTTTGTGTGAACAGATGATTACTTGTGAGTAAACGTTTTATACTTTACAGAAGACTGTGTAGTGTCTTATTTTAGGAGGGATTAAACAGGGAAAATACCAGGAAATATTTACAGAGACTCTAATGAGTCTGAGCAAGTTATCTGCTGTGCATGTTTTTAAAAAGGGGGATGTTAACTCTGCTGATTTTGTTGAACTTGTAAAGACAAGGGAGCAGGATGTTTGTGTCACAGCCTGCGTATTTCCTGTTGCACAGGATGTTTCTGTTGTGTCTTTGCTTTCGTTTTCCTCTTCGTGCCTGAACGCTGAAGCAGGCGGTCATGTTTTTCTTTGTTCTGACCAACACTGAATAAACTTATAAATATGCTCTCCTGCTGTGCATCTTTCGCTGTGTGAATTCTGCTGATAGAGTGTGCACCAGCCTAAGAATGTGGCAATCTATTTCTGAGGCTTCGTGTCGCTAATTGCTGATACTGCGTGACTACGGGAGGTCGATGGATCGTCTGACAGCCGGCTTGGGGGCTATGATGGACTTTGTCTCCCTGGCAGTATCCCAACAGGGATAGGCTATCTTAGACAATATATCCTCCCCTGCATCCCTAAACATTCCCACAATATTATCATCATCATCGTCATTGTCATTATCATTACTATTTCCATGACTTCAGTTACTGTTGGAGGAACAAAACCTGCCCAGGTCATAACCCCAAGATCTGTGCCCAGGGAAGAAAGGAGAAGAAAGCTCGGCGTTTCTCTTCCCCAAGTCATAAATCCCAGGCTTGGGGCTCCATGGCTGGCCTTCAGTGACACTGTAATAAAACAGAGCTCAGCGCTTGATGGATGGCCCCATTCTTGATGGATCCCTGCGTCACCTGGCAAATCCATTCCTTGGCCAATGGTGGGGACACCTGCCATTGGCACACGGGGGGAGGACTGAACGGTGTGCAGAGCTGACGTGGCAGTTTTCTCAGAAATCCACACTCAGACGGCAAAGTCCCGGAGGGAAGTGGCTGGGAAACAGGTGAAGACTCAGGGCAGTGGCTGGCTGCTCCACTAGTGGATGGGGATGGGGCAAACTCTCCAGCCTGAATTTCAGCTCTGCCATCATTCACAGAACCACAGAGCTGGAAGGTACCCTGAGGATCATCTAGTCCCACTCCCTGCAATGCAGGAATTAGGTTTATTTCATCATTACGCTGTCTGTTATGATGCTTTCTATTATGTATTTATTATTGATGCTCCATAAAATGTGTTATTAATGTGGTGCACTGGGTTCGGTCAGTCAACCAGCTACAAATCCACCTAACAGTTAACTTGTTCAACCAGCTTCCTCATGAGAATATCATGGGGGACTTTGTCCAAAGCCTTACTGAAATCAAGATACACTATGTCCACAGCATTCCCCTGATCCACCAAGTTTGCAATTCCATCAAAAAAGGAAATCAGATTGGTCTGGCATGACTTATTTTTGAGAAACCCATGCTGGGTCTTAGTAATCACAGCATCCTTTCCTAAATGCTCACAGACTGACTGTTGAATTATCTGT
This sequence comes from Podarcis muralis, assembly GCF_964188315.1. Taxonomy (NCBI): domain Eukaryota; kingdom Metazoa; phylum Chordata; class Lepidosauria; order Squamata; family Lacertidae; genus Podarcis; species Podarcis muralis. The sequence continues at coordinate 1,365,331 of NC_135655.1, forward strand.
TCTAGGACCTTCCCTGGTGTCAGTGTCAGCCTCACCGGTCGGTAGTTACCTGGGTCTTCCTTCCCCCTCTATTTGAAGATGGGGACAGCATCTGCCCACCTCCAGTCTGTAGGGACCTCACCTGTTCTCCAAGAATTCTCAAAGACCATAGACGAAGACTCTGAAATTATATCCTTTAGTACCCTTGGTTGCAGCTCATCAGGCCCTGGAGATCTGAATTCATTTAAAGTATCATTTAAAGGTGTTCCCTTACTACCTCTTTTCATAGAATCATAGAATCATAGAGTTGGAAGAGACCACAAGGGCCATCGAGTCCAACCCCCTGCCAAGCAGGAAACACCATCAGAGCACTCCTGACATATGGTTGTCAAGCCTCTGCTTAAAGACCTCCAAAGAAGGAGACTCCACCACACTCCTTGGCAGCAAATTCCACTGTCAAACAGCTCTTACTGTCAGGAAGTTCTTCCTAATGTTTAGGTGGAATCTTCTTTCTTGTAGTTTGGATCCATTGCTCCGTGTCCGCTTCTCTGGAGCAGCAGAAAACAACCTTTCTCCCTCCTCTATGTGACATCCTTTTATATATTTGAACATGGCTATCATATCACCCCTTAACCTCCTCTTCTCCAGGCTAAACATGCCCAGCTCCCTTAGCCGTTCCTCATAAGGCATCATTTCCAGGCCTTTGACCATTTTGGTTGCCCTCCTCTGGACACGTTCCAGTTTGTCAGTGTCCTTCTTGAACTGTGGTGCCCAGAACTGGACACAGTACTCCAGGTGAGGTCTGACCAGAGCAGAATACAGTGGCACTATTACTTCCCTTGATCTAGATGCTATACTCCTATTGATGAGGCCCAGAACTGCATTGGCTTTTCCTATCTGGGCTGCAGCTCCCTCCTGACGTCATTTATTCTGCTATCACCAGGTTGGGCATCCCTTTCCTTTTGGGTGAAGAAAGAGGCAAAGTAGATGTTGAGCAGTTCTGCCTTTTCTCTCTCACCCAATAGCATTTCTCCATCTTCCCCATGCAGAGGACCTACCATTGGCCGGATCCAGCTGCAGGGCTCTCTTCTTGTTTTTGAAAGTGCATAAGATTGACAGCATTACATGTTTAGGCTCACAAATGGGGTCAAATTCAAGTATTTTTTATTTCCAAACAAAGGAAATCTACCGTTGCTGGAGAAGTGTGAGGAAATAAATATTCACGGATCATAGCTGGGTATTTTGGTAAAATTGATTGTTCTCTGTTAAAGGCTGCGGAACTTAGTTTCTTTCCTCCAGAACCTTCCTTGCTTTGGGGCTAGGAAACATCGTCATCATCACAGCCTGTCTCTTTCTCTTCTCCAGTGAGACAGCTGGGAAACCTCCTTCTTGATTGAGATGGTTTCTGGAAAGGCAAAGCTCCTTTAATAATCTTCGGAAAACTTTTGAAATGTTGGTTGGTTGGTTGGTGTTTGCTCATGACAATCATTATATTGGGTGTTTGGTTGTGTTCTTTGCTCTCATGCCAAATGTTCTTATTATGTAAGTATTGTTTGCACAGGTTTTTATGATGACCTTTCCTTGAGCCTTTTGAAAATATTCTGTTGGTGCAGAATCTATCAGAAGCCACAGAGATGCTCAGGCTGGTACACTCCCTTCATGAGAGATAGAATATTGCCTAGTCAATGAATATGGAGCAGTGCTGTCTAAATACATGAATTTGCCAAATCCTCATTTAAAGCCATCTGCGTTTGTGGTCATCACTGCTTCCAGTGGCAGTGAGTTCCACAGTTTAGCTACCTGCTGCATGAAAAGGCACTTTTCTTTTACCCGTCCTGAATCTTCCAACATTCAACTATGGACACGGCACAGCTACCTTTACTGTACTCTATTTAGTGCCTGCTAAAAACCCTTTTGTTTAGACAAGCCTACAAAGACGTGTTTTTTTCTTTTCTTTTAATTTATTGCTGCTTTTCCTTTCTCTTGCATTTTAAAATCCTTTTTACTAATAATGCCATTTTATTCTTTCTGTAAATCTCTCTGAGGTTTGTTCCAATCCTGCAAATTTCATTAAAATAAGAAACTGGGTGTCCGCTAGCATTGTGAGAGAGGGGGGCTCTCTGGGAGGGGCTGCAAAAGCTCTGCAGGTGGATCTGCTCCCCAGTTCTTTTGCTTCATTAGTGCTCACTTCAAAGAGCAGGAAAAGTGTGGTTTCCTGACCCCTGAAGACATTGACAGCTCCTCCTCCTCCTCCTCCTCTTCTGCCACTCCTGCAGCCAGACTGGAGATGCTCACCAGCCTCTTTCCCAGCGAAGCCTTCAGCTCCTGACGGCAGCTTGATGGATGACCCCGGCTGCAGTTCCAGTCGGAGGAGCGAGAGGAGACATCGGAGGAATTATGAAGGGAGCAGATGATATGCAATTGGCGAGACGGCGTGACAGAGCGATTTGCTTAAGCTCAGCCCTCGTCCGGCTGCGAACAGGAGTCGGGCAGGAAGAGTCTTGTCAATATTTAAATAGCCGATCACGTCCTTCGCTTGACAGGCCATTTATATGGTGAGATTAGATCGGTGTAGCTCAAATGCGCAGCTCTGTTCCGGCCTTGCTGTCTCTACCTTGGGACAGGAGGAAAGGGAGCAGGCCACCACGGAGCAGGGCCCCCCAGCAATAAGCAAGGGCGGCTGCAGAAGGGGCCCCAAGGCCAACTCCAGGGAGCTGCGTTCTTGGCTCGGAGCATGCGAGAGCCTCCCTGAAGGCCCCACCCTCCCAAATCCTGCCCTTATCATCTTTCCCAGTTCTAGAATCATGAATTCAGAGGTTTGTAGAGCTGGAAGGAACCACGAGGGTCACCTAGCCTAACTCCCTGCAGTGCGGGGATATTTTGCCCACCGTGGGGCTCGAACCCACCACCTGGCGAGGCTTCCAGGAATGTGCAGTTAAATGCGCATAGATGCCGCTCCTTAAACACCCACCATTGGAGGTGCAGATGCTGGGAATAGCAAGTAGGAACAGAAGAACAAAAAAATGGTGTCACTGGCCCATCCTCATCCCACATCCTGGCCTCAGAGATGCCCCAAAGAGGAGTCCCCAAAGAGGAGTCCCCGAGCCCAAGAGAATCTCTCGCCAACTTCTGTTCCCAGCAGTTGGGATTCAGGAGCTCCAAGGACATAAGAAGAGTGAAATCTACTCGGAGTCGAGAGTGGATTTCATGCTCTTTATTCAGCTCATAGTGGTGAGGAGGAATGGGAGTTCCCCCAGAATGTCTGCTTTATATCCATTATTTACACAATGGGCCCCACGTGATTGGCTAATTCCGGGGTTCTCCTGTAGGCCAATCAGGTTGCGGATTCACTTCCACCTGGAGCTGGATTGGGTGGCTCCTGCAGACCAATCAGACTGCTGCATTCTGAACCAGGCAGAGGGCCTTCTCGGTGGTGGCGCCTGCCCTGTGGAACGCCCTCCCATCAGATGTCAAAGCGATAAACAACTACCTGACATTCAGAAGACATCTTAAGGCAGCCCTGTTTAGGGAAGTTTTTAATGTGTGATATTTTAGTGTATTTTTGGTTTCTATGGAAGCTGCCCAGATGGGTGGGGTACAAATTATTATTATTATTATTATTATTATTATTATTATTATTATTATTATTCTGGATCCTATTGTTCTAGGTTTGACCAAACTGCGGGAGGTAGTGGAGGACAGAGGTGCCTGGCGTGCTCTGGTCCATGGGGTCACGAAGAGTCGGACATGAGTAAACGACTAAACAACAACAAAATTGTTCTAGGACCAATCAGACTGCTGCATTCTGAATCCTATTCAACTCAGTACATAACAATGAGTATCCTAAATCAGCCCATTGGCCAGTCTAGTCCGGTGTTGTGTTTCCACAGTGGCCAACCAGATGCCTCAAGGGAAAACCAGCAAGAAGGATCCGAGCACAACAGCAACTCTCTTCTCCTGTGGTTTCCAGCAATGAATATTCAGAAGCATCGCAGCCTCCTGGCTGGTAGCCACTCATAGCTCTCTCCTCCTCCATGAATTTGCCTAATCCTCTTTTAAAGGCATCCAAGTTGGTGGCCATCCCTGCCTCCTGTGGCAGGGAGTTCCACAGTAAATGGCCCATGTGACATGCCTCCTCTCAAGAAGCCTTAAAATAAGCCCAGTTTTAGCCCCACATCACCACTTCCTCACCTAGAATTGTAGAATCATAGAACCATAGAGTTGGAAGGGAACCCAGGGGTCATGTAGTCCAACCCACTGCAATGCAGGAATCTCAGCTAAAGCATCCATGACAGATGACCATCCAACCTCTGCTTAAAGACCTCCAAGCAAGGGTAGAATGGGATAACCCTTCTCTGATGGCCTGGGATTCAGACTCGGATGCTGAACCTGAGGGATCCCAGCCTGCACAGGAGTCCCCGCCTCCAGAACCAGCTGAGCCGGGGCTGGGGCTTGAGCCTGAAGGGTCTTCACCTGTGCTGGGTCCTCAGGTGCAGGCACCAGCTGAGTCTGCTCTGGCTCCTGAGGTGATGGAGGACCCATTGCCTGCAGGTGCTCCACTCTCAGCCCCGTCAGAGGAATATGAGGTTGCCTCTGGGTCCGGTCACCCTCCAGCCTCTCCTGAGTTGCAGAGGCTCAGGGCAGAGAGGCGGAGGGAACAAAGTTCCCGCAGGAGGAGTGCTCGCCTCCAGGCCAGGAGAGGCAAGTCACCAGAGGATCGGGGCCGCCCTATGCCTCGGGGCAGATAAAAGCCAGCCAGCCCCAGTCCCAGGTTGCGGGAGCAACATTGTTGGTTCCTAGTTCCTGCCCGCACCCTGTCCTGCTTTCCTGCCTGAGCTCCTGACCCGCCCTGGCTCCCTGCCTGTTCCTGACTTCACCCGACTCCCTGCCCTGCACCCAGATTCAGCTACTACGGACTGCCTCCATGTTGCACCTTTGACCATGGACCAGACTTGGACCTTGCCTCTTGGGTAACCCACGGGACCAGAACACCATCAGAGGACCAGAACATCCAGCTGTGCCCCTTCACCTTATTTGCTATGTCAAGCACTTGACCGACCGTGGCTTCTGGTTCCCATTTCTCAGCCCTGCGCAACTCCCTGAAGAAGAGGAGGCATGGGCTCCTCCTGGGTCCCCCAAATAGGGACTTACAGCCAGCAAGGGGGCTTTGCAAACCCTCCAGACTCTCTGCCTAGAACAGGCGCCGATGCTTAAGCAAAAGAGCTTCATACATCATGACGACACCGAGAGGAGGCAGAGCTGGAATTTGTTAACAAGCCGGTTTCTTTATTTCTCGGGGTTTAAATAATTATTATGGCTGGGTTCTTGCACCATAAAAAGTGAATGGCTTCCCGTTTTGTTGCATATCGTATCTTTTTAGAGCTCAGGCTGTCAGGAGGAGTCTTGTGCTTAAGCTCGCTTGAGTTCTTACCAACGGTGCTCTGCCCCCATTTGTGCATGTGCGCATGCATGCATTTGGGGGCCTCGCATGGCAAGAAGTTCTTCCAGATAAATGCTGGAGCCACAAGGAGCCAGATCTAGCTTTCCTGCTGGGTCACCTGCCTGGGATCCACATGGGGCTGCCCTTGAAAATGCCTCAGAAACTCCACGTGGTCCAAAATGACAAGTTCATGGGGGACAATTCTCCTGATGGCTACTAGCCCTGAAGGCTGTGCTCTGCTTCCACAGTTGGAGACAGCAAGGCTCCCAAAATCAGTTGCTGGAAACCACAGGAACGGAGAATTTCTCTTGCACTTTGGGGTTTCTCACCTCAGGCAGGTTAATTCTGTGTCCAGGGCGGCTGTCTCCCAGCTCCATCTGGTACGCAGGCTGAGACCCTCCCTGCCCGCAGACTGTCTCGCCAGAGTGGTGCATGCTCTAGTTATCTCCCGTTTGGACTACTGCAATGCACTCTATGTGGGGCTACCTTTGAAGGTGACCTGGAAACTACACCTAATCCAGAACGCGGCAGCTAGACTGGTGACTGGGAGCGGCCGCCAAGACCACATAACACCAGTCCTGAGAGATCTGCATTGGCTCCCAGTACATTTCTGAGCATAATTCAAAGTGTTGTTGCTGACCTTTGAAGCCCTAAATGGCCTCGGTCCTGTATACCTGAAGGAGTGTCTCCACCCCCATCATTCTGCCCAGACACTGAGGTCCAGCGCCAAGGGCCTTCTGGCAGTTCCCTCACTGGGAGAAGCCAAGTTACAGGGAACCAGACAGAGGTCCTTCTTGGTAGTGGCGCCCACCCTGTGGAACACCCTCCCTTCAGGTGTGAAGGAAAAAAGCAGCTATCTTATCTTTAAAAGACACCTGAAGGCAGCCCTGTTTGGGGAAGTTTTTAATATTTAATGCTGTATTTTTTTAACACTTGATTGGGAGCCGCCCCAAGTGGCTGGGGAAACTCAGCTAGATGGGCGGGGTGTAAATAATAAATTATTATTGTTGTTGTTGTTATTATTATTCTCACTGTGGCATCTGATTAGCCTCTGTGAGAAGAGGATTCTGAGCTGTATGATCCACTTCCTGATCCATCAAGGTCTTCTTTGCTTCTTAGGAACACAATACCTGCATCCCTTTCAGTGAGGCTTGAGCCCAGGTGCGATTGCCACGCATGGATGTGCTGCTATTGTGTGGAAATCACGTACTGATGGTTCCCTGATCTCCACCTCAGGCTGTGTTGTCAGAAAGGCACCTGTTTGGCTCTGGTCTCTCCTCTCTCTGCTGCTGCTGCCTCCCTCTTCTGGATGCTTCTCCTCCCTCTCCAGGTGTCCGTCTCCTCACTGCGCATCTCCCGCCTTGCCTGGCTCCGCTTCCCCCTCATTATCTGCACAAGCTGCCAGCCCGCTTTGTTCCCATCTGCAAGTGCCACGCAGGGCAGGAGCTCCGGAGGCAGCCTGGCTGGGAAGGACACCAGCGGAATGAGCACTTCAGTCCCACAAGAGGGATTTCCAGCTGGTTGGAGGGATGGTAATCCAGCCACAGAGAGGAAAGAAGGAAAGCGTCTGGGGCCAGATTGCTCCAAGCACCCGGGAAGGTGGGTCTGGCCCTGTGGCTCTGACTAATAATAATAATAATAATAATAATAATAATACTGTAATTTATTATTTATACCCCACCCATCTGGCTGAGTTTCTCCAGCCACTCTAGGCGGCTTCCAATGGAATATTAAAATACAATAACCTATTAAACATTAAAAGCTTCCCTAAACAGGGCTGCCTTCAGATGTCTTCTAAAAGTCTGGTAGTTGTTTTTCTCTTTGACATCTGGTGGGAGGGTGTTCCACAGGGCAGGTGCCACTACCAAGAAGGCCCTCTGCATGGTTCCCTGTAGCTTTGCTTATCGCAATGAGAGAACCACCAGAAGGCCCTCGGCACTGGACCTCAGTGTCCAGGCAGAACGATGGGGGTGGAGATGCTCCTTCAGGTATACAGGACCAAGGCTGTTTAGGGCTTTCAAGGTCAGCACCAACACTTTGAATTGTGCTCGGAAGTGTACTGGGAGCCAATGCAGATCTCTCAGAACCGGTGTTATGTGGTCCCGGTGGCCGCTCCCAGTCCCCAGTCTAGCTGCCGCATTCTGGATTAGTTGTAGTTTCTGGGTCATCTTCAAAGGTAGCCCCATGTAGAGCACATTGCAGAAATCCAAGCAAGAGATAACTAGAGCATGCACCACTCTGGCAAGACAGTCCACAGGCAGGTAGGGTCTCAGCCTGTGTACCAGATGGAGCTGGTAGGCAGCTGCCCTGGACACAGAATTGACCTGCGCCTCCATGGACAGCTGTGAGTCCAAAATGACTCCCAGGCTGTGCACCTGGTCCTTCAAGGACACAGTTACCCCATTCAGGACCAGGGAGTTATCCATCAGCTCTAGCCAGTGACCCTTTCTTACCCTCTGAGTCCTAGAGTTGGAAGGAACCCCAGGGCTCATCTAGCCCACCCTCTGCAATGCAGGAATCAGGGCTGAAGGATCACTGGCAGACAGCTGTCCAACCTCTGCTTAAAAACCTCCAAGGAAGGAGAGCCCGCACCTTCTGAAAGAGTTGATTCCACTGCCAACTCTTAAGGCAGCCATGTCCAATAGGTCAATTGCAATCTACTGGTCCATTGAGGGACATCCATGGTTGGTCGATTGCAGTCGATCACATGATCCTTAGCGTTTGTCCCCCCCCCCCCAAAAAAAAATTCCTCCCTAAAGAAACCCTGGCAATGATAATGGGTAGATCACAGCCAGTGTTTTTATACTGTGAGTAGATTGCAGTCTTGGGAGTTGGACCTGGCTGTCTTCATGCTTGTTCTCAGAGGCTTCTCTGAGGGGCGATGGAGGAGGCAAGGGGACAATTCTTCTGCTCCTCAGCCTTTTCCTGAGTGCTTGGAATGCAAGAGTCCTTGAGTCAGACCTGTGCTCCTTCTAGCTTGGTATTCTCTACGTAAGAACATCAGAAGCACCTGGTGGATCTAACTGAATAGCTCAGGTGGTTAGAGCCTGGTGCTGATAGCCCCAAGGTTGCAGGTTCGATCCCCATACGGGGCAGCTGTATATTACTGCATTGGACTAGATGATCCTTAGGACGCCTTACAACTCTAGGATTTTGTGAGATAAAAAGCTAAGAATCTATATTATACACAAACACACACCCTCAAAACAGTTTACAAAAAGGTAAAACCAGTGCTTTTTTCTTTAAAAATGTTTTGGGGTACTCTCATTTTGACTCAAGGAAATCACCATTTTATAGTTCAAATCTGGAAAAATAAATACAGTAAGTGAACAAAAGAGTCACAAAATGTTTAGGGGTATGCGTATCCCTGTGTCCCCCCAGAAAAAAAGCACTGGGTAAAACAAAATATACAATCAAGAAAAAATTAATAGAAAATTCACATTCACTTTCTAAGAATCTCTTCAGGTTTGCCCTGAACAAGAATGGTTTTAGCAGGCACCAAAAAGAGTACAAGGAAGGCGCCTGCCCTAATATCAAGAGGCAAGAGTTCCAAAGTGTAGACGCTGCTGCACCAAATGATCTGAGCTCTTTCAAATGTGGGACGGGGGTTATGTGGCACCTGTTGCAGTGCCAGTTCCACCCTTTGAGCCAGTTGAGTGAGGAGAAGAAGAAGATGAAGACTTGGATTTGATATCCCGCCTTTCACTCCCTTTTAAGGAGTCTCAAAGCGGCTAACATTCTCCTTTCCCTTCCTCCCCCACAACAAACACTCTGTGAGGTGAGTGGGACTGAGAGACTTCAGAGAAGTGTGACTGGCCCAAGGTCACCCAGCAGCTGCATGTGGAGGAGCGGAGACGCGAACCCGGTTCACCAGATTACGAGACTACCACTCTTAACCACTTCACCACACTGGCTCTCTGTGCGCACATGAACTTGGCCCGGAAACAAATCGGCAGCCAGTCAGATCTCTGAGGCTGACAAGGCCTCCCTCCTCCCGGCATTGTTCACTAACTGCAGCTTCTAGACCCAGCAGCAGGAGGGAAGCCCACCAAGAGTCCACAGCAGCCATCCAATCTTGAAGCAACCATTGCGTGAACTTCTGTGGCCAGGATTTCTCCGTCCAGAAAAGCCACTTCCGACCCTCGGGAGGAGGTGGAGTTGCGGGCTTCACGCCCCCAACACGCGCATGGGGGCTGGCTTCCAGCCCCTGCGCGATCAGGGGAATCCTTGGGGCCGCATCATCCCCTGAGCCAGCCAATTGTGTGTGTGGCTTGCCTCACTTAAGGCAAGCGCGGCCCCGGGATCTCCCTCTTCGGACCACTTAGCTGCTGAGGTTTCCCACCCGCCTGCCCTTTAAGGTTCCCCTTCTGACCTTGCTATGGACCTCAGTTGGTCGCCATTGAGGGGCCTGGTAGGATTTTTTTCCACTTGGCAAATTGGCACTGGCCATTTGGTTTTTCGCCTACCTCGTAGCAAATCATCACAACTCCTTTGGTTTTGGCGGTTAGGCATTGGTAGGGGTATTGTTATGTAGATGTGTTGGGGGGGAGCGCCATCACCTCCCCCAAATATTGAAGGGTACCGTATTTTTCCCTCTATAACACGCAGATTTTTTCTCCTAAAAAGGAAGGGGAAATGTCTGTGCGTGTTATGGAGCGAATGTGTGGTCCCTGGAGCCAAAAAATCAAGCAAAAGTCAAATCGCTCTTCATGGAGAAGGGAAACCTGAAAAGAGGAAGTGGCAGCTTTCCTGTATTCTGCCTCAGGGTCTTACTGCCCACCCTCCTCTGTTTCGTTGCTGTGTTTGCTCAAACGGAACAAAGAGCAGGGAAAGCCCCTCCCCTCCAGGCAAGCAGAGGGGAAAGTGTCGTCTCTGTGCTCCGGTACTGCTGGGGGAGAGGGAGAGAGAGTGGGGGAGGGGGAGGGAGAGGGAGAGGGAGAGAGAGAGAGAGAGAGAGAGAGAGAGAGGGAGAGAGAGAGAGATGGCTGGCTTGGGGGGGAACTTTTGCCTCCCACCCGTTAAATCCCTCTCCAGCATTCTTAGCCAGCTGCTTCTCTGCACACCCCTCTCATGTCCCTTCTTTGTTTTTCCTTCGCTCCCCACTTAAAATGTGGTTACAAAGCATAGATCAACATGGATCCTCAGGATCTTTGCATTGGGTCACCCCAAATTCACCATCAGATCACATAGCATGTCCATGGCTACAGCCTGCACCAAAAAAATCACGCACCCACTGTTGCCTGGGGCTGCAATGGTGCAAACACGTGGTTAAAAAGCATGGATCCACATGGATCCTCAGGATCTTTGCATTGGGTCACCCCAAATTCACCATCAGATCACATAGCATGTCCATGGCTACAGCCTGCACCCAAAAAAAGCACGCACCCACTGTTGCCTGGGGCTGCAATGGTGCAAAAACGTGGTTACAAAGCATGGATCCACAGGGATTCTCAGGATCTTTGCATTGGGTCACCCCAAATTCACCATCAGATCACATAGCATGTCCATGGCTACAGCCTGCACCCAAAAAATCACGCACCCACTGTTGCCTGGGGCTGCAATGGTGCAAAAACGTGGTTACAAAGCATGGATCCACAGGGATTCTCAGGATTTTTGCATTGGGTCACCCCAAATTCACCATCAGATCACATGTCTGTGGCCACAGCATGAAGCACAAAAATGATACATCCACTGTTTCATTCAGAATGTTTTTTCCCTTGTTTTCCTCCTCTAAAAACGATGTGCGTGTTATGGTCAGGTGCGTGTTATAGAGCGAAAAATACGGTAATCCGGTAAAGGATTCCAGGGGGGGGGGTGGCCTCGTCCGAAGCCTATGGAGGCCAGGGCCGAAAGCGCGCCCCCGAGCGGTGACCCCGGGGGACTTCCTAGTTGATGTGCATCAGCAGGACTCCCCCTGCTGGTGTTAACCCTTCCCAGTCTTCAAGCAAACAGGCTGAAGCCGGATAGTCAGTTAGGACCAATGCCTAAGCCAATCCCTCTTTACCTGTAGCCAATAAAGTTGTGGCCAATTTTAGCCCATTAACCTAAAATAATGGTGTCACGTGTCTTTATTCCTACTGGGGGGAGGCAGGAACTCGCCACGCAATGGCCATCGCTGTGGCACCAGCTGCAGTTGGTCCAAGGCACTTCTAGCCGTCAAGGCTACTTGAGCCTCGAGTGACCATCCACAGCCCTCCCCATTTCAGCAAAGGATCAAAAGGCGCCCGAGGCTTCTGTGGGTCTTGTCTGGGGTTTCTCTGGCCCCCAGGATCTGCTGCTTCCTTCTGAGAGCGAATGCTCATAATGGATTGCCTTTTTTAAACACACACATGCACACAAGTGACTTGATTTTCCTCAGAGGTCTTGCTGAATGACCCGCAATTTATGACTTCCTGAGGCTGTTCAGAGTTAAAGCAACTGAAGGGCCGCCTTGGGTAAATGTCTGCTCTGAATGTACCAAACTTAGCTTTTCATTAAATGGAGTAAATTATAGATATCATCCTCTGGTGCAGGGCTGGCTGGCTGGCAGCACAGGAGGAGCCCTGTGACTCACCATCCCTTCCATGCTCTTCATCACCTGAAACGGCAAGTGAGCACACAGACAGGAAGCTTCTCTTCTCCTGCCCCCCCCCAAAAAAAAACAACTTTCCATTATCTGGAGGAACAGCATTTCCAAGGCTGAATCATAGAGTTGGAAGGGACCCTGAAAATCATCTAATCCCATGCAATGCAGAAATCTACAGCTTTGCATAGATAGATGATAGATAGATGATAGATAGATAGATAGATAGATAGATAGATAGATAGATAGATATAGATAGATGTTGTTGTTTAGTCGTTTAGTCGTGTCCAACTCTTCGTGACCCCCTGGACCAGAGCACGCCAGGCACTTCTGTCTTCCACTGCCTCCCGCAGTTTGGTCAAACTCATGCTGGTAGCTTTGAGAACACTGTCCAACCATCTCGTCCTCGGTCGTCCCCTTCTCCTTGTGCCCTCCATCTTTCCCAATATCAGGGTCTTTTCCAGGGAGGCTTCTCTTCTCATGAGATGGCCAAAGTCTTGGAGCCTCAGCTTCAGGATCTGTCCTTCCAGTGAGCACTCAGGGCTGATTTCCTTCAGAATGGAGAGGTTTGATCTTCTTGCAGTCTATGGGACTCTCAAGAGTCTCCTCCACCACCAAAAGCATCAATTCTTCGGCGATCAGCCTTCTTTATGGACCTTTGTTGGCAAGGTGATGTCTCTGCTTTTTAAGATGGTATCTAGGTTTATCATTGCTTTTCTCCCAAGAACCAGGCGTCTTTTAATTTTGTGACTGCTGTCACCATCTGCATGGAGCCCAAGAAAGTAAAATCTCTCACTGCCTCCATTTCTTCCTCTTCTATTTGCCAGGAGGTGATGAGACCAGTGACCATGATCTTCGTTTTTTTGATGTTGAGCTTCAGACCATATTTTGCACTTTCCTCTTTCACCCTCATTAAAAGGTTCTTTAATTCCTCCTAGAGGATAGATAGATAGATGATAGATAGATAGATGATAGATAGATAGATGATAGATAGATAGATGATAGATAGATGATAGATAGATAGATAGATAGATAGATAGATAGATAGATAGATAGATGATAGATAGATAGATAGTTATGTATTCAGTGGTCTGTGTTTGCCTGAGCTTGAATATGGACTAAGGATTCTCAGCTCCTGTGTTTTGATTCGATACATGATGTCCAATCACAGAGCATTTCAGGATTTGGGCCTCTGCCATTGGCCCTTGAGTCATGATTTGCAGCTTGGAAGTTTAGACAGCCAATCATGTTGGGAGTGGGATTGGCCCGGGCTTTGAGAAATGTATATAAGCAGTTACTTTGCCCCTCTTTCCCAGTCATGTAGTTCAATAAAGGTTCTTGTTGTGTCTTGCCTTGTGGGAACCCAACTGCACTTCAGATAGATATAGATAGATGATAGAGATAAATAGATAGATAGATAGATAGATAGATAGATAGATAGATGATAGATATAGATAGATGATAGATGATTGACTGATATATAGATGATAGATAGAGATAGATGATAGATAGATAGATTAGATAGATAGATAGATAGATAGATAGATAGATAGATTAGATAGATAGATAGATAGATAGATGATAGATAGATAGATGATAGATAGATAGATAGATAGATAGATAGATAGATAGATAGATAGATGATAGATGATAGATAGATAGATAGATGATAGATAGATAGATAGATAGATGATAGATAGATAGATGATAGATAACTAGATAGATAATGATGATAGATGATAGATAGATAGATAGATAGATAGATAGATAGATAGATAGATGATAGATAGATAGATAGATGATAGATAGATAGATAGATAGATAGATAGATAGATAGATGATAGATAGCTAGATAGATAATGATGATAGATGATAGATAGATAGATAGATAGATAGATAGATAGAGATAGATAGATGATAGATAGAATCAGGCAGTGTAAATTTTTTATGAAATAAATATTAAATAAATAGTAGAGCTCTTGGTGGAGCAGAAACACAACCTGCAGGTTCCTGGCTCAGGGTCTGAATGCACAAAAACATCCAGACGAAATGGGAGATGGACACGATCCCTCCTGAGCGTCTTCTCCAGCACTGTGGTGCCCAAGTGGCCCCACAGGGAGCTCCAGGATATGAAACAGGTCAAAGGCTGGAGCTCAAGTGTCACTTCTCCCCCAGAGGCGGTGAGGGGCACTAGTCTAGATGTCTTTTTTCATCCAACTGCCAGAGACTTTTATTTGTTTCACAGCCAGAGGGGCTGGAGCTAGTTAGGAATGGGTTAGGAATAGCTAGTTATTTACTTTGATCGCTGGCTCCACCAATGCTACTTATCGGTTCATATGCAAATGATATCCAATCCAATCATTTTAAATTACTTTAAACCTAATCGTGTGTAAGTTACTGTCTTTCCAAATGTTTTACCTTATTTTGTATTAATTCCTATAAACTCCATTTTCTATGTAATTTCTGCAAATTCTGTATCATTTATAATCCCATTTCATCTCACTTTAATATCATTTAATGCTATTAAGATTGTATATTAATAAACCGAGTGATTCGTTTCAGTTTCATTCGGGGGTCTGTCGTGGCTGCTATACTTACTGCAGAAGTTTCACTCCCGTTGGGTTCCTACTGAACATAATCGAACCCTAATAGGAATTGGATTGGATTGGTGGGTGCTAAGGTTGATTGCATCGTCCGATCCCATTTGGTGCTCAGACCTGGGAATCTAGCGGAAAGTCATCTAGTGGGAAAGCTGCACATGAGCTGAGTTCAGAACTTGTGAGAAAAGTTGACTAGTGCAATTTCTTTCTTTCTTTCTTTCTTTCTTTCTTTCTTTCTTTCTTTCTTTCTTTCTTTCCTTCCTTCCTTCCTTCCTTCCTTCCTTCCTTCCTTCCTTCCTTCCTTTCTTTCTTTCTTTCCTTTCTTTCTTTCTCTCTCTCCCTCTCTATCTTTCTTTCATCTCCCCCCATTTTCTCCAAGGTGCTCAATATAGCATTGCTGGCTTTCCTCCTTTTATTATTTGTTTGTTTGTTTGTTTGTTTGTTTGTTATTTATACCCCGCCCAAGGGACACAGGTGGCACTGTGGGTTAAACCACAGAGCCTAGAACTTGCTGATCAGAAGGTCAGCGGTTCGAATCCCCACGATGGGGTGAGCTCCCATTGATTAGTCCCTGCTCCTGCCAACCTAGCAGTTCGAAAGCACGTCAAAGTGCAAGTAGATAAATAGGTACGGCTCCGGCGGGAAGGTAAATGGCGTTTCCGTGCACTGCTCTGGTTTGCCAGAAGTGGCTTAGTCATGCTGGCTACATGACCCAGAAGCTGTCTGCGGACAAACGCCGGCTCCCTCGGCCTATAGAGAGATGAGCGCTGCAACCCCAGAGTCGGTCACGATTGGACCTAATGGTCAGGGGTCCCTTTACTTTTATACCCCGCCCATCTGGCTGGGTTTCCCTAGCCACTCTGGGTGACTCCCAATTGAATATTAGAAACACAATACAGCATTAAACCCTAAGGTCACCTAGTGAGTTCTGGGGACTCCCAGCTTTGCAGGAAGCACACCCAGGCAGCTCCGTATGGACCGGATCCGTTTGTTAGCAAGTTGCATGTAGGTGGTGCGTCTACTGTACAGCAGCTTTCTAAGCGTTGTGTGTGAGTTGTGTGTCCTGTTGTCAGAATAACACACACACAAACACACACACGCCTGAATAAGCACCCTGCACAGGCTGATCTTCATGAATCCGGTTCACAGGCAGGATTAATTTGCCTGAAAAGGTAATGAAGACTCGGCAACAGTCACTAAAAGGGATCCTTAAGGTGAAATACTCCCATTGTCTGTGAAAATTACTGTCGGCTAATGCGTGCCATTAAGTTTGACTGGAGGAGCAAAGAGTGCTGGTATCAGGCACATGGGTGCGCATTCTTGTGCAGCCGTATGCAAATGCGCGCGCACACACACACACACACACACACACACACAGGGTTTCTGCTGGGCTTTAATTTAGCATCACAATAGCTGAAGACCAAGCCTCTAATAGTTTCCAGCTCTGACCTTTCGGAGTTTGATTTATTTGTGACCCAGTAAAAGGTTCAGCGTGAGCATAATTGCATTGCAATGTGTTTCCTGCAAGAGAGATACTGGCAAAGATATTGATAGAATCAAATCTGGCTGCCTTTCTCCCAGCGTGGGATTCCATTAATGCAGAGAAAAGTCTGGAAGGGGGGGGGGAGAAGGCAGAGAGAAGAGGCACCCGTGAAAACACACACACACACACACACACACACACACCTCGGCTCTGAGGCAGGAGAGCTTCAGAGTCTAGAGAGCACTATGAGCCATGAAGGCTCTCCACACTCGGGTGCTGGAAACCACAGGAGGGGAGAGGTGCTCTGGTGCTCAAATCCTGCTTTGCAGGCTTCCCATTGGGGCATCTGGTTGGCCACTGGGAGAAGAGGATGCTAAACTAGATGGGCCAAGTTTTGTGGAATCACAGAATTGTAGAGTTGGAAAGGGGAGCCCGGTGGTCATCTAGTCCAACCCCCTGCAATGCAGGAATCACAGCTGAGGAAGCCCTGACTGGTGGCCATCCAACCACTGCATAAAAAACTCCAAGGAAGGAGAGTCGAGAACCTTCCAAGGGAGTCCATTCATTCCACTATTGAACAGCTCTTCCTTCCTTTAGCATCAGAAAGCGCAACTGTTCTCCATTTTGAAATGTGGGTGCTGATTTTCCTTGAGAAACGTACTGCATCATCTGTCTGTCATCCATCTATCTATCTACTGTATATCTATAATTCATCTATCTATCTATCTATCTATCTATCTATCTCTATCTATCTATCTATCTATCTATCTATCTATCTATCTATATCTATCTATCTATCATCTATCTCTATCTGCCTGCCTGCCTGCCTGCCTGCCTATCATCTCTCTCTCTCTCATGTATCCATATCTCTATCTATCATCTATCATCTATCTATCTATCATCTATCTATCTATCTATCTATCTATCTATCTATCTATATCTATCTATCTCTATCTATCTATCTATCATCTATCATCTCTCTATCATCTCTCTATCATCTCTCTATCATCTCTCTCTCTCTCTCTCTCTCTCTCTCTCTCTATCTATCTATCATCTATCTATATCTCTATCTGCGTGCTGCCTGCCTGTCTATCATCTCTCTCTCTCTCTCTCTCTCTCTCTCTCTCTCTCTCTCTCTCTCGTATCTGTATCTATCTATCATCTATCTATCTATCTATATCTATCTATCTATCTATCTATCTATCTATCTATCTATCTACTATCTATCTCTATCTATCTATCTATCATCTATCTATCATCTATCATCTATCAATCATCTATCATTGCATGGGGTTGGGCTAGATGACCACCAGGATCCCTTCTAACTCTGCAGTTCTGTGAGTCTATGATCCTGCCTCCTCCCTCTGGCTCTGGGCTTCCTCCCAGCCTGCTGCACTGGACCCTGTTCTTTTATTTACCCATATGCATTCAAAGCTGGATAAGGCAGTAAAAATTCAAATGAGGAGCCTGAGATTTTCAATCTTGCAAGCAAATTCAGGCTGTAAGAGTTTGACGGAGAACATTCCCCCTAAACCTTACATGAGTGACTTTTTTTTGAGCCAGCCATTCATTCAGAGATCTAAACTGTCAGCTTTAATCCTTGGAATATCAGGCGCCGCTCAGCATTTTAATGGATGGGCTCTACAGTTCTCCACTATCAGATAATTTCTTTTTATTTAAGCACTCTGAATTCAATTGGGGGGGGGGGAGAGCGGCAGAGACTCTAGCGAGGACTCGGTGCAGCTGTGGAGCTAGAGCTGCCTTCACAAACACCCTGCCCACCCAGAACCAAGCCATTCTCACTTGCCTCTGGGGCAGCTGGGAGTTCCCCCAAGGAGATAAACAGAAAGCCCTCTCATATACTTAAGAGGAGAATTTCTGGGAAGTCATAAGAGCAGCACCTGGTAGTAGTGGACTCTCCTTCCTTGGAGGTTTTTCAGCGGAGTTTGGATGCTTTAGCTGAGATCCCTGCATTGCAGGGGGTTGGAATGGATGACCCTTGGGGTCCCTTCCAACTTTGCACTACAATTCTATGATTTTATGAGTCTATGACCTCACTTGCTGCCTGGATGTTGCTAGTGCAATGCTTCTTTTGACAAACTCCTTGACTCTAACCGTAGCCACCGAGAGTGGCTGGGGCAACCCAGTCAGTTGGCCAGGGTACTAATAATAATAATAATAATTGTCAGGGGTTCAGGAGCAGAGGCACAGGAAAGGGAGGAGATAGAGACCGAGGGGGAGGAATCCGAGGGAGATGTCAGCGATGACAGCCGCCCGAGGTCTCTAAGTCTCTCCAGCGAATCAGAGGATTCACAGAAAGGGGCTCCCGTGGTCAGAGCAAAGGGGTTGCCAAGGGGAACAACCCAGGAAGGAGGGGCCAGAGGGGACTCAGAGAGCAGCAGTTGGAAATCGGGACCAGCTTCCCCACCGGAGAGCAGTAGGGGGGAGGAGTCCCAGGTATCGGCACCAGGCAGCTCTCCGTCAGCAGAAGGACATGAGTCAGGACTGGCCACGCCTGCATCAGAGAGCGAAGAAACGGTCGAAAGGAAGGTCAAAGACAGGGCGCGCGCGCCAAGTTCAAACCTACAAGAGAGTGGCGCAGTGAGCAGCTCGGAAAGGGAGCCAGGTCCTAAAGCCCGCCGAAGGGAGGGGGAAGAGTCAGAGGGGTCCGCGTCCGAAGCTTCCAGGAAGGAAGGGACCCCGGGGGGTAGTAGGACCCAGAGGCGGAAGGAGAGACGGAAGAGGTGGAGTAAGGCTAGAGTCTTAAGCTGGTGTACAGGGGGCGGAGACTCAGACGGAGCTTCGCCGGTCTAGTCTCTAGACGTAGAGACGCACGCTAGGGCTTGAAAATGGAAACTGTACTGCAATAAAGACTTTTGTACATTACTACTGGCTAGCGTTGGTCCTCTGTGAGCTGGGACCTGGAGGCAGTCTCTGACAATAATAATAATAATAATAAATAATAATAATAATAATAATAATAATAATAATAATAATAATAATAATAATATATTATTTATACCCTGCCCATCTGGCTGGGTTTCCCCAGCCACTCTGGGCAGCTTCCAACAAAATATTAAAATACAATCGTCTGTTAAACATTAAAAGCTTCCCTAAACAGGGCTGCCTTCAGTAATTGGAGGAGGAGGAGGAGGAGGAGGAGGAGGAGGAGGAGGAGGAGGAGGAGAAGGAGAAGGAGAAGGAGAAGGAGAAGAAGAAGAAGAAGAAGAAGAAGAAGAAGAAGAAGAAGAACTACTAATAATAATACTGGACAGTTATGCTGACTCAGAAACCTTTTATTTATTCCGAATCAGACAGTCTGCCTCATTGCAGCTGGGGTCTTTTTCTGTTCCACCTGTAGATGCCAAGGATTGAACTGGAACCTTCTCCAAAGTTCTGCATGCAAAGCAGATGTGGTAGCCTCTCTCCAAAGCTGCCTCTTAGGCTGCAGGACAGCTCCCTTGCCTCATCAAGGTCTTTTTTTTTTTGCTGGAATCCATGTTAGCTGGAGTCAGCTATGTCCTGTTTCCCCTCCCAGCAGTGTCTTCACTGATCATTAAAGTCCCTTTTCTTATTTTTGACATACGTTTTACGGGGAAGTGTCAAGTATTGAACCAGAATGTGTGTGTGTGTGTGTGTGTGTGTGTGTGTGTGTGGAGAGAGAGAGAGAGAGAGAGAGAGAGAGAATCGAACACATATCACCTTCTTGCAGCATATGGTTGTGGTTTTTAATATTTTTGCTTTCAATGAACCTTTTGCACATCAATTCATCTTCAGGTGAAACCCTGAACGTCTGCTACTGAACACCAGATCCTTGTAGTAGATTGTTTTGTGGGGGTTCTTTAGGGGATACCACCAGCTCACCCAGAACAGAAGCAGCCAGACGGTTGGGTCTCATGGTTCCCTCTGGGAAAAGAGATTGCAATCTAAAACGCACCAAAGCCTCCTCCCTCTGCAATCGTGCTTTTCAGGGCGCACTCGGGAGTAGAGGGACAATTGTCTGCCATCTGTGATCTTCTCTGCGAGGAACTGCTGATCAGCTTCCAAACAATCCCAGGTCTCCTGAAGCACAGTTTGAATATTATTGCGCTATGATAACCCACTAATCTCCATCCCCTTCCACAGAGCACATTCTGGAGCACATTTTTAGGGAATATACAAGGTTCCTTATACCGTCATAAGAGCAAGTGACCCACATTGGCCAGCATCCAGTTCTTGCAGTGGCCAACCAGATTATTATTATGACTATTATTGATTTTCAATTTTATACATTTCAATAATTTTACAATCATTTTAACATTTCAGAACTTGACTTCCTTCCCCCTCCCTCTGCGGTTCCTTAAATTTATTTTTAATATTTTCTGCATATCCAAATTAACATAATTTGCTCATTTATTGTTGTTTAGTCGTTTAGCCGTGTCCGTTCAGTCGTGACCCCCTGGACCAGAGCACGCCAGGCCTTCCTGTCTTCCACTGCCTCCCGCAGTTTGGTCAAACTCGTGTTTGTAGCTTCGAGAACACTGTCCCACCATCTCGTCCTCCATCATCCCCTTCTTCTTGTGCCCTCAATCTTTCCCAACATCATGGTCTTTTCCAGGGAGTCTTCTCTTCTCATGAGGTAGCCAAAGTCTTGGAGCCTCAGCTTCACGATCTGTCCTTCCAGTGAGCACTCAGGGCTGATTTCCTTCAGAATGGAGAGGTTGGATCTTCTTGCAGTCCATGGGACTCTCAAGAGTCTCCTCCAGCACCAGAATTCAAAAGCATCCATTCTTCGGCGATCAGCCTTCTTGATGGTCCAGCTCTCACTTCCATACATCACTACTGGGAAAACCATGGCTTTAACTCATTTATTAATCTACTTTAAATATATACTCTTATAAAACTGCAGGTCCCTCCCCACCCCCATATTATGTTGTTATTTCTATGTATATCATGCTATGGCCACACGGCTAATGCAATAAAATCTATATATATATAAACTGCAGGTTATTACAAAAACAATGTTCTTATCTGTTTATAGATGATTTCTAAATACTCCATAAACCATTTCCATTCTTTTATAAAAAGTTGTTATCTTGATTTCTTATTTTTCCAGTAAGTTTCCCCATTTCTGCATATTCCATAAGCTTTTGTATCCATTCTTCTTTCGATGAGACTTCTTCTTCTTCCCATTTTTGTGCAAGTAACATTCTTGCTGCTATAGTCGCATATATGAATAAATTACTATATATTTTGGGTAGTTCTGTCCCTATAATTTCCAAAAAGAAAGCTTCTGGGTGTTTTTCTACAAACATTATTTTAAACATCTTTTTCAATTCATTATTATATCATGTCCCAGTAAGCTTTAAGCTTACCGCAAGAGTAGCCAACTTTTAAAAAGCCATCTAGGGTGATGGTTCTCCCAGACTACTGTGGCAGGGAGTTCCATTGTTTAACCATGTGCTAAATGAAGGAGGACTTCATTTTAAGTCAGGCATGAGTCTGTTCCCAGCTCTAACAGGAGATGCCATTGAGGAATGAACCTTGGATTGAACCGCAGGTGCCCTAACTGCCGATATTTTTTTACAGGCCCTCCTTCTTTCATTCGCTCAGGATTTTATCTGTTGCAGAAACTCCATCACGGGACACAATGATGATCAGTTCCGCTTCCATTCAGTTCAGACAGAGGCTCCCTAATTGGACAAGAACATTCATTTTCGAGGAAATTGCGGGCAGAAGTGTCATTCACAATTGTCAGGCAGATCTTTAATTCATTCCCTTGCTTGCAGAAAGAAAGAAAGAAAGAAAGAAAGAAAGAAAGAAAGAAAGAAAGAAAGAAAGAAAGGTGGTGAGACATTTGCTCCACAAACCAAGTTATTCAGAGGAAGAGAGCAGAGAAATCTATTACGAGGCAAAGGCAAATGCATAATTGAAGAAATAAGCATTTACTTGCATGTTGCTGTTTTGAGTCCTGCTGGGCGATTCCCCAAGACAGGCCTTCCATTAGAGTGTTTGTTTTCACTTTTCCTTCTCTGTGCACCTCTTGACCCAGGACACTTTGCAGATGGGCTATATAGTAAACAAGAAAGTTGCAGGGTCTTCCTTGGGGGACTTCAAAGTGCTCGCAGAGGAAGAAGCGATTGGATAGAACTCTGCTCTGCAAAAACCAGGCGCCTTTCTATCCAACGCATTTATTTATCACATTCCAATATCTCAAGGGCTGTCACATGGAAAATGGAGCAGGTTTGTTTTCTCCTCCCCAGGAGGGCGGGAACCAAACCAATAGAATCAAGTCACAAGAAATGAGATTCTGACTCAACATCAGGAAGAACTTTCTGACAGTAAGAGCTGTTTGCATTGGAACAGTCTCCCTTGGGAGGTGGTGGACTCTCCTGCCTTGGAAGTTTTTAAGGTAAAGGTAAAGGTAAGGGATGCAGGCGGCGCTGTGGGTTAAACCACAGAGCCTAGGACTTGCCGATCAGAAGGTTGGCGGTTCAAATCCCTGCGACGGGCTGAGCTCCTGTTGTTCGGTCCCTGCTCCTGCCAACCTAGCAGTTCGAAAGCACGTCAAAGTGCAAGTAGATAAATAGGTACCGCTCCGGCGGGAAGGTAAACGGCGTTTCCGTGCACTGCTCTGGTTCGCCAGAAGCAGCTTAGTCATGCTGGCCACATGACCCGGAAGCTGTGCGCTGGCTCCCTTGGCCAATAAAGTGAGATGAGCTCTACAACCCCAGAGTCGTCCATGACTGAACCTAACGGTCAGGGGTCCCTTTACCTAAAGGTAAGGGAGTCCTGGATGGCTAAGTCCTGTCAAAAGGCGACTATGGGATGCAGCCCTCATCTCGCTTTCAGGCCGAGGGAGCCAACGTTTGTCCACAGACATCTTTCCAGGTCATGGGGCCAGCAGGACTAAGCTGCTTCTGGTGCAATGGGACACCGTGACGGAAACCAGAGCGCACGGAAACACCGTTTACCTTCCCAC
This sequence comes from Podarcis muralis, assembly GCF_964188315.1. Lineage (NCBI taxonomy): Eukaryota > Metazoa > Chordata > Lepidosauria > Squamata > Lacertidae > Podarcis > Podarcis muralis. Next base: position 1,388,356 of record NC_135655.1, read on the forward strand.
CGGAGCGGTACCTATTTATCTACTTGCACTGGCATGCTTTCAAACTGCTAGCAGGAGCTGGGACCGAGCAATGGGAGCTCATCCCGTCGCGGGGATTTGAACCGCCAACCTTCTCATCGGCAAGCCCAAGAGCCTCAGTGGTTTAGACCACAGCACCACCCACATACTTTTGGAAGTCTTTAAGCAGAGGTTAGATGGCTATCTGTCAGGGATGCTTTAGTTGAGATTCCTGCATTGCAGGGGATTGAATGACCCCCGGGGTCTTTTCCAACTCTACAAGTCTATGATTTTATGATCTCCCCAATCTGCAGCCCACCACAATCCCATTAAAGTGGATTGTAATTGTATAAAGGTCAACAGGAAACAACACTTTCTCCTCGTTTGGTCTCCAGAACCAGATATTCAGAAGCATGACTTAGATGAAGGCAAAGCATGGCTATTATGGGTAATGGCCATCAATAAGCATCTCCTCCTCTATAAATTTGTCTAATTCTTTTTTTATAGAACCATAGAATTGTAGATTGTATTACGATACTGGCTGTTTCATTCTCAGTTCATTTCCTGGGATTCCTGGCATGGAATTTGCCTTTTTCACAGCTGCAGCGCCCTGGGTCAAGGTCTGCATTGAGCTACCAGTGAGGACTTACAACTGTCCTGTTGTTGGCTATATTCCCAGCATTACCTATAGATGTATGGCTGGAAGCAAACAAGAGATGCTCCGCCACTTGGGTGGTGGAATCATGTGGGTGCAGCGACAGTGGCCTATGGCAAGATATACAAGTTCTCCTGGACCTCTCAAGAGCTTGCGAGATCTCACCAGAAGCCGGTGGGGAGAAAGAAAGGCTTGGGTGGACATTCCCATTTGGCATCCGGTAGTGAATCAGGATTGGCCGTTCCTTGTAGGCGGAGCCCTGACAGAGCTCAGAGATGCTTCTGCACTTGGTGAGTCCCCTCCATCCTTCATTCTGGCTGGACTAACAGCAGCCTTAATGTCTGCAGCACCAAAAGGCAATATACTGTACTTTTCCATGTATAAGACTAGTCCCCCCCCCTTAAAAATAATGCTAAGAAGTGGGAGTTGTCTTATACATGGGTCGTGCATAGGGTGGATGTTTGATTGGTTTCTGCCAGCTATTGTGCGTGTTATTGGTTGTTGGGTCAATGGGTGGTGTTGATTGGCTGACGCTGCGGCAGTTGGGCGGGCGATTGGCAGCTTCTGCCAGCAAGGGGGCAGACGGGAGGTGGGTTTAACGATGCATTGCCCCCCTAAAAAAAAGCTCAAGAACCCTCGGTACCCCCTCCAAAAAAAAGCTCAACAACTTTTTGCCATCTCCCCCATTTTCTGAAATTTCAGTCCCCCCCAAATAGGGGCGTCTTATACATGGGGGCGTCTTATAGACAGAGAAGTATGGTGGTAAGTCAGGGGTGGGGGGAACCTGCCCTTAATATATATCCTCATTATCATTTGTATGCCTTCTTTCTATTGAGAAGACCAGGCTCCAGGCAGATGACAACATGAACAAATGCATAATGAACATAACAAATCTTGTCACAAACAATAAAGAAAACACACCCAAAAATACACAACCAAACGGAACAGTTTCGACATAAATCGCAGTAAGGTCTAAAAACAGAGATACAAAAAAAATTAAGATCAACATCAGCAACAAAAAGCCGCAGCAAAAGTCCGTCAGCAATCCCCCAGTCCTTTGCGTACAAAGTGCAGCAATGAAAGAGAACACCATCTGAATGACAATAATGAACTCGAATAAATGCAACAGCCCAATGCAAACACTTTTTCAGCTGCCAAACAGTAAAATACTCCAGTTTCTAAACACCGTAAAGTGTGAATTGGAAGTCGGAGAAAAACAGCTTAACAGCCTGTTGTCAATAAGCAAGGCTGTCAGTCGGCATAAACAGTCTTTTGCAGGTGAGAGCCACTGACAGCTGCCAAAAGTGTTTTGAACTTTCAGCCCCGTCATCTTCTTCAGCGGAGTATCTTGAAGCAGAAAGCAATCAGTTCAAAGTGGATCCAGAAGAATTGCGTCAGAAGGTTCTGCTGGATCAGGTCCAGCCTCCTGTTCTCCCAGTGACAGACCAGACACCTGTGGGAAACCAGCAGGCAGGATCCCAGTGCAAATGGACTCACGGTTGTCCATGGAGGCGCAGGTCAATTCTATGTCCAGGGCAGCTGTCTACTAGCTCCATCTGGTATGCAGGATGAGACCCTCCCTGCCTGCGGACTGTCTCGCCAGAGTGGTGCATGCTCTGGTTATCTCCCGCTTGGACTACTGCAATGCGCTCTACGTGGGGCTACCTTTGAAGGTGACCCGGAAACTACAACTAATCCAGAATGCGGCAGCCAGACTGGTGACTGGGAGCAGCCGCTGAGACCACATAACACTGGTCTTGAAAGACCTGCATTGGCTCCCAGTATGTTTCTGAGCACAATTCAAAGTGTTGGTGCTGACCTTGAAAGCCCTAAACGGCCTTGGTCCAGTATCCCTGAAGGAGCGTCTCCACCCCCATCACCCAGCCCAGACACTGAGATTCAGCACCGAGGGCCTTCTGCTGTTTCCTCACCACAAGAAGTGAGGTTACAGGGAACCAGGCAGAGGGCCTTCTCGGTAATTGGCAGTGACGCCTACCCTGTGGAACGCTCTCCCAGCAGATGTCAAGGCAATAAACAACTATTTTACTTTTAAAAGACACCTGAAGGCAGCCCTCTTTAGGGAAGTTTTTAATGTCTGACGCTGTATTGTTTTTCTTATTTGGCTTCCTCCAGCCGTGGAAACAGAACATGCCATGGATTGCATGAATTTCTCTCTCTGTTAAAGCCATGCAAATTGGTGGCCATGCCAGCCTCCTGTGGGAGCAGGTTCCATAATTTACCCTCTACCCAATGGCTGAGGGAGCTGGGGATATTTAACCTGGAGAAGGGGAGACTGAGAGGAGATATGAGAGCCACCTTCAAATATCTAAAGAGCTACCACACAGGGCATAGGACAGGGGACAGGGGGCGCACTGGGTGCCACCCTGATGGGGGGTGACAAAATGGTGGGCGGCACTCACCGCAGGGCCTGCAGCGCGCACAAGCCATGTGTCTCGGCACCTGAAGGCTCCGCACTGTCTGTCTGCTGCCTTCCCCCCAACTGTAGGGCGGCTGTGGCCCTGCGGTGCACCCTGTCCCTATGGGTGCCCTGTGGTGCATGTGCCCACAGGGCGGGGCGTGCGGTGTCTATAGAGACAGGATGGGGCATGCGGTGCCCATATGGACAGCACGGCACGTGGGGCGCGCTGCGCTCATAGGGATGACTGTCCCTTTCCGTCCCTATGGGCGCCGTGTGCCCCACCCCTATGGGCAGTTCGTCCTACCCTGGGCGCACTGCCCCAGGTGCCCGTGAGGCTTCTTCCACCACTGCCACCACATGGAAGATGGAGCAAGCTGGGTTTCTGTTGTTCCAGAGGATGGGATCCAATCCGTCATGGGTGCGGCCAGAATTTTTGTTGGGCCAGCAGGCCTTTTGTTAGGGGACAGAACCTCCGTTTGCTATGGGTTTTTATTGGTTTTTATTGATTTAGGGGGGCAGCTGCCTCTCCCTGCCCCCCCCCCCAGCTATACCCATGCAACCATTGGATTCAAGTTACAAGGAAGGAGATCACTGCCTCCCAAGAGAGGAGGTTCTATAGTTTAAGTCACTTCAGCAAAGACACCACAAAGCGATGACTGGGAGGAAGCAGGGGTTTTTCTGAGCTGGTGTTCCAGTTCTGGTTTGCTCTCCCCAGGCTGCTTGTCTGGTGCTGGATCTGACGAACTTTAGGCATCCAGGTGAGAGCTCTTCATTTGCCCTCCCAGTCTTTTCAGATTCAATCTGTTGTATGTTTTTGAGTTTTGCTGGCAATTATTATTTTTTGCTGCTTTTATTTGTGTGTGTTTTGGGGAGATTATTCTAATGTTCTTTTGCATTAATTATTGTTGCGTTGCATTTATTCCTTCTTTGATGTACGTGAGACACCTGGAAAACTCCCCGAATTATAAGGCGGGATCCAGTTTTGTTTCAGAAGAAGCAAATGGAATTAAACAGACACCTGCAGAGATGGATGAAGCGGCCGGAAGGGAGGAGGCAGCTCTGAGATCCAAGCTGTTTAAGATATAGCAGGTCAAACCTGGAACATCAGAAGCGGGTGTCAACTCAGCAACACAGCGCAACATGAGATTTGACACTCCGGTGGCCCTGATCCAAATGCCACCCTGCTCTCCTTACCATATCTGGCAAAATGGCTTTAAATGTGCATGATTGTAGGACGTCAGAGCAAAATTTCCTCCACCTGCTAAGACTGCTCTGTGGCCACAGCGACAACAGATCTGGATTTTCCACTCTGCCATTTCCTGCGCATTTGCCCTTCAGGGGTTAAATCACATCTTCAATTATCCGGTCATAAATAGTAGCATATCTTACTCTCCTCCTATGAACGGAAAATGCTCCATTTCCTCCTGGAGCTTTATCTTCACATTATTGCCCCCTTGTGGCTGCCGGGGCGTCTCTCTTCCCTCCAAGGCTTTCACCTGCCCATATTTCAACAGACTCTGCTTTTCTCTCCTGCAAAGTGCGGGTGGAAGTTGCAAGGAGCTCTCTGGGCCTCAGGGGATGCATCTGCTTTCAAGTGCAAGAGGACCCAGTCTCTATGACAGCATCACACAGGTAGGGAACTGAGTGTGACATAATAGCCATTGTTCTATCCTTCATTTATTTAATTGAGGGACCTTTACCCTGTTATTCAGTGAAATGACTCATGGAATGTGAAATTGGGTTGGCGCAATGTTGGAAACTCGGTGCCTACCATGAAGAAATCCTAGAATCCTAGAATTGTAAAGTTAGAAGGGAGGAGAAGAGTCATCTAGTCCAACGCCCTACAATGCAGGAATCACAGCTCCAGCATCCTTGACAGATGGCTATCCAACATCTGCTTAAAAGTCTCCAAGGAAGGAGAGTCCACCACCTCCTGAAGGAGACCATTCCACTGTCAAACAGCTCTTGCAAGAGGAAGTTCTTCCTAATGTTTCATCAAAATCTTCTTCCTTGTCAATGGAAACCGTTGGTTTAGGTTCTCCATTCTAAAGCGTCAGAAAACAAGCTTGCTCCATCTTCCACGTGGTAGCTCTTTAGATATTTGAAGTGTCAGGAGTCCAGTTCCCAGCTTGATAACACAGTGAGTGTAGTTAATTAAAAAGGATGATTTATTGTCAAAGCAAACAGATAGCACCGGACGGCTTTAACACAGCCTGCGCCATCATCAATCAAGATGACCCTTCTGAAGACTGCTTCCGGTGTGACCAGAAGCAACGGAACTTTCGCTTCATATGTCTTTTGTTTTGCTTCCTGTCTTGCAGCCCTCACATTCGCCAAGACCTCAGACTGAGTGGCTCAGCTCCGTCCTCTTCCCCATTCTCTGAGAGGCTGTCTCTTAGCTCTTTGCCGCCTGTTTGTGCTTCCGGTGAGCTTTGACTGCATCCTAGTCTGCTCTCAGCCATTCCCTTATCAACCAGCATTCCAAGAGGGAGTTGGCCCTAGCTGATTCTCATCCTGCATGGCAGTTAACCCTCTCTGTTCCTGGCTGCTTTCGTCAGTTGGCTGTAACCCTTCCCTGGGAGCTGGCTCATTCATGACATGAAGCTGGCTCTCATATCTCCTCTCAGTCTCTAATCCAGGCTAAACATACCCAGTTCCTTCAATCACTCCTCATCAGTTTCCAGACCCTTGACCATCTTGGTTGCCCTCCTGCACAGATTCCAGCAAAGCCAAGTGGCTGCTCTGTGACTTAAGATGACGCCCTTCTCATCAAAATAAGTAAGTTCCTTGCAGCTTTCGCAGTATCTAATTTGCATGAGATATTGGAAGGATTGGTTAAATCTTTTGAGACTGAAAAGCCAGTGATAGTTTTCTACAGATATCAGGTCTCAATTTATCAGTTTGACATACAGCATCTGAGAAGTGAATGGAATAAAGCATTGGACGGTCCTATAGGAAAATGTTTTAGCTTCTGTAGCTAATGTGCCGTTAGGTTGTGAACTATGTCATTTACAATAATAGTAATAATATTTAGAATTTAGTGGAAACCCCCCCCCCCCTCCATTACATATAGAAAGGGATTATCTGCAAGAACATTTTGCTGGAGCTGTCATAAGGATAATGCCTCTTTGAAGCCCATGTCCACACAATGTCTGGAGGAAAGAATCGGGGTGTATAAATATTACTTTGGGGGAGAATTTAAAATTTTCTGATGATAATATTATTTCAACCCCTATACCAGCTATGTGGGGTTGGGCAGTGGGTCAACGTAGATGGGCTCTCCACGCCCTGACTTCTGCCCAAAGACTGTGGGAAAGAGAACACTACTATGCCCCTTTGAGCAATGGAGAGAAGGTAGAGCAACTCTTGCCATAGACAAACGGGTTGCATTTAGACACAGATTGTATATGGATAAATACAAGAATATTTGGAATGCATACGTAGCAATGATAATGTCTTGCTAGTTATTTTATGTTAGCTGGAATAACCATATTGCTTAAAGGTAAAGGTAACCCTGACCGTTAGGTCCAGTCGTGGATGACTCTGGGGTTGTGGCGCTCATCTCGCTTTATTGGCCAAGGAAGCCGGCATAGAGCTTCCAGATCATGTGGCCAGCATGACTAAGCCACTTCTGGCAAACCAGAGCAGCGCACGGAAACGCCGTTTACCTTCCCACCGGAGCGGTACCTATTTATCTACTTGCACTGGTGTGCTTTCGAACTGCTAGGTTGGCAGGAGCAGGGACCGAGCAATGGGAGCTCACCCCGTCGTGGGGATTCAAACCGCCGACCTTCTGATCGGCAAGCCCTAGGCTCTGTGGTTTAACCAACAGCGCCACCAGCGTCCCAACCATATTGCTTATATACCTGTATTTCATATTGTATCACCATTTCAAGTACTTCTTTTCTTTTTCTTTTTCTGCCTTTTCTTTCACTTTACCTTCTTGCTGGAAATTTTGAATAAAACATAAAAAAGGTGAGGTTCTAGCCCTCATGGTTCTGAATGAGGAATATTGGAAGCTGCTTTCTTCTGAGCCAGACCGGGGGGGTCCACCTAGCTTAATATTGTCCACCCCAGGGGTCAGCAACCTGCAGCCCTTGGACCACAAGCACTGACGGAGGAAGAGGAGTGCGGGGGGAGCGCACTGCCCCCAGCAGCGCAATCCCAGCAGGGTGCCATCACGGCTGCTGCCCCGCCCCACCCCCAGGACACGCGCCAGCCCTGCCCCCGCCTGCTCTCCACCCCCCGGTGCCAGAGCATGAAGCTCCGCCACTGGCCACAAGTGGCCCACAGGGGTCATTTAAATGGCCCACAAGCCGCCCCCTGTCACGGTCCAGTCTACGGTCGATCAAAGCCCCGGCTGAGGATGTTGGGAATGGGAGCAAGATGTCGGGGTGGGAACAGGAATGAGAGTCCAGGAGCCAGGAGTCCCAGGGTCAGGAAGCAAGGAGTCACAAAGTCAAGGGTCCGAGGATCAAGAAGCAGGGAGTCAAGAAGCCGAGGTTCAAGGGTCAGGAAGCAAGAAGCTCAAAGCAGGAAACGTGTTGCTGTGGCAAAGAGCCGAAGGGAAATGCTGACCTTATATCCCTTCCCAGCCCTTGCCACCAGGTGCTGTGAGTTACCAAGCGGCCTCACCTGTGAGCCTTGCCTCTCCAGAACAAGCTTAGGAAGGCCCCAGTCCTGCAAAGCCCTAAGGGTCACAGGGCCTGGCTCCTGCACGCACTCCTAACACCTCCAAACCGAGCCACCCGCTCGGCAAGTCCCCACACGCTGTGCTAAACCAGTGCAGCACGGAGCAGGGACTCTCTTCCGCAGTGCCGGAAATTGCGTATCCAGCCCAGGGAGAGATCTCCATGGAGGTGAACCAGCCCAGGCCAGGTAAACCTTGCCAACCTCTGGTCTATGCTAACTGGCAGCCATAGCTCTGCCCGGTTTCAAGAAAGGTGGCTCTCTGAGTCCTGCCTGGAGGTGATGTCTGGGGTGGAACCTTCTGAATGCAAAGCAGAAGCTTCACCAGTGAATTTCCATTTGTCTTCCTGAAAGTACGGTCCGTGTCATCCCCTCTGTTTTATATTCCACTCCTCATTCCATTCTCTTGATTTGATCTCCGAGAGACGAAGGTTGGGCTGCTTCTCTGTTGCCCAAGTGACTCACCCTCTGACTCCCAGCTGCCGATGCAACATGCAAAGGATGAGAGGAGGGAGGGGGCTGCATCTGATCTCCACTTCCATGACATCTAAATCCTACTCAGGCTCCCCACTTCACACGACACCACAATCACCAAAGTAGAAGATTTATCCGTGCACATTTGCTAAAGCCTTCAGAGCCCACCTTCCGGTCCCAAGACGGCATCACAAAGGCAGCGAACGATGATTTAAAATGTGACAAACAATAAAATCATTTAAAACAAGATCATCAAAACCAAACGGCATAAACAGAAGCAGTTTGGAAAGAGAGAATACTAGGAAGGGAAATGAAGAACCCTGGGCTTTGGCCCCAATCCTGCACTTGCTCCAGTGGCACTGCTTTGATTTGCCAATGGAAGGTGGACCAGAGGAGAAGAAGCAGGTTCCTGGGGAGGTGAAAGATCCATCCAGGCTTGCTCTGCATGTATCCAACTGTTGTTGTTGTTTAGTCGTTTAGTCGTGTCCTTCTCCTCGTGACCCCCTGGACCAGAGCACGCCAGGCACTTCTGTCTTCCACTGCCTCCCGCAGTTTGGTCAAACTCATGCTGGTAACCTCGAAAACACTATCCAACCATCTTGTCCTCCGTCGTCCCCTTCTCCTTGTGCGCTCCATCTTTCCCAACATCAGGGTCTTTTCCAGGGAGCCTTCTCTTCTCCTGAGGTGGCCAAAGTCTTGGAGCCTCAGCTTCAGGATCTGTCCTTCCAGTGAGCACTCAGGGCTGATTTCCTTAAGAATGGAGAGGTTGGATCTTCTTGCAGTCCATGGGACTCTCAAGGTGATAGGATGCCCATCTTTAAATAGCCAAAGGGAGGATGCAGCAAGTTTTTTCTAAAGATAGTTTAGAACCAAGGGTCAGCAAACTTTTTCAGCAGGGGGCTGGTCCATTGTCCCTCAGACCTTGTGGGGGGCCAGACTATATTTTGAGGGGGGGGAGAATGAATTCCTATGCCCCACAAATAACCCGGAGATGCATTTTAAATAAAAGCACACATTCTACTCATGTGAAAACATGCTGATTCCCGGACCGTCCGTGGGCCGGATTTAGAAGGCGATTGGGCCGCATCCAGCCCCTGGGCCTTAGTTTGCCTACCCCTGGTTTAGATGGCCATCTGTCGGGGATTCCTGCACTGTGACGGGTTGGGCTGGCTGATTCTTGATGGTTCTATGGTTCAATGAATGTTATGAATTCAATGAAGTTGGAGCCTTTTCACCATCCGTTTGAGCTCCCTTTGAGATCTTTGTAAGTTGAGGTGACCGGAACTGGACACAGCATTCCACGTATGGCCAGATGAATACTTTTTAGCAGTTAAATGGTTTCCCCCGCCTTTGTGCTGTGAAAGCCCTACTTTTGATCCAAAAATCAAAATGGGGAAGAACCAATGCTGTTAACTCAGGGAGGATAGAGAGGATTAACCCAGCCAGCAAATAAATGATTCAGCAAAGGACTCCTGGCCGAAATCACATCTGTGCAGAATCGCTGCAGAAGGACAACCCTGGAAATGCATGTTCTCCTCCTCCCCGGAGTCTCAGTGCTGTTCCTCCTCTCCCTCTGCTCCCCCAACCCCTCCAAAGGGAGCCCACCCTGTGGCCCAGCCCATGCCATGTCTCCTGCCGCTACAGAGTGTGGGAGACGATCGCTGTGGAAACGGCTCACCACCTGAAGAGCAGCTGTTCCCCCCCCTCTCTCTTTCCAACGCACACTTGAAGCAAACGTGGCCTGCTTAATGAGCCAGGATGCGAGCAGTTTGCAGCAGCCCCCGTTCAACGGCCTCTTTCGCTCCCAGGCTGTGAGATTAATATGTTAACAGGGAGCCTTTGGAAAAGGAGAGACCTGTTTGCAAATGGCTCAGCAGAATGGGCTCCCACCCCCTCCGCCCTGCCTGCTCCATCATCTAGCAGCGGCAGGGAGAATGGTAGCACAGCGGGAGAGAGCACGCTTTGCATGCAGAAGGTCCCAGGTTCCATCCCCAGAATATTTAGGTGGGGATGAGAAAGACCCCTGCCAAAAACCCAGGAGATGTCGCCAGTACTGTGCAAGGTGGGGGGAAGATGGCAGCTCAGCAGTAGAACAACCCTTTTGTATGCAGAAGGTCCCTTCCAACTCTACGATTCTGTGCTGGAAGAGATTCCTGTCTCAATTCCGGGAGAGCTGTTGCCAGTCAGTGTAGACAATATTGAACTAGGTGGGGCAATGGTCAGGGTCGGTATAAGGCAGCGTTCAGTGTTGGATATGGGCAGATGGCCAGTGCAGCAACCCAGGCCCTGTGCGGGGAATGTGCCCCTGGGGGTTCAAGGATGGAGGCTTATGTCGAATCCCCAGACCTGAGTCAGTAATGCATTACAGGAGAGAGACCAAAGGGCCTCCCAGGACATTTCCATTGAGACACAAACAGTGTAGAGGAAATATGCCTCATCTGAGCTGTTTCGTCCTCTGGGCAGACACCTTCTGCCACCCCAGCACTTCTCCATTTCTCATCCAACCACAGTCCTTGGAAAAACTTACATCAACACTATTATTATTATTATTATTAATAATAACTGATGTAACCCAGGAGCTGTTGTTTAAGCAACACATGCAAAATAAGAAGCAAATAACATATGTCCTTGTTTTTCAACACCAACTTCATTGGACTGGTCATGTGGTTCAGGTGTCTGATTATTGTCTTCCAAAAAACTACTCTAGTGTGATGGAAAGTGTGATGCTGGTGGTCAACAAAAGAGGTTTAAAGACTCTCTCAAAGCAAATCTAAAAAAATGCAATATAAACACCAACAATTGGGAAACACTGGCCTGCAAGTGTCATATAGAGGAGGGAGAAATGTTGTTTTCTGCTGCTCCAGAGAAGCTGCTGAATTGCAACTCATTACCAAACTTAAAACCATGGAGAGACCTGGTCTGAACAAAGACATTGGATTCTTATCTCATTATACATGACAAAGCCATTTTTCACCTTCTCACCCCTTGCTTTTTCCTGTAAGACCTACTGCAGTCGTTAAGAGTCGTCAACAGGCTCATCACAGCTATCTGCCAATCACCCATTCCCACCACCCTTCTGAGTAATACCCCTCCCCACCTTCTCACTATATAGAAGGATCTGGCAACTTCTGTTTCAGTGTATCTGAAGAAGTGTGCATGCACACGAAAGCTCATACCAAGAACTAACTTAGTTCCTGGAAGGAATTTTTTTTGTGGTTTGGATTGGCAGCCCTGCAGCACATTTGAAGGGACAAGCTTGCTGGACCCCATGGAACGGATCCTGCATCCTCCCAGCAGCCAGGTGATCACATTGCAGCTGTGACTATCATGCAACTCACACAGCAACTCATTTTTTGGGGTGGGCACATAAGGCTGCAATGAGCAAAACCAACACAATCCTCTTACCCAGAAAGCTGGAAGACACTCAAAGTGTTATAAATTTCAACTTTCAAGATTTAATTTGCCCTTCTAGGTCTCACCCATTTTTCTGAGGAAATAATGGAAGGAGCAAAATCCTTTTGTTCCTCTGCTTCTCATTTCAACAAACGACCACGGCTTCCTCTGCCGAAAGAGCACCGTGTAATTCTCTTTTCAATAAGACAAATGTACGAGGCTAAGACAAAGCAAGACACACAAATGCCATTTCTGAAGAACACTTAGCAATAATCTAATTCAGCTGTGTTTTATCGCACATAAAGCTTCATACGTCAGCAGAGAGGGGGTTTTTCTGGATGGCTGTGCTAACAAAATATTTCAGCTGCATATTTTTTTCCTCCCTGAGTAGCAAGCATGGTGCCATTGCAACATTTATAGCCATATATCCATATATCCAGCCTATTAACCATCAAAAAAACCATGGTGTCATGATGTCCCAACATCATTGGGAAGAACTTTCTGGTGGCAAGAGCCGTTCGACAGTGGAATGGACTCCCTCAAAAGGTAGTGGACTCTCCTTCATTGGATGTTGTTAAACAGAAGTTGGGTGTCCATCTGTCAGGGATTCCTTAACTGTGATTCCTAGGTGACCCTTTGGGTCTCTTCCAACTCTGCAGTTCTATGAGCCCATGATCATGCAGACCAACAAATGTGATCCCAAAGCCAGAGTGGTTGGAAGGCAAGAAGCACTGTGCTCCGTGCAAACAGACGCCAGCGCTCTTTGCCTCACTCTGAGTGGGTGACTATATTGTGGTGAGTTTGGGGGGGTCAGTCTGCATGGTGTCCTGAGCCCCTTCTAGTTTGGAAGGTCCTGGATTCAACAAGGATGAAAATCTAGTGGAGGAGTCTATTGTTGAACCAGTCAGACAAGATCCTTTGTGAGACAATGACCATAGATGGTCACCTAAGTACCCTCCTTTGTCTCTTTGTCTAAGCAATGGCTGCTGGTCTGAGCAGTTAAGCACCATAAAGGTAAAGGACCCCTGACCATTAAGTCCAATCGCAGATGATTCTGGGGTTGCGGCGCTCATCTTGCTTTACTGGCCAAGGGAGCCAACATTTGTCCATTGACAGTTTTTCCGGGTCATGTGGGCAGCATGACTAAGCAGCTTCTGGCGAAACCAGAGCAATGCACGGAAATGCCATTTACCTTCCTGCCAGAGTCATACCTATTTATCTACATGCACTGGCATGCTTTCGAATTGCTAGGTTGGCAGGAGCTGGGACCGATCAACAGGAGCTCACCCCGTCGCGGGGATTTGGACAGCCGAGCTTCCAATTGGCAAGCCCAAGAGGCTCAGTGGTTTAGATTATCGTTCAGATAGTGGAAGGACCCCTGACAGTTAAGTCCAGTTGCAAACAGCTCTGGGGTTGCAGCGCTCATCTCGCTTTACTGGCAGAGGGAGCCGACGTTTGTCTGTAGACAGTTTTTCCGGGTCATGTGGCCAGCATGACTAAGCCACTTCTGGCGAACCAGAGCAGCGCACAGAAACGCCGTTTACCTTCCCGCCAGAGCAGTACCTATTTATCTACTTGCACTTTGATGTGCTTTCGAACTGCTAGGTTGGCAGGAGCTGGGACAGAGCAACGGGAGCTCACCCCATCACAGGGATTTGATCCACCGACCTTCTGATCGGCAAGCCCTAGGCTCTGTGGTTTAGACCACAGTGCCACCCGTGTCCCTGGTTAAGCACCATAATCACAGGCTAATGGGTGGGCCTTGCACACCTACCCTCACCTGGCTGAGGACTGAAAGGCAATGGGCAAGGCAGTTGTGCTTGAGCTGAGCTGAGAGAAGCTGGGAGACAGAGCCATGCTTGATTTCTGCTTGATTCCACCATGAGAGAAGCAAGACCTTCTGGGGTATTAATGTCCCGTCATCCTATGCTCAGGTTGCAAATATGTGTAAACAAATCATATATCATAAAGACACCACAGTCTCCGATGTCCCTCACTCCAAGGAAACCAAACCTTGGGTAGGCTCAAGGAACCCCTGGCATCTTTCACCACTCAGAGACTGGGATGGTATGCAACAATATTCACCCCATTTTCAAGTCCCTACCCTTGCAGTGGGGTGGTCTGCGATTTCTATAGAAACATCCCTCCACTACTTTGATCTACCCAAGTGCTTGCCAATCTATCTTCTATAGCTGTGGTTCTGAAAATTTTTCAGACCCCTGCCCCCATTGTTTCCATAAACCTCTGCCCATTATTCAGAATAGCAGTTTGTACAACCCACTAAAGAAGATAATGACACAGTAGAATTCATAACAGTAACAATATAATAATAATTTATTATTTACACCCTACCAGTTGGTCCCTTACCTTTCCCGCCCCAACCTGGCCACAGTGATCCATGCGATGGTCATCTCCAGGCTTGACTACTGTAATTCGCTCTACGCGGGGCTGCCCTTGAAGCTGTCCCAGAAACTCCAGTGGGTGCAGAATGCTGCAGCGAGGCTCCTCACGGGGTCTCTGCCATGGGAGCATATTCACCCAGTGCTTTTCAAGCTGCACTGGCTCCCGGTGGAGTACAGGGTCAGATTTAAGGTGCTGGTTTGGACCTTTAAAGCCCTCCACGGCCTAGGACCCTCGTACCTACGGGACCGCCTCTCCTGTTATGCCCCACGGAGAGCCTCAAGGTCCATAAATAACAACACCCTAGTGGTCCCAGGCCCTAAGGAAGTTAGATTGGCTTCAACCAGAGCCAGGGCCTTTTCAACTCTGGCTCCGGCCTGGTGGAACGCTCTGTCTCATGAGACCAGGGCCCTGCAGAATCTGATTTCTTTCCGCAGGGCCTGTAAGACAGAGTTATTCCACCTGGCCTTTGGCTTGGAGCCAATTTGATTCCCTCCCTCCCTCTCTTTCTTTTTTTTTCTTTTCCTTCTCCTCCTGCAATGAGGCTACATTTTAATATTTTAATGTTCCATTATTTTAATGTTGTATTTTATTTTTGTTTTTAAGTTGTAATCATTCTTCTTGTTTTTATTATTGCTTGTAAGCTGCTCTGAGCCCGGCCTTGGCTGGGGAGGGCGGGGTATAAATAAAAAATTATTATTATTATTATTATTATTATTATTATTATTATTATTATTACCCATCTGGCTGGCTTTCCCCAGCCACTCTTCATTGCACATACATTCAAAATCCAATCTAAACAATTAAACAAAATGGATAAATGTGATCCGGCGACACCAGCTTTTCAAAGTCTGGCAGTGATTCACACCTCCAGCGCCCACTGCTGCCTCCTGGCCTTTTAGCACCTTCCTGAGTAATCCCACTGCCCCTCACCCAAGGCAATAGCACCATGCACTTGGGGGAACACTTTTCTAAAGCACGAAGAGATGGGGAGAAGGAGCTGTTTGACAGGGACCCAATTCACACGCAACATCTGCGTAGGTGACCTGCATTCCTTGGATCAAGCCACAGTGGCATTAGCAAAGCTCCACCTCATCCGAATCCCCTCCCTCCCAGTCGTAGGAACATAGGATCATAGAACTGTAGAGTTGGAAGGACCCAAAGGTCATTGAGTGCAACCCTCTGCAATGCAGGAATCACAGTCAAGGAACCCGTGACAGATGGCCACCTCCAACCTCTGCTTAAGTCGTCAGGTCTCTGGGTGCCTGCAGGCAAATTGCTGGCTGCCAAGCTCAGCTGGCCATCTGCAGCTTCTGGGAAATGATCCTGGTTCAAGGTCATAATTAAAGAGTGCTGTGGTAATATATGTTTAGGCACTTTAAGGCACAAAAAGACAATTTCTGTTTGGGTGGTTTTGTCATAGGTTTTGGTTTTTCCTTGTCACAAGTAGGTGCAGAATGGATAGGAAACGGTGCAATGAGAATAGACAAGATATGTGTGATTCAGCACCATGGATAGCAGAAATGGGGTCCTTTGGGAAACAATGAGCATATTTTGTGGTTGACAAAAAAGCAGGCATCAATATTGGAGAGAAAAGATGATAGATAGATAGATATAGATAGATAGATAGATAGATAGATAGATAGATAGATAGATAGATAGATAGATGATAGATAGATGATAGATAGATATAGATAGATAGATGATAGATAGATATAGATAGATAGATAGATGATAGATAGATAGATAGATAGATAGATAGATAGATAGATAGATAGATAGATATAGATAGATAGATGATAGATAGATAGATAGATAGATAGATAGATAGATAGATAGATATAGATGATAGATGATAGATAGATAGATGATAGATGATAGATGATAGATAGATAGATAGATAGATAGATAGATAGATAGATATAGATAGATAGGTATAGATAGATATAGATGATAGATAGATAGAGATAGATGATAGATAGATGATAGATAGATAGATAGATAGATAGATAGATAGATAGATAGATGATAGATAGATGATAGATAGATAGATAGATGATAGATAGATAGATAGATGATAGATAGATAGATGATAGATAGATAGATAGATAGATGATAGATAGATAGATAGATAGATAGATAGATAGATAGATAGATAGATAGATAGATGATAGATAGATCTATGAAACCTTGGCCACAACTTCTTATTGATTATTTACAATTTATGCTTAATTAACTGGGTGGTTCATTAACTGTGGTGGGAGGCCTCCTCTTTTACTTTACCCAAGGAGCACATCTGGCTATGCCTGCCACAAGAATCGCTCACATACCATGTTCACACAGTGCATAGTCAAACTATAGAATTCACTCTCCCGGGAGCCATTGATGACCGCCAAACTAGATGGCTTTAAAAGAGAATTAGACAGATACATGGAGGAGGAGAGGGCTATTGGGGGACATGCTCTGTCCTTCAAAGTTAGAGACAGCTATGTATCTGAATAACATTTGCTGGAAACCGCAGGAGGAGAGTGTTAGGGAGTCATTCATCCAGAAACAGGGAGAAGATTCCAGAACAGTCATATATAAGTGGGAGTGGCAGTCTGAGCATGCACAGCTTCAGCTGGAACTGCCAATAAAAGGAAAACTTTCATTTTCGCTTTTTGCAGACAACTGACCAACAAATGCTGTCTGTGAACTGCTGCGTCACGACTGCCGATAGACTGCCTACGTCGTGGCTAAAGAGAAAGAGGGACTGGAACTTAAGTGTGCCCTTGGAGCTATTGGTATAACGATTGTAAATAGTGCTACCCTGATGCGTTTATGACCGGTCAAGCAATAAATCACTTGACTGAGTTGTACAGGGTCTGTGAGTGTTTCATCTTAAAGTGTAGCTTCAACTGCTGACCTGACCACTGCTTCCAGAAACTCTGCTAAATGGACGGAAGCTTCTAACCAGGTGCCTACACACGAGTATTCTCATGCAGCAAAAGTGTGATGGACTGTGACCTTTAATACAGAGAAGGTTCTTGGAGGAGAGAGATGTCACTGGCTACTAGCTATGGTGGCTCTGCTCTGCCTCCACCTTTGGAGGCAATAGATGCTTCTGAATACCAGCAGCTGGAAACCACAGGAGGGGAGAAAG
This sequence comes from Podarcis muralis, assembly GCF_964188315.1. Lineage (NCBI taxonomy): Eukaryota > Metazoa > Chordata > Lepidosauria > Squamata > Lacertidae > Podarcis > Podarcis muralis. The sequence continues at coordinate 1,405,525 of NC_135655.1, forward strand.
CCTCTCCCGACCTAAGGGGGGGGGTTGCGGGGCTCACGCCCCAGACTACATTCTCGTGGGGCTGGCGGCAGCCCCGCGGGACTCAGGGATTCCCCCAGCTGATTATTATTCATTATCCCACAGCGCCAGCCAATTGGCCGATGCTAGGGGCGGGCTTACAATAGGGCACTTAAGGTCGGGGAAGCCCTGGCTCGCCCCTTTTCTCTCCTTACAGCAGCTCTGGTTTTTCCCACCCACCCGCCCTCTAGGTGTACATTCAGACTTTACTATGGGCTTCGGCTGGTCGCCGCAAGGGGCCTGGTAGGAGTTTTTCCATTTGGCTAATTGGCTGTATTTTGAAGTCACTTTGTTTTTTCGCCTACCTCGTAGCAAAACGTCACAACTTCTTTGGTTTTGGCGGTTAGGCATTGGCCTGGGTATTTTTATGCAAATGAGGTCGGGGGGGGAGGAATGCCATCACCTCCCCCAAATCTTGAAGGGTAGTTCATTAAAGGACTCCGGGGGGCATCGCCTCGTCCAAAACCTACGGAGGCTAGGGCCTAAAGCGTGCTCCAGAGCGGTAACCCCTCGGGGAGCGCCTAGGGATGTGCATCTCGGGGGCTCCCCCTGTTGGTGCTTAACCCTCCCCGGTTAGACCAGATACTCTGATAGGGCCAATGCCTAAAGCCAATACCGCTCTTTGTTGTTGTTTAGTCGTTTAGTCGTGTCCGACTCTTCGTGACCCCATGGACCAGAGCACGCCAGGCACCTCTGTCCTCCACTACCTCCCGCAGTTTGGTCAAACTCATGCTGGTAACCTCGAAAACACTGTCCAATCATCTCGTCCTCTGTCGCCCCCTTCTCCTTGTGCCCTCCATCTTTCCCAGCATCAGTGTCTTCTCCAGGGAGTCTTCTCTTCTCATGAGGTGGCCAAAGTACTGGAGCCTCAGCTTCACGATCTGTCCTTCCAGTGAGCACTCAGGGCTGATTTCCTTAAGAATGGATGTGTTTGATCTTCTTGCAGTCCATGGGACTCTCAAGAGTCTTCTCCAGCACCATAATTCAAAAGCATCAATTCTTCGGCGATCAGCCTTCGGCGATACCGCTCTTACCTGTAATCAATAAAGTTGTGGCCATTTTCACCCATTAACCTAAGTTCTGGTGTCCGGTGTCTTTATTTATTCCATCCGTGGGAGGGGGCGGGAATCGCCACGCAATTGCTGCTCTGCTCAGGTTTCCTTGTGGATGCTGGACTAGATGGAGTATTGGCCTGATCCTGTTCTTACCTTCCTACAAGACGTGTCAGGCCTCCAAGCTATGCAGTCCCTACCTGTCTGTCTCCAGTCTCTCTGGGGACACATTGATTACCCAAGTCCCTTGACATTCATAGGTATCATTCTCATCCCCCAAGATACTGTAATCTCTGCCCCCCCCCACACACACACTGCTTATCCTTTTGCCCCTCAGTATTGACAGCAAAAATACAGGAATATTTTAAATGTCTCTGCTCATATTGATGGAAACTTCAAACTGAGTTATTTGAGAGCTGCCTGGAGCAGTCTGAGGTCTGCCTCAGCACCATCCAGATGCAGCGTTTGCAAGAAATAGGGAAGGAACACCATGCCAAAGGTGAAAGGATTGTGGCTCCAGCACATCCTCGTAGGCTAGAACGAGGCAGCCTTCAAACAGCACAGCAGCCTCCAGGCAAGAGGTCCTCCTCTCCATTTCCAAACAGAGGTAAGATGTTTAAATGAAGCGCACAAGGACTTTGGACCAGTTCCTGCCCAACCCGGCTGTCAACCTTTCTTGGAATAAGAGTCTCTAGCTGGGCTGAGGCTATGTAATAGGATCCTCAGTCCAATGTGATCTGGCGGGGAAAATGTTGGAATCAGAACCATTAGCGCTGAGTTCAAATCCCCCGTCGACTTAGTAGGCAGCTGAGTTGCCTGTCAACTTCGATTTACCATATGCTAAGTGGAAATAAGGCTTCTAACTAAAATCACTCAGAGTAAGACTTGATGTGGGCACATCAATAGATTTGGCAGGTGCTGAAATGTCAGGATGACGTGTGTGTGTGTGTGTGTGTGTGTGTGTGTGTGTGGTATTCACCTGCCAAGCTGATATACTCAGTTGAGTGGGTTAAAAAAAAACACAACAGTTTAATATGTTGGTTAAAGACTTTCCGAGTCCACTCAAGCTCCTAAATTTTGGAAAACTGCACCCATTAAGGCTACACCCTTAAAAACCACACACATCCCATAGCCTCTAAGGGGAGCTACCAAGAGGGTCTCAGCGATCAATCTCAGCACCTGAGAAGCTCTGTAGGGAAGGAGGAGGTCTTCAAATATTGGGGGACTGAGTCATTTAGAGCCATAAATACAAATGTGAGCACCTTGAATTGGGCCCAGAATTGGACAGCCAGCCAATACAACTATTTTAAAATGAGTGTCATATAAGAGGAAAACAGAGCCCCATCTGCTTCATTTTGAACCACCTAAAGTTCCCAAGTTGCATTCAAGGGCAGCCCCACATAAAGTGCAACCTGGAAGTTCCCAGGGCATGGCGTATATCCTAAGGTGAGCCGACATTCCCTTTGGCTGTTGGAATAGATGTTTCCAGGGAAAGTCGTGCTCTCCCATTCTGCAGAGAGATGCTTCTGGGACTGCTGTTGGCAGCCTCCAAACAGAGACTCCGCTCAGTTTTATTCACTCAATGCTCTAGTGCCAAAGTGGGTCAGTGGCAAGAAGAGCCGTGCTCCAATCGTCCCATCCCTTGGAGGCTTCCCCCACGTGACTGAGGCAGGCTGCCATCTGCACCGCCATCCCCGGCCTTCAATCCAGATGTGCTGTGGGAGGAGATCAGCCGCCCCAGCAAAAAACTAAGGCTCAGCCCCTCTCTCTGCAGCCCTTAGGAAAGTGGTGGAACATTTGAGATCTGATTTCTTGCCTTGGGGCTGTCAGCTGCTGAATCTGAAGACAGATCGCAGCTGGCTGTGAGCTGGGGTGTCCCTGCACCCCCAGGGTGACACACTGGACTTGATATTTCAGCTCCAAAGAGGGGAGGTGGAGAGGAGGTTTTGCTTGCTGGACTGCTTGCCATTTCCCATCAGCCTCCTCTCTCGCTCCTCTATCAGGCTCCTGATGGCTCTCCTTTTGCCCTTCAGGAAGACTGAAGGACAACGTCTTGCAGAATCTCCGGAGCCCCCTATTAACCCTTGGAGGAGCAGGGCGTAATTGCCAAGGGCCGGGCGCAGAGGGATTGCATCACTCCAGTCGAGAAGAACTAGGTCATTTCTGAAATGGTGTCAAATTACTTCTTGTCTCAGAGTAAGAAAAGAAAGCAGAGGGAGGAAAAAAACACACCGAGGAGCTCCTGCCGAACCTGCGGGAAAATGACTTAATTTTCCCTCCTGCGCCCGAGCTGCAGACAACACTGATATTTACAGCTCTCTATTGATGGGGCACCCTGGCGCGTCCTGAGTCATCCCTGTCTCTTTTCACTTTCTCTCTTTCTTTCCCACCCTGAAGGGTTTTGTTTTTTGCTTGAAATTGCAAGCCTGTTGGACAAAGCCTTTGGGTGGAGCAAGGGAATGCTATCATAGAACTGTAGAGAGGACCCAAGGGATCGTCTAGTACAATCCGCTACAATTCCAGATAATAATAATAATAATAATAATAATAATAATAATAATAATAATAATAAAATAATTTATACCCCGCCCGCCTGGCTGGGTTTCCCCAGCCACTCTGGGCACCTCCCAATCAAATATTAAAAACACAATACAGCATTAAACATTAAAAACTTCTCTAAACAGGGCTGCCTTCAGATGTCTTCTAAAAGCCTGGTAGTTGTTGTTCTCTTTGACATCTGCTGGGAGGGCGTTCCACAGGGCAGGCGCCACTACCAAGAAGGTCCTCTGCCTGGTTCCCTGTAACCGCTTCTCACAATGAGGGAACCACCAGAAGGCCCTCGGCGCTGGATCTCAGTGTCCGGGCAGAACGATGGGGGTGGAGACACTCCTTCAGGTCTACTGGACTGAGGCTGTTTAGAGCTTTAAAGGTCAGCCCCAACACTTTGAATTGTGCCCAGAAATGAACTGGGAGCCAATGTAGGTCTTTCAGGACCTGTGTTATGTGGTCCTGGCTGCCACTCCCAGTCCCCAGTCTAGCTGCTGCATTCTGGATTAGTTGTAGTTTCCGGGTCACCTTCAAAGGTAGCCCCATGTAGAGCACATTGCAGTAGTCCAAGCGAGAGATAACTAGAGCATGCACCACTCTGGCAAGACAGTCTGTGGGCAGGGAGGGTCTCAGCAAGCGTACTAGAGAAGAGTGTGACAGTGAAACAATTTAGACAGGATGGAGTATATGGTGAAGAGGGCCAAGACAGTATCCAGAGGTCAGTCTCAGGAGCTCTGAGGGACGTCAGTGGTCAGACTAGGACTGCAAGGGATGAGTCAGGAATCAGGGTCAAAGAGCAATCCAAGATCAGTCCAGAGCTTGAGCTCCAGGAAGGCTCAGCTGGAACAGAAAGCCCTCCAGTGCTGGCCCTACCATTTCTCAGTGAGACAGCTGCCTCAGGGGGTGGCAGTAGCCCCCCCCCCAAAAGCGCCAGTCATTTCTTGAATCCCCTAAAGTAGCAGGATCTGTGCCTCCTTAGCTGGTTTGCTGCCTTCGGCTGTGCTGGAGGATGTTATTCCAGGGTTGAAATCTCGATTCTGGAGATGGAATAGGGAAACCTTCTTGCCCTTTGCTTCAGGTGGAAAACTCTTGTGGGTCGGCCCTGAAGCCCTCCTCCATTCCTTCCTGCTGAAAAAGACCCCATGGTTAGCCTAGGGGGGTAGATTCAGTCTGGAAGGTTCTTCACTCAAAGGCACCACCTGCAGGTCAGTGTTCCACTACCCAGGGCTGTCACTCAGAGACATCATTCTCTCCTGACAACATGGGGAAGGCTGTGTGGGTCCGCGGCCTGAAGGAACTTCCCCAAGAAGCCCTTAATTGCAGTGCAGCAGTTCACCACATGCTGGAGGCGCTGAACTGCATGGCTTCCAGAGCTGGCTTGCGGTCAACGCTTTGGGGTAAGCCCAGAGCCAGAAGCCACAGAGCAGAGTAGAAGGCAGGCCCAGTGGGCAGCTGAGGATTCAGCAACATACAAGAACTTATTGTTGTTGTTTAGTCATTTAGTCGTGTCCGATTCTTCGTGACCCCATGGAACAGAGCACTCCTGTCTTCCACTGCCTCTCGTAGTTTGGTCAAACTCATGCTGGTAGCTTCAAGAACACTGTCCCACCATCTCATCCTCTGTCGTCCCTTTCTCCTTGTGCCCTCCATCTTTCCCAACATCAGGGTCTTTTCCAGGGAGTCTTCTCTTCTCAGGAGGTGGCCAAAGTCTTGGAGCCTCAGCTTCAGGATCTGTCCTTCCAGTGAGCACTCAGGGCTGATTTCCTTCAGAATGGAGAGGTTTGATCTTCTTGCGGTCCATGGGACTCTCAAGAGTCTCCTCCAGCACCAGAATTCAAAAGCATCAATTCTTTGGCAATCAGCCTTCTTTATGGTCCAGCTCTCACTTCCATACATCACTACTGGGAAAACCAGAGTTTTAGCTATACTCCATGGACAAAGACAACAGGCATACAAGAACTTAGGGAGCCCATATTGCCCAAACAAGGACAGACACACACAAGTCTATTTAAAACACACAGGTAATCACAGTATAAAGAGCACAGCACCCACCCTTTCAATAAAAACAGTCGGTTCCCCAAAGCCATTTGAAGTAATGAAGGTCTTGACTTGGGCAGCAAGGAGGGAGCCTGTCTGGCTTCTCTAGGGAGGGAGTTCCAAAGCTGCCTGGGAGCAGCCACCACCAAGAAGGCCCTCTCCTGCATCCTCACCAAGCGTGCCTGGGAGCGTGGCAGGACCATGAGAAGAACCTCCCATGAAGCGCTCAAGACCTGGGGAGATTCATATGAGGGAATATGGTCTTCTTTCAGATCGCCTGGACCTAAGCTTTGTCCTGTAGGGCTTTGTAGGTCATATCCAGCACTTTGAATATCCAGAGCACCAGTCCCATGTAGGAGGGGAGAGGGCTCTTGGGTTCGAATCCTGATGACAAGTTTCCCACAGGCAGTTGGCTGGTCACTGTGAAAACAGGATGCGTTTAAGCAAAATCCAGGGGTGAATCACAACCACAAAAGGATCCCGGCTTCAGACAATTGGCTCCTAGAACAGAGCTTTCCAAACTGTGTGTTGCGACACATTAGTGTGTTGGCTGCAGTGTGCAGGTGTGTTGTACAAATGCTTCCCACATTCCTCCCGGGGCTAGAAAGGGGTTAGTTTAACCTCCAGTTTGCTCGTAAAACTGAATTACTGTGTCACGAAATGATGCATGTCTAAAAAGGTGTGTCGCCAAAATGGAAAGTTTGGAAAGCTCTGTTCTACAAGTCGCAAGGCGATTGAAGTGGTGGCTTTGCGAGGGGGGGGGGCAAAGTTTGAGTGCTTCTTCCCACAGTCCCACCAGATACATGCCTCTGTTTTCCTTCTGCTGGTGCCTGAACAGGGTTATTTCCATTTTGACACAGGCTTCACCTCATGAAAAAGCAGACGTGTGAAGGAGCTCTTTCAGAGGCATTCAGAAAGGTTTGGAACTGAGCTGTTTTTTAGCACTTTGCTTTATTGTTTTAGCAAACAGAAATGAACAAGGGAAGCAATTGTAAGGGAAGTGATAGCCCTACTCTGTTCTGCCTTGGCTGGCCACATGCCAGAGATTCTTAAGCTGTGATTCCTGCATTGCAGGGGGTTGGACTAGATGACCGCTGGGGTCCCTTCCAACTCTATGATTACGTGTGAAATTATACAATGAGGAGGGGAGGAAATGAAACCCAACAGAGCTGTAAGGTTTGAAGGAAAGCACCTGGCTCCCCTTTTCCGTTTCCCCTGCCTTTCGAATTGCGCTCACTCTCTCCGATTCCTAGACTGGATTAAAATGAAAGAGCCGCAATGAAAATAGATGGGGATCGAATGTGGGTCTGGTGAGTTTCTTGGTTCTGCCCTTAAGAGCTGACTCACAAAAAGCTCTTTAAGCTGCCTGATTTATCAGCACTCGGAGCCAGGAAGCCGGCTGTAAATCAAGCTATTAGCATTATTGATGAAAAGAGCTCTCGTAAATAAAGGTGGCAAATTTATGCTGCTTTGTAGCTCCGGGGCTCTTCCTTCCTTTCTCCCCCACTTTTCTCTTTCGGCTGACATGCCTAATTTGCAGTGAAGTTATCGTACCTCTGGAAACGGGAGTTATTGGCAACCTGCAACGAGTGCGCCGGCCTCAACGCAACAGGTCACTTCCTGCCCAGAGCCCACGGAGCACCTGCGAAATCGTCACATCTGTGGAAGTCAAAGTCCCACAGTGGATTCCCATCTGAGAAAGAGATATGGGATTCTGGTCCATGACGAGATCGCAGGTTCGTAACTGTAAACCTCAGTGAAGAGGACTGAGAAAGTAGAAATTACGTGTAGAGGATTTGTGAAAAGAATTACACCAAGTAAAAGGAAGATGTTGCACAGATAAATTGCAATGGTGGGAGGAAATTCGCAGAATTGTGGAACTGGATGAGGCCCCAACCACCGACAGTGCAGGAATCTCAAGAAAGCTCTTGCAACCAGAAAGTTCTTCCTGGTGTTTAGTCAGAATCTCTTTTCTTTTTTTATAATACAGATTTTATTAAGAATAACTGGAAGTTGAAGGCTTTCTTGTTCCAGCCGGGTTTGGGGAATTGACTGCTTTTAATAATGATTTTAAAAGCAACTGGTGCCGTGCTGTTTTTATTGTAATTCTTGGTATGTTTAAAGCAGATTTTATATGTCTATGTAGTTTCGATTCTGCCGAAGTTTAATTGTATTTTAATGATTGCTTTTTCTTTGTTTTTAGCTGTTTTTGGTTTTATCTGTAAGCCGCCTTGAATTCCGTTAGGGGGAAAGGTGGTTTATGAATAAATATATAGTAATAATGAGGGTGAGGATGAGGATTTTACAACAGGAACAACCCATAATGGGCATTGGTCACCAGACGAAAAGCAAAATACAGTCATGATGTACATAAGGCAGAAAATAATAGCAGTAAGTTAGGTTAAATGACCAAGCCAAAAAGATGTTGGAGAGGGTGTCAAAATCTTTGTATGTTAATCCATCTCTGGTGGGAATGTCCAAAAGCACAGGAGTTTTTACAGGGTTTTTTTTGCAATCCTCACCAATCTCCTTCTTTCTTCCCACCTTCCTTGTGAAAGCCTTTCAGATACTTGAAGATGGCCACCTTCTCACCTCTCAGTCTTATCTCTAAACAGATATTACTGTATTGGCCTGAATATAAGCTTCACTCCCTCCCCCGTCCCCCAAATTCTGACCTGGAAAAGTGCGGTTTAAATTCGCCACCTTACAAAAACTGGCTTTGACAATATCGCTGCTGAAACAGACATACAGTGAAACGGAACAGGTGTGACTCCCTGTGGAATTTTAAGGGAGTGGCTTATATTCGGGTATTGTCTTTCCCCCCCTCTTCACCCCCCCCCCCAAATTTTAAAGGTGCGGCTTATATTTGGGCCAATACGGTACTCTCAGTTAGAGGAATGTTTTGGTGTGTGTGAGGGCCAAATGATCAGATGAATCAGAGTGATTTAGAGGTCCTCCTCCGTTCCCAAGTCCAAGTTAAAAACAGCTATTCATTCATGATTGAAAACACTTCCAGCTCACTTTTCTAATAAAATGTTCAAGGCAGCTCATAGCAAAAGTTAAAGAGCATCCGGAAACCCAATTTTCAGAAAAACATAGCAAATGAAGACCTCTCTCCAGATGAGAACATTCTGAACTAAAATGGTCACAGGGAGGAGGGACCCCCAGAACCTCTTATCCAAGGCAAGGGATGATGGACAAGTCTGTGAATTCTGTTTCCACTCAGTTTCCAGATCATAAATTCAGCTCCCACATCCCTCCACCGTCTGAATTTTTCAAAGAACTCCTCCTGAAAAATCCATCAAACTTTTATTGAGCATTTCTTCAATGTACACGTTTTTGCAAGCAATTCTCCCAAATATGATGTGACTTTTGCATGTTAATTTCACTAATGGATGGCTATTCAATGCAACCCCCCCCCCCCAATATATGCATTTCCTAACACACTTTTTTTGGGGGGGGGTACTTTTTCATCACAGAATTCAAAGAAGTGCGAACTTCTTTTTTTCAATTTATTTTTATTTGTTTTCAAATTACTATGGAACCCTAAAGACAAGTAAACAATAACAAAAAAATAATCAGTAATTTATCCAGCTAAAGGCAGGGCACACAAATAACCTAAACATATTACATAATAACACCCAATCTAAAATCCTATTTCTCCAGACAATTCAGGGAGCAGTAAATAAGAAATCAAGTCCCACCATATTGAATAGAAATTGCCAGGATATTCCTGTCCCTTAGGGAGCCACAACTTGGGTGTTATTTTTTCTTCTTCCTGCAGTAACTAAATATGAATTTTGAAGGACTGCCCTGCATTTCCATTTGTGTCTTGGTTTGGGCTGTGCAAATTAGGCAGGTTGGTATTAAAATATGGACCAATCTGAACTCCCACCTCCCATTTTTGTCTCAGCCATAACCACAAACAAAATTGCCGACATGAATTATTCCTGTTGCTCTTTTAATTATTTCTCTTGCTTCCGTCTCTCTCCCCCCCCCCCCCTTCATTACTTCAGGGTCTAGATAAGGACAGGAGCCAGCAATGCTTCTGCTTCTGTTGTTTTTGTTGTTCTCTTGTATTTTGGCTGCCTGAGATCTTAATTGCAATGGAGAATATTTTGATGGGGGTGTTGTTGTTGTTGTTTTTCCCTTCACCTCTTGCCAGAACGCCCCCCCCTCCCCTTTCCCTCTCTCCCTCTCCCTTCCACATCTTTCATGGGGGGAAATGCACCTGCGAGCAAAGAGCTGCCAGCTTCCATCAGCACAAAGGAAGCCTGTGCTATAAACATTCAATAAAGAGGCAAAGCGCAGGAATCAAGCAAATTATGCAAGAGCGGGCGAGGGAGCCGTTCCACAAGCGCCGGAGGAATCAGAGAAGTGCGGCTGGGCAAAGCCAGGCGTGTCCAGCAAGACACGAGCAAAGCAGGGGAGTGCCGCTGCCAGCCTGCCCCCTCTGCCTTGAGGCCAGGAGCTTTAAGGGGCCAGGAGCCCACGGACAAAGGCAGGCGCACAAGCCTCTTTCCTTCCCCCCCCCCTTTTCTTTTTTATTTAAAGGTAAAGGGACCCCTGACCAGTCACGAACGGCTCTGGGGTTGCAGCACTCATCTCGCTTTACTGGCTGAGGGAGCCAGAGTACAGCTTCCGGGTCATGTGGCCGGCATGACTAAGCCGTTTCTGGTGAACCAGAGCAGTGCACAGAAACGCCGCTTACCTTCCCGCCGGAGCGGTACCTATTTATCTACTTGCACTCTGACGTGCTTTCGAACTGCTAGGTTGGCAGGAGCAGGGACCGAGCAACGGGAGCTCACCCCAGTCCGGGGATTCGAACCATCGACCTCAGAGTCGGTCATGACTGGACCTAATGGTCAGGGGTCCCTACTCTGCCTGATATAGCAGGCTCTTTTTTAGGTTCTTATACCGCCCCCCATAACCGTCCTAAAACTGGAGCTCAGTAGTATGGATAAGTGCACAGCCTGTCCCCGTAATGCAAGCACTGGCTCTCTGAAATGCATGGCCCTGTTGAATTTCTGCCCTCATGCAGGAGCTACAACAGCTGGATTAAGCTTTCTGCATCTTTCTGACATTTTTGCCTTCTCTCCAGTGGAGCCTGCCTCTATCTCTTCATCCTGGAGGCAACTGCCAGAGGCTGTTTACCAAAGCACTCTGGAGACTGATAAGCAAAGCTAAGTTGTATTTGACCTGACAATTCTGGGAGCTGGTTGCTCCTATGAGCTGAGTTAACCGTTGCAAACCTCACCTGGTCTGCGGGTGGTTTCTGTGAAGAGGAGACAGGACAGCTTCTTTGGGGGTATTTGGGAAGACCATAACTGGAACACTGTGTCCACTTCTGGTCACCTCAACTTACAAAGGCTGTTGCAGATCTCAAAGGGGTGCAGCAACTCTCCTATAAATAAAAATTTCCAACCTCATTGAATTCACATGATTCATCGAATCATCGAATTGCAGAGTTGGAAGGGACGCCAAGTGTCATCTAGTCCAATTCCTGACAAGTGGCCATTTAACCTCTGCTTAGAAACCTCTAAGAAAGGAGAGTCCACCACCTTCCTTTTTTATATAGTAACAATTCATTAATTTTCCAAAAACAAAAAACAATAACAACAACAATACAGAAACAAAACAAAACAAATTGACTCCCCTCTAGTCTCTTCCTTGGTTCCATTATTTATCAATGTACTGCATGTCTATTGCTCAGTTTAAAATCTTATTTAAGTTACTTGTTATCCAATCATAACAAAATACAAGTAATTCTAAAGCCCTGCTAATGTATTAACCTGTGTACAGTGCAATAGACATCTTCCATCCTTCCTTAAATTCATTGCCATCTCTTAGATTCATTGTCAATTTTGCCATTTCAACATAGTCCATTAGTGCCAATAATGTCCGTGCAGCCATAGTTGCATACATAAATAAATTCCTTTGTGATTTTGGGAGATCCAATCCTAAAATACCTAATAGGAAAGATTCTTATAGGAAAGAATAGGAAAGAATCATTTCCCGAGAGTCCACCACCTTTGGAGGGGGACCATTCCTCTATCAAAAAGCTCTTATTATCAGAAGGTTCTCCCTGATGTTCGGTCGGAATCTCTGTTTTTTTTTATCTGAATCGACCTCATTCCAGTGTAAAGGAAGCACAATGCAAATGTGGTGAGGGGACACGATCCAGACTGAAAGCAACAGCAAACACCAATCCTATTCCCCAAACCAATTCCTGGTCCGGTTTTGGGGATGAATAAATGACCCCCTAACCTTCTTTCTGCTCCCTTTCATTTTTTGCTCCGTATTCTCTCACGTCACTATCTTCAATTCCACAATTTTGGGGGAAATCTGTAGGCCCTCTGCTCCTGGGACTCAGCCTTGACTGGTCTGGGGGTTCATACACAAAAGAAGTCAGTTGATCCGCCCTCTGGGCTAAGTCACTATCTCTGCTAAGATAAGCCCCCTCTTTCCCCTAGAGCTTCCTAAGCCTATTAAAGAGTTTGCAGAACGAAGCAAAGTAGCTAATCGGGGCATCCAATGTCTTTCCAGTGAGAAGCAGCTCTGATCGTTTAATTATTTCCACCCTATTTTCATGGCTAATCAGGGCAAGGGACGATGGCTTCTTGAAGTTACACCTACTCTGGACCCGACAGTTCCAAACAAATACTTTTGTGGTGGTACTTTTTTATTTATTGTTGATGACTTCTGTTCTGTTTGTAATTATGTCAATCTTGTCATGTTGTAAGCCGCCTTGAGCATAGTTTCAACTATGGAAAGGCAGCATTCAAATAAAACGAGGGTGGTGGTGGTGGCTGATGGCCTCTTCTCTGCTGGGGAAGCATCTGCTGTATGTGTGAGTCACACAGCTGGCTTCAGAGCAAGGTGGGCAGCCCAGGAGGTCTGGATCAAGTTCAGCTGAAGGCTGCTTGATGCTGCATCAGACTGTGGGGGAGAAGAGTCAAGATGAAGTGTAAGAATGTAAGAAGAGTCTGCTGGGTCAGGCCATCCTGTTCTCACAGTGACTCACCATGTGCCCATTATGGGAAAGCTGCAAGCAGGATCCAAGCACAAGAGCATCACTCTCCCCTCCTGAGGTTTCCAGCAACTGGTATTCAGAAGCATCACTGCCTCTGAATGTGGAAGCAGAGCAGAGGCATTGTAGCAAGTAACCATCGACAGCATCTATCCTCCATGAATTGAGCTAGAACCCCATTCGTTCTGGGGATGGAGAAGCTGATGAGAAAGGCTAAACAGAAAGGGAGAGGACCTTACCTGACAAGACAAAGGTGTGTAATTATAAGGACATAAGAGGAGCCCCCTGGATCAAACTCCCAAATGTGCATGCATTTTTGGCATCCAGAATATACAAATAAGACTGCCTACACACCATGCTAAGGAATGCAGGTAATGGGTTAATTTTCCCTGAGTCAGCAAATAGGACTCATTTCCCACAATGCACCTGTAGGCATTTTGTGAGTCTCCCCCCCCCCATGTTACTAGGCAGATTTAGCAAGGAACTTTGTGTACAGAAGGGCTCTTGTTCCAACATACTGCATGGGTTTGGGGAGGGGGTTGCAGGAATTGGTGAAGGCTATCTGTTGGAACTGTGGATTCAAGTGAAGATGTTTTGAAGAGATCACCCGAGGAAGGAGTTACAGAATAGCTAGACTTCAGTACTCAGAGGACTCTATCAGTTGCAGGACTGAACTAAGGGCTTGGTTGTGGACTTTAACATAGCAAGGATTTTGAAGGAGGAACCCTCTCTGGGCTCAGAGAGAGGACTGCTTGTAACATCTGACATTAGTGTGTGTATATAGTGGTGTATGTTGCTATTCTCCTAGTGAAGACAACTCTGCTAAACAGCTGTTTTCTGTTTGGGAGCTGAACCACCAGACTGAGCTTCTACAGCACATACACAAACTCTCCATACATTTCATAGAATCAAAGAATTGTAGAGTCGGAAGGGACACCAGCTCCCTGCAATACAGGAATGGCAGCTAAAAAATCCCTGACAGACAACCATCCAACTTCTGCACATAAACTTCAAATGAAGAACAGTCCACCACCTTCTGAGGGTCCATTCTGCTGTTGAACAGCTCCTGCCATCAGAAAGTTCTTCCGAATGTTGAGTCAGAATCTCCCTTCTTATCATTTTAATCCATTGTTTCGAGTCCTCCCCTCCAGAGCAGGAGAAATCAAGCTTGCTCCATTTCCCATGTGATAGCCTTTAGATATTTGAAGATGGCTATCTGATATCCTTTTTGAATTCTGGTGCTGGAGGAGACTCTTGAGAGTCCCATGGACTGTGAGAAGATCCAACCTCTCCATTCTGAAGGAAATCAGCCCTGAGTGCTCACTGGAAGGACAGATCCTGAAGCTGAGGCTCCAAGACTTTGGCCACCTCATGAGAAGAGAAGACTCCCTGGAAAAGACCCTGATGTTGGGAAAGATGGAGGGCACAAGGAGAAGGGGACGACAGAGGACGAGATGGTTGGACAGTGTTCTCGAAGCTACCAGCATGAGTTTGACCAAACTGCGGGAGGCAGTGGAAGACAGGAGGGCCTGGCGTGCTCTGGTCCAGGGGGTCACGAAGAGGCGGACACGACTAAATGACAAAACAACAACAATCTGATCTCCTCTCAGTTGCCCAGCTCCCTCAACCCTTCCTCCTAAGGCTTAGTTTCCAGACTCTTGATCATCTTGGTTGCCTGCCACTGCATACCTTCCAGCTTGTCAACATCCTTAAACTGTGGTGGTCTGACAAAAATGAAATAGATTGCTACTGTTACTGCCCTTGTTATGTGTGTTTGTTTGTTTGTTTGTTTGTTTGTTTGTTTGAATGAATTCATGAGCTGCATGAGATTAAAAATGCATGTCTTTTGGGGAGAAATGAGCATCAGCTTTTGTTTTTTCCTCACTTCCTTGTTAGAGCACAAATGAGTCTGTTTCCCTGACACCTTTTGCTTCCCTTTGTTCATTGCTCACTATTAATATCCTTCATTCTTACAAGACGAAAATATAACAGTCATTCAGTTCAATGAGCTTGAAATTAATTTTCCATTATAACCAACTTTCATACAGGCTGCATTAACCGATCTGAACAAAAGTCACATTTTCAGAGAAAGGGGTTTATTTGTCTGAGGAAGGTTTTCTTTTGAAGCAGTGATGACGGTTCTTATTCATCTTATACTCTGCTGATGCTAAGAATTCATGGATTCTGGAGTAGAAGCTTCTGTTTGGCAGCATGGATGAAGGATGGGTGCAAATCTCCCTGTTTGTCTCAAAAAAAACCCACCTCATTTTCATTCCCTGCAAAATAGTTAAGAACCTTTGAGGTGTTTTTGGAATTTTGAGTACTTTTTGGAAGTACTTGCAAGGAATAATCACAAAACCCAGATGGTATACACTTCATTACAAAAAAAAGATAAAATTATAAATCTGGCTTCACAGCAGCGCATGTGGAAAGGATCTAGGGGTCTTCTAAGCTGCATCCACAGGAGTTTAGTGCCCAGATCAAGGGAAGCAATAGTCCCATCTTATTCTGCCTTGGTCAGACCACACCTGGTCAGACCACACCTTGGAATACTGTGTCCAGTTCTGGGCACCACAGTTTAAGAAGGATGTTGACAAGCTGGAACATGTGCAGAGGAGGGCAACCAAGATGATCAAGGGTCTGGAGACTAAGCCTTATGAGGAACAGTTGAAGGAGCTGGGTATTTTTAGCCTGGATAAGAGACTGAGAGGAGATATGAGAGCCATATTCAAGTATCTCAAGGGCTGTCACATGGAGGAGGGAGCATGCTTGTTTTCTCCTGCTCCAGAGGGGAGACCTGACCTAATGGTTTCCATCTGCAAGGAAGAAGATTCCAACTACAGCTTCCGAATAACTTTCTGACCATAAGAGCTGTTCAACAGGGGAACGATCTCCCTTGGGACGTTGTTGACTCTCCTCCCTTGGAGATTGTAAACTCAGGTTGGATGACCATCTGTCAGGAATTGTTTAGCCGTGATTTTTGCATTGCAGGGCATTTTACTTGATACCCCTTGCTAGCGTTCTATGAATTTAATATTCTTTTTCTTCTGCTGGGGAGGGCTTCTCTCCCAAGAACAAGCACAGCGTGCATCGCTGGAGGGGGGGAGAGCCTAACATTGCAAACTCTTTTCCCAGACAACCAATTATCACTGAAAGTGGAGAAGTGACCTTTCCCTCCCTGTATTCATGCTAGGAAATAAAGTGCTGTCCTTGCTCTATGAATTCAGCTATCATCACAGAGGGAGGGAGGATTTTCTGCAATTTAACACATGGAGAACTTTGGAAGCTCCGTTCCCAGAGCAGTTCCTTGGCCTTTTTTTTTTAACACGCTACCGCCAGAAGTTGTACTATGTGTGTGGCCCATGAACTGCATCCCTTGTTTTCTCCTGCACCTTCAGGTCTTTGAGGTGGAACCACTGACTGTTGGGGGTCATGCAGATTGATTAAGTAGCTGTAATGAGAGGGAAAGGCAGGACTGGGTCTTTGCTTAGGCACCCCAACTCAGTAATTCCATAGCTGTAAGTGGACAAGAGGAAAACTCTTTGAGTGGTCAAAATGGCCCAGTAGAACTGTCTGTGTCACATGAAATAGCTGACCAACTACAGGTAACATTTTCCAATAGAAGTTAATTGTTTATTATTATTATTATTATTATTATTATTAATTAAATTTGCTCCACCTTCCATGCAACAGCCCTTCAGATACAGCGATACCATAGTTCTTGAATGGCTTGGCTCCTGAACAAATCAGCTCCTGAATGCCACAAACCCTGATGTGAGTGTTGGGATCTCCGCTCAGCCAAGCTGATAAAGCTCATCTTCCTCCGGCCGAGTACTTCGGAATCGCCTCCGGCGTGATTAGCGTCCTGCGCCTTTGATGAGAATCAAAGCAGCACGCGGAAGTGATGAGATTTATGGCTACATTGCAAAGAGTTTTATTACTAAGCTATGCAGACAGAAAAGACATCCTCTCTCTGTGAGAGCAGAGAGCAACTGAAACAAACAAAGGAACAGGAAATCAGTAACGTCACATCCGTTTCCCATCTCCCATGAGACTTCCAACAGCCTGGACTATCTCTGGAATGTAAACAGAGTTTTGTGACTCTAAGCAGCTGCACAGTGGCACAAACAGAAACTAACAGTGAGTGTCCCAGTTTGCGAACATTTTTTGGAAGTCAAATGTCTGACGCAGCTTACACAGCTTCCAACACAGCACACCACTGTAGTTGATGATGGCTGTTGTCACCTCTCAGCCTCCAAAGGAGAGATAGAGTTGTGCATCATCAGCACACTGATGGCATCACACTGCAAAATAATTCCAAATGACCTCTCTCAACAGTTTCATGAATATGTCAAATACCAAGGCTGGACAAGATGGAACTCTGGGGAACTGCATAGGTCAATGGCCATCAGGTCAAAGAGGAGTCCTCCAGCACCAACTCCTGAGCCCAACACACCAAGTGGAGACACTGCTGAGTGCTGAATCCAAGCAGTTTGTAGAACAAAGAAATACAGACTCACAAACACCCCTTGGGCACCTGGTAAGGCCAGCGCAACAAAACCACTGCATCCCACTACCCATGAAAAGTTCATTTTCAATGCAAGCAATCCATGTGAAAAGGATCTAGGGGTCTTAGTAGACCACAAACTTAATATGAATCCACAGTCTAGTGTGAAGGGAAGTAATAGTACTGTTCTGTTCTGCCTTGGTCAGACCACACCTGGAGTCCTATATCCAGCTCTGGGCACCACAGCTGAAGGAATTATTGACAAGATGGAAGGTATGCTGAGGAGGGTGACCAAGATGATCAAGGGCCTGGAACCCGAGCCTGATGAGGAACGGTTGAGGGGGTTCAGTATGCTTAGCCTGGGCATGTTTAGCCTGGGAAAGAGGAGGCTGAGAGGTGCTGCGATGACCATCTTCAAATAAATGAGGGGCTGCCCCATGGAAGATGGAGGAAGCTTGTTTTCCACTGCTCTGGAATGGAAGGGCCAAAGGCAAGGTACGTGGGTCCAAATGACAAGAAAGGAGATTCCAGCTAAACATCAGGAAGAAAGTTCTGACAGTAAGACCAGGAGACCAGGAGAAATCTCTGACCCAGCCAATCTTGGGAAGTGTACTGCAGGTGGACAGTTCAATTCCGCGTTTCTCCTCTACTGTGTTGCAACAGATTAAAAAGGGAGGGAGGGGAGAGAAAAGGTGCTGGTTGTCCTTGTCTATGCAAAAGCTCCGAGGCATTTGCATTCTCTGATTAGAAAATTGCATTCTCTGATAAACTCTACCCTCCCTGGGGGGCGAGGGGAGGCAGAGCTTTGTGCTTGTATCAGATGAAGGTATTGCAGCTATTTATTAAGCCCTTGATGAAGCCACAGCTCATGCCTGCTTCACAGAAGCAGTACCTTTAGAACAATCTAGTGGGGGGAAGCAGCTGATGCAAATTTCCCTGATTAATTAATTGCTCGAAAATGAAATTTTATTTACTTCTAAATGCATAAAGAATAAAGAACTCTGATGAACTTTATTCCATGTTATACCATCCTTATATTCTGCCAGTCTCATGTGACCACAAAATTAATTTTCATCTGTTCCAATTAGTTTCCAAGCCTGAGCTAAAAAAAAAAAAAAAGGTGTGTGTTTGTATGATAAACAACTTTGGCCTTCCCCCAAAACAGGTCATAGTCCTGGCAATGTCTTTTCACCAACTCTGTGGTAGTGTGATGGCCTGGGACTCAGGCTCGGACTCGGAACCAGAGGTGTCTCAGTCCACACTGGATCCTCTGCCTCAGGCGGCATCTGAACCAAGTCTGGGGCCTGATCCTGATGAGTCCCAGTCTGCACAGGTTCCCCTGCAACAAGCACCACCTGGGCCGAGTCAGGGGCCTGAGCCTGCCCTGGCTCCAGATGCGGGGATGACCTCCTTGCCTTCAGCTGGGCCATCACTTACAGCTGCTCCACTACTAGTTGGGTCGGGGGAGGCTGAGGGGGCCCCTGGGTCTAGTAACCCACCGACGTCTCCCGAGCTGCAGAGACTGAGGTCTGAGAGGAGGAGAGACCTGAGTACTTGCAGGAGGAGTGCTCACCTTCGGGCGAGACAGGGAGGTGAGTCACCAGGGGATCAGGACCAGCCGTTACCCCGACAAAGATAAAAGGTGGTCGGTGGTCGGACCCCTCTCCAGGTTGTGGGAGCAACATTGCTGTTTGCTAGAACCTGCCTGTGACCCTGTGCCTGACCTAGCCTGGTTTCCTGCCTTGACCCTGTCGGACTGACTCCTCGCAGAATCCTTGAGTCAGGACCGGACCTGGACCGCGTTGCTCAGGTTTACCCCTGGGCCTAGCACAGGTAGCAAGGAGAGAGGATTAGCTCTAAGAGAGGACAGCAGGATAGAGCAGTCATCAGAGCATTGCAGAGCTTGAGGGCACCTCAAGGCCATTAAGTCCAACTCCACCTCCCTCTGCTCAATGAAGGACACCCAGAACCTGATGCCTGTCCAGTTTCTGCTTGAAGACCCACCACCATCTTGTTGGAAGATTCAGGACTGATAAAAAAAGGACTAATTAAATGATGGCTCTCCCAGGAGGCAGCAATGGCCACCAGCCTAGATGCCTTTAAAAGCAGATTGGACAAATTTGAGGAGGTCAAGTCCTACAAATCCTACAAAGGCTACTAGTCATGATGGCTATGTGCTTCCTTCATGGTCACAGGCAGTAGTGCTTCTGAATGCCAGTTGCTGGAAACCACAGGAGGGGAGAAGGCTCTGCCCACAGACTGTCTTGCCAGAGAGATGCATGCTCTAGTTATCTCCCGCTTGGACTACTGCAATGCGCTCTACGTGGGGCTACCTTTGAAGGTGACCCGGAAACTGCAATTAATCCAGTTAAGACTGGTGACTGGGAGTGGCCGCCGGGACCACATAACACCGGTCCTGAAAGACCTACATTGGCTCCCAGTACGTTTCCGAGCAAAATTCAAAGGGTTGGTGCTGACTTTGAAAGCCCTAAATGGCCTCAGCCTAGTATACCTGATGAAGCGTCTCTACCCCCATCGCTCAGCCCGGACACCGGGGTCCATCACTGAGGGCCTTCTGGTGGTTCCCTCTTTGCGAAATGTGAAGCTACAGGGAACCAGACAGAGGACCTTTTTGGGAGTGGCACCTGCCCTGTGGAACGCCCTCCCGCCCAATGTCAAGGAGATAAACAACTATCTGTCTTTTTGAAGACATCTGAAGGCAGCCCTATTTAGGGAAGTTTTTAAGGTGTGGCATTTTAATGTATTTTTTATCTTTGTTGGAAGCCGCCCAGAGTGGTTGGGGAAACCCAGCCAGATGGGCGGGGAAATAAATAATAAATTGTTGTTGTTGCCTGCTGGTTTTCCAAAAAAAAAAAAAAAAAAAAGAGGCATCTGGTTGGCCACTGTGAGAACAGGATTCTGCACTAAATGGGCCACTGGTCTAACCCAGCAGGACTCTTCTCATCTTTCATGGAAGCAATGGTTCTATTGATGCTGCCTACAATTTTTTTCGCCTTTTTCTGCAGGCTGTTCACGTTGTGATAGACTACAATTCTGAGGTCTTTTCCTCATGTATTAGGAGCCAACCTATTGATTTCCCCTCCACTCCCATCTCTGTGCATTAAGAACAGACGGACATATATTTGCAACTGATACCAAGCAAACTTCATCTAGAGAGAGTTTCCCTCATATTGCGAGAGGTGAGAATCAGTGGTCACTCCTAAGTCAAACTGGTGACATGGAATTGAGAAGTAGGCACACAAGCACATTTGCATCCCGCCTTGGGGGCTGGCTAGACTCAATTTGGGGTGTGATGCTCCGGCACAGCAGGATCTAATCTTCCTCCATGCACCTGTTGTACAAATTAAAAACCACAGCAGAAACCTGTTAGGCGGTCCAGTCCAGGGTCCAGAATTAGGACCCTGCTGTGCACTGTTGTAACAAGTCCAGGGACTAAATGGTTGCAAGCGTAATTGCTTCCAAGTAAGCTGGAAAATAATATTCAAGTGGAGAAGAGGGAAGGAGAGGCCAAGTGGAATAGTTGCAAACAAATACTTCGGTCATGGAGGCCGATGGCATATCCTCTGATGGGAAGGCTTCTGCAATATGTGTGAGCTACACAGCTGGCTCCAGGGCAAGGGGAGTCAGCCCACTGGGTCTGGATTAAAGTCAGCTGAAGGTTGTCAGAAGGTACAATTACAACTGGGGAACACTGTCCTGTGAACACTCCAGTTGGAAAACAGCCTCTACCAAAGGTGTCATGGGCTTTGAAGACGCTCAAACTCAGGATGCAAGGGAGAAACGTGCTAAGAGGAAGGCATGTTTGGCAAATCCACACCATTATCAACTCCCGCCCGGACACCAATGTCCCCACTGTGGAAGGACGTGTGGATCCAGAATTGGCCTCCACAGTCACTTATGGTCCTACTGTTAAAACCGTGTTTATGGAAGACAATCTTACTCAGCTACGAGGGATCGCCAAAGAAGAAGAGAAG
Organism: Podarcis muralis; assembly: GCF_964188315.1. Classification (NCBI taxonomy): domain Eukaryota; kingdom Metazoa; phylum Chordata; class Lepidosauria; order Squamata; family Lacertidae; genus Podarcis; species Podarcis muralis. The sequence continues at coordinate 1,426,750 of NC_135655.1, forward strand.
AAAGGAGGAGGAGGAGGAGGAGGAGGAGGAGGAGGAGGAGGAGGAGGAGGAGAAGAAGAAGAAGAAGAAGAAGAAGAAGAAGAAGAAGAAGAAGAAGAAGAAGAAGAAGAAGAAGAAGAAGAAGTCGTCTTTGGATCCCGGACCAGGCCTTGAGGAAGAAGATTTGAGGAACAGCGTAAGAACATAAGAAGGGCCTGCTGGATTGGGCCAATGGCCCATCTAAGCCTGCATCCTGTTCTCACAGTGGACAATGAAATATCCCAAAGGAAACCAGCAGGCAGGATTTGAGCACAAGAGCCTTCTCCCCTCCTGTGGTTTCCAGCAAGTGTTATTCAGAAGCGTTGTTGCCTCCAGCTGTGGAAGGCAGAGCAGACCATTGGGCTCAGTAACCACCAGTAGCAGCCTCTCCCCCTCCATGTATCTGTCTAATCTTCTTTGAAAACCATCCAAGGTGGTGGCCTTTGCTGCCTCCTGTGGGAGGGAGTTCCACCGTTTGACTAGGCACTGTGGGAAGAAGGATTTGTTTTTACTTGTTGCAAGACTTCCAACATTTAATTTCATGGGATGGCCATGATTTCTAGAGCTATGAGAATAAGAAAAGCTTTTCTCTATCTATTTTCTCTGCGCCATATATAATTTTTTTAACTTTCATCAAGTTGCCTCTCCTTTCTGAACTTCTCATCCCTGTGATTATTTTGCTGGCCCCTTTCTGAGTCTTTTCCAACTCTACGGCATCATTTGTGAGGTGAGGTGACCAGAAGTGTACAGTCTTCCAAATGCAGTCACACTGTAGATTTGTATCATGGCACTATGATTTTGGCAGTTTTATTTTCAGTTCCTTCGCTCACGAAAGCAGCATCATATTTTTTTTTTTAATAATTTTTATTAATTTTCCAAACATGTAATAAAAACGAACAATAAAACAAAACAAAACATACAAACAAATAAACATATATAATTTCTTAAACTTATTTTCCTTCACCTTACTTCCCGGACTTCCCCATACCTCCCTTTTTCTGCATCCTTATTTTTACCCTTTCTCAGCAACCCTCTATTTCATTAATTGACTCATTTTCGTTATAATTTCCTTAGACTTATGATTTACAGCTGCAGTTCTCTGTTTCTTAACACCGTAACATCTCAACACTCCTCAATTTTACAACAGTTTTTAAGATATATTTTAAATTTCTTCCAATCTTCTTCCACTGTCTCGCTCCCCTGGTCCCGAATTCTGCCAGTCATCTCTGCCATTCCCATGTAGTCAATCACCTTCGCTTGCCATTCTTCCAGAGTGGGTAGCTGCTGCGTCTTCCAATACTTTGCCAGAAGAATTCTTGCCGCTGTAGTAGCATACATGAAAAAAGTTCTGTCCTTCCTTGGCACCAATTGGCCCACCATGCCCAGGAGAAAAGCCTCTGGTTTTTTAGAAAATGTCCATTTAAGGACCTTTTTAATTTCATTATAGATCATTTCCCAGTAGGCTTTAATCCTCGGGCAGGTCCACCAAAGGTGATAGAAGGTACCTTCAGTCTCATTACATTTCCAACACTTATTATTGGGCAGGTGATAAATTTTTGCAAGTTTGACTGGGGTCATGTACCACCTATAGATCATTTTCATTATGTTTTCTCTCAAAGCATTACAAGCCGTAAACTTAACACCTGTGTTCCATAACTGTTCCCAGTCATCAAACATAATGTCATGACCTATGTCTTGTGCCCATTTGATCATAGCTGATTTTACTGTTTCATCTTGTGTATTCCACTTCAGCAGCAAATTATACATTCTTGACAAGTTCTTGGTATTGGATTCTAACAATTCTGTTTCTAATTTCGACCTCTCCATCTGAAAACCTATTTTCCTGTCCACGAAAGCAGCATCATAATCATCATTTTATTATTTGTACCCCAACCATCTGACTGGGTTGCCCCAGCCATTCTAGTTGGCTTCCAACATATATAAAAAACATTGCACATTCATGTGCATTGGAAAGATGTTCTCCGTCACAGACCATGCCATTCTATGCAGATATGCAATGCTGATGTTGACTCCGCTGAGCTACAATTTCCCTGCATCGCCTGTCACTTTGAAACTTTGGAAAAGACTCTGCAGACCAAATAAGTCCCAGTATGTCTCGCAGAACTAATTATGTGCCCGTATTGGCATGTTCAGCACCTTTGGACTGGACAGTGGAACCCCTGATCCAAAACTGAGGAAAGGTTAAGCAGAGGAGGTGGGGAGGTCTCTTGAGCAGGAGGCCACATTTGGTCTCTTGCACCCCTGAAAGGTCACCCCGTGCTGCTCTGTTGTTGCTCGGAAGGGCTGGCTGGTGATGAACTCCCATCTATCTCAGGACAGGCTTCATCAGCACAGTTCAGCAGCAGTTTCATAAATGTCAGCTGTGAAAGCTTACACAGGAACACTCAGCGGTGCAGTAAAGCACTCAGCTGGCCTTTGGGCAGGCAGCAGAGTATTACATCTGAAAGGTCAGAGGACACCGTTCCATTATTAGCAGGAGAGCAGGGAGGGCGGCCAGTCCGGAGGCAGCGCTTGAGTCAGCACCACATGGAGAAGGGAGGAAGGAAGGAAGGAAGGAAGGAAGGAAGGAAGGAAGGAAGGAAGGAAGGAAGGAAGGAAGGAAGGAAGGATTGCGGTTTCAGAGAAGCAAATGAAGGCTGTCCCCTCGGAAATGCAAAAAGAAAAGAAAACTAACCCAGACTGCAATAACGTCTGGCTTTTTAAAAGGTTGCAACATTTGGGACTTTTTAGTTTAGGTAACAGGTGAAATGATAGACGTTTATGAAATTATGCAAGGCCTGGAGAAAGTGAAAAGAGTATCAGGACACTCCCCTTCTGGCGGAGTCCTGTATAAACATCGGCACACATCCAGTCAGATACGCGCACGCAGAATCAGCAGAGATCAGCAGAAGCAGAGTTGTCTTGGAATTGTAGCATCAGGCATTTTTATTTACAGCAAATAAATAAAAGCAACTGTCGTGTGAGCGGATTTCTCACACATCCTCTCTGTTGAAGAGGAAGAACAAAGAGTGGAAGTTTATCAGCCTGACTTCCATTTACACAGACATTCATGACAAATGAAATCATCTGGTCATGTGACCTCTGCGATAGTAGCAGTGAAAATACTGATAAAGAGAAAAGTTTATCTCCTTTTCTGTGGTGGCTCCCTGTCTGTGGAATGCTCTTCCCAGAGAGGCTCTCCTGGCGCCATCATCACATGTCTTCAGGCTCCAGGCAGGCCTATGACTGTTAAATAATCCATGGCTTCTTAGAGCTGTGGGAACAGGATTGTTATCTTGATTATTATTATTATGCTGTCTGTTATTATTTATTTTATTTAGTCATTGAATTTATATACTGCCCTATACCCGGAGGCCTCAGGGTGGTTCCTTTTTATTATGCTTTTTATTGTTATTTTCTTATTGATGCTCCATAAAATGTGCTCTAAATGTTGTACACCACCCTGGGATCCACTGAGAAAGGGTGGCATACCCTAGAACTCGTGGACTTCCAGTGAAGATTCAGGACAGACAAAAGAAAGTCCTTTTTCATGCAGTGCAAAGTTAGGCTATGGAACTCGCTGCCACAGGAGGCAGCTATGGCCACCAACTTGGATGGCTTTAAAGGAGGATGGGACACATTCATGGAGGAGGAGAGGGCTACAGATGGCTCCTAGCCATGATGGCTCTGCTCTGCCTCCACAGTCGGAGGCAGCAATGCTTCTGAATCCCAGCTGCTAGAAATTGCAGGAGGGGAGAGTTGCTCTTGTGCTCAAAAGCTGCTTGCAAGTTTTGCCACAGGCATCTGGTTGGCCACCGTGAGAAAAGGATGCTGGACTTAACAGGCCGGGAGATTCTCCATTCCTGCCTCCATCTCCAGATGCCCTCAGCATGACCACCTGAGACCTTTTTGCACAAGGCACAGTTTGCATCACACATAATTGTAGCCTTAGTTGTTTTGCGACTCTCTTTTTATTGTTTTGCAGCCCACCCTGGGGATGGCAAGCTGCCTGCCGAAGGGCAGAAAGAAATCACAGTTGCTCAGCAGGAGTTCTGTTATCAACTTAAGAATGAAACACGACAGGCCTGCTGCCTTGAGCAAAGTTTGAGGGAACCTGGCATGTTAAGCCTGCAGAAGCGAATACTGTAGACGGGGGCATGGTAGTCTTTTTCCAGTACCCAAAGGGCTACTCCATGGAAAAAGAGGTCCAAGACCTCAGTTGATCATCAGAAGATATTCATTGATGCTAAGAGAGGTTTGACCATGGAGTTGATTCCCTGGAGGGAGGATGGTGGGCTCCCTCTTCTCAGTGGTCTTCAAGTCAAGGTTGAACATTCATCTGTTGAGGATGCTCCATAATGAGCAAAGGGTGATGGAGATGGTCCAACTGCCTTCTTCTAAAATTGAAAAATGGGAACCAGTCCTGACAGGTTCTGTGAACTTTCTGACAGTAAGAACTGTTTGACAGTGGAAGAGATTCCCTCGGAAGGTGGCAGACTCTCCTTCCTTGGAGGTTTTTGAGCAGAGGTTGGAGGGCCATCTGTCAGGGTTGCTTTAATTGGACGAGATGTCCCTACACCTTCCTTCTGAAGAGTTGGGTGGTCACAGCAAGCAACCAGAGTCTGGCCAAGCACTGCTCTGGCTGGATTGGCTTGGTGAGGTTTTCCCACACCTGTGCTGGCGTCTCTGTGTCCTGGGAGACAGAGGTGGAATCAGAGCCAGCTCCATGTCATGATGCACCAGACCACAAGATGCACCTAGTTTTTGGAGGAGGAAAACAAGAAAAAAAATATTCTGAATCCCAGAAACCAGAACAGCAAGAGGGACCACTGCTTTTACTGCACAGTGATCCCTCTTGCTGTTCTGGCTTCTGGGATAGCTGCGCAGCCTGCATTCGCTCCATAAGACGCACACACATTTCCCCTTACTTTTTAGGAGGGAAAAAGTGAGTCTTATAGAGTGAAAAATACAGTATTCTCACTCTCCTCCCCAAAAGAGGGAGGCTCCTTACTGCCAACAGGAGGTGACAGAGTAAGGGTGTCAGATGCCCTAGTCCCAGAACAGTCCACTGGTCCTCTCTGGGATCTGGATTTCCATCCCTCGGGCCCCTGAGCTGCTTCCCAGGACCAGGCACTTTATTTGTGTTTTTGTTCATTGCACTTATATCCCACATTTTCCTCCAAGGAACTCAAGGTGGCGTACATGGGTCTCCCCCTCCTCATTTAATCCCCACAGCTGCCCTGTGAGGTAGGCTAGGCTGAGAGGCAGTGACAGGCCAAAAGTCACCCAGTGACCTCCATGGCCAGGTGGGAGATTTGAACCCTGGTCTCCCAGGTCCTAGTCCAACACTACAACCACTACACTGCACTGTCTCTTTCTGACTCCTTGAGGTCTCCATGCCAACTCCTCCATCCTGCTAGTACTCTCCTCAGGGTCCTTCAGCTCCCCTCCATTCCTCTCCTGACTCTGAACAATTTAGTGTCATCTGTGGGATGTAATTGACCTGGAGCAGTCAAGTACAACATTCCTTCTTTTGCTAGAGTGGACATGCAAGGGAATGTTTGGTCCAGCCAGTTGAAACTTCCTGTTCCTCCTGGCTGGAGCATCCTTCCTTGCATGGGACTAGAAGGTGGGTGTGATCTTTCCAAACCTGATAAAAGTCCAAGTCAGGCAGCCACTTTCTCTCTTTTCCATCTTCCTTTCGTCCTGCAAACTTCCTGTACTGCTGGCTGCCAGCCAAGCAGTCTCTCAGGTTGTCTCCCATACGGGGTAAACCTGTTTGTCCATGTTTGTAACTTTAAGCTTTAAGCCTGCCTTCAGGGATCACACTGTGCTCTGCCTGAACATGAGTAAAACTACTTTTTGTTACTTATGAATAAGACTGTGGTGTTGTCAGGGGCTCAGGAGCAGAGGCGCAGGGGAGAGAGGAAATGGAGAGCGAAGGGGAAGAATCTGAGGGCAGCGTAGGGGAGTATGAAAGTGGCCCGAGAGATTCCATGAGCTTCTCCAGCGAATCAGAAGATTCCCAGAAGGGGGCGCTGATGGTCAGGGCAAGGGGGGGCCCAGGGGGGACGCACCAGAAACAAGGGGCCAGCGGGGACTCCCAAAGCAGCAGCGGGAGATCAAGACCAGCTTCCCCACCAGAGCGTAGTGGGGGGGAAGAGTCCCATGTGTCAAGGCCAGCGTCTCCTCCAGCAGGGAGAGAAGATGAGTCAGGGCTGACCACGCCTCTATCGGAGAGTGGGGGAACGGAGGGGAGGTCAGGTCCAGCTAGCCCCCCCGAAGGGGGAAGCAGTGACAGGAGCAGTGTAACGGTCAGGAGGAAGGTTGCCGGCTGGGCGCGCGCGCCAAGTTCGAATGTACAGGCGCGCGGGACAGCAGAAAACCCGGATTGGGAACCAGGTCCTAAAGCCCGCCGGAGGCAGGGGGAAGACTCAGGGGACTCAGCGTCAGAAGAGTCTAGGAAGGGCAAGACCCCAGCGGACAGGCGGAACCAGAGGAGGAAAGAGCAAAGGAAGAGGTGGAGCAAGGCTAGAGTCTTAAACTGGTGTCTGGGGGGAGGAGATTCAGACGGAGCTTCAGCGGTCTAGAGTTTGAGACGTAGAGCTGTGCACTGCGGCTGTGAAAGCGAAACTGAACTTCAATAAAGACTTTTGTATATAACAACGAACTGGCGTTGGTCCTTTGTGAGCTGGGACCTCGGGCAGCTCTGACAGGTGTCTTTATTCTTTTAGGAGGAATTCAAAAGGGGTCTTACCAGGAATATTAGAGCACATCTCAATCTGGACAAGCCAGGTTGAATTGCTTATGGTCTTAAGAAACTCACAACAGTTTGCAACCAGTTTTCTGCTGCATAAGAAGGGGAATGCACCCTGCTAAGTGAAGGAACTTGCTAGCACTAGTTAGGAAGGATATTAATAAACAATATATCCTCTCCTGCCACCCTCAGCATTCCCACATCATCCTCCCTGCTCACTCCCAACTCTAGATCATTTATGAACAATTCAAAAAGCACAGACATACCCAATTTTGGTAGCCTCCACTTGCTTTGTTGTTGTTTAGTCATTTAGTCGTGTCCAACTCATCATGACTCCCTGGACCAGAGTACTCCAGGCACTCCTGCTTCCACTGCCTCCCACAGTTTGGTCAAACTCATGCTGGTAGCTTCGAGAACACTGCCCCACCATCTTGTCCTCTGTCATCCCCTTCTCCTTGTGCCCTCCATCTTTCCCAACATCAGGGTCTTTTCCAGGGAGTCTTCTCTTCTCACGAGGTGGCCAGAGTATTGGAACCTCAGTTTCAGGATCTGTCCTTCCAGTGAGCACTCAGGGCTGATTTCCTTCAGAATGGAGAGGTTGGATCTTCTTGCAGTCCATGGGACTCTCAAGAGTCTCCTCCAGCACCAGAATTCAAAAGCATCAATTCTTCGGTGATCAGCTACCACTCTCTATTTGGCGAACTGTCCATTTATTCTTCCTCTTCTTCCTGCAGCTCCATCTGCTATTCTTACGGTCTCCAACAGGTAGCACAGCCAGGTGGTTTCTCAGGCAGCCTCTGGTGGACCTTCTTGCTGAGCTTGGTGAGCTCCAGTTCCAACTTTTGGGAAACAAACCTGTTGCGTTTGTTTTCCCAAACTTTCCTTGGGTAGTTTATTTTCCCCGAGAAGCGTGTTGCCCGCCTCTTCCTCCTGCCCGGCCTGCCTTTTAACCTTGGTGCTGCAGGCAGAGCGGAGAGCTTGGCTTTGTGTGCCTTCCATTATGAGGGCTAAGCCCCCGAAGGGGAAGTGATCAAGGCCGGCACTGGAGCAAGAGAGGACACTTTGAAGACCGAAGAGCTAAAAGCAGCGTAATGAAATACAATGAGTCGGAGCAGAGGGAGCTCAGCAGAGCGAGAAAAAGCATCGGAGGAGCCGATCGATACCCTGAGAAACAAACCCTCATGAAGGGGGGGGCGAGGAAAGGGGCTCCAAGTGGGAATCCAAGTGGATGTTCTGTAGCTTTTGAAGAAGTGAAGGCATATTATGAACACAGAGTGAAACCTCCGAACAGCTTTCGAATGCATGGGTGTGTCGTGGCCTCTTCCCAAAGACATTTACGCCAACAAGTGATTATTTGCTTGGGATTTCTTAGGTCTTGAAAATGCTTCTGTGCTCCTCTTCCATGCAGCATCCAGGTAGCTCAGAGATGCATTCTGGCGATGGGATGGAGCGCAAGGAAGCCTTCCTCTGTTTTTCAAACTACAGGTAATGATTCCTGCAGAGCGCTAATATCCCTGACCAGCTAGGAGTGGCTGAGTGTTATTCAATAGGTGGAGAGGGTTGGATTTGCAGTTACTCTGATCTGGAGCTTTCTGAGCCGATTCAATACTTGCAGGGAGGGAGTTGCACATCATTAAAATTACATAGTTCTAGAGTTGGAAGGGACCTCAAGGGTCGTCTGTACAATGCAATACAGGGATCAAAACTAAAGAATCCCTAGAAGGTGGCCGTCCAGCCTCTGCATAAAAACCTCCAAGGAAGGAGAACCCACCACTTCCTGAGGTCACCTGTTCCACCATCAAACAGCTCTGACCCTCAAAAAGTTCTTCCCTGTGTTTAGGGCAGTATAGAAGTTTGATAAATAACTTTAATAAATAATAATAATAGTTGGAATCTCTTTCCTTGTAGCTTAGTTCAGGTTCTCCTCTCTGAAAACAAGCTTGCTCCACCTTCCGCGTCTTCTTCTTTGATCCCTCGTAGCCGAGTAAGATTGTCTTCCATAAACACGGTTTAAACAATGACTCCGTAGGTGACTATGGAGGCCAATTCTGGATCCACACATCCTTCCACAGTGGGGACATTGGTTTCCAGGTGGGAGTTGATCACGGTGTGGATTTGCCAAGCGTGCCTTCCTCTTAGAATATTTCTCCATTTCGTTCTGAGTTTGAGGGTCTTCAAACCACATGACTCCTTTGGTCAAGGCTGTTCTCCAACTGGAACTCTCGCAGGCCAGTGTTTCCCAGTTGTCGGTGTTTATACTACATTTTTTAAGATTTGCCTTGAGACAGTCTTTATACTGTTTTTGTTGACCACCGGCATTACGCTTTCCATTCTTAAGTTTGGAATAGAGTCGTTGCTTTGGAAGACGATCATCAGGCATCCGCACAACATGACCAGTCCAATGAAGTTGATGTTGAAGAATCATTGCTTCAACACTGGTGATCTTTGCTTCTTCCAGCACACTGGCATTAGTTCGCGTGTCTTCCCAAGTATGTGTAAAATTTTTCGGAGACACCGTTGGTGGAATCTTTCAAGGAGTTGGAGATGGAGTTTATAAGTGGTCCGGGTTTCACAAACATACAGTAAGGTTGGTAGTACATTTCACGTAAGAGCACCCCTTCAGCTATTTGCAGAAGGCTGCTGTATCTCCTCTCAGTTTTCTCTTCTCAGGGCTGAACAACCCCCAACTCCCTCACCCGTTCTGTCTGATCCAGCTGGGCTTATGAAACTCCGAGCACATTGTCAGCCCCCGAATGTGCAGTCTGCACATTCCGAAAGAGCCTGCAGCCCAGATTCCTGGAGATCTGGAGCCTGAAGGCGCCCCCCCCCCCCCGATGCTTCTGCAGTCGGAGCATGTGCCCGCTGGCCTTGGCTGTGCCCACTCATTAATCCGCCCCTCCTCCTTTGCCATGCACAGAGCACTTTCTGCTCTGCAAATCCTCTTCCCAAGCCCCTGTGCCACTGTTTGCTTTTCAAAGATTACCCGTGGATACAGACTCTTTTGGAGGCTTTGAGCCTGGGGCTACTTGGCAGGCGAAAGAGAGCCAGCCTTGCTATTTACTGACTCATAAACAGGCTTCAGAACAGGCACAAAAGTGGATTGATCTTCCCGGGAACTTTGGAGTTTATTAATGCTAACTGGAGGATGTTTCGACCGGCGTGTCACTCAGGTTTCAGGCCTTTGAGGAGAGGAGTGAATTAGCTCTTCCCTGCGTGGATTTGTCACAGGCACCTCTGCCTTTAAACAATCAATGGGAGCAAAATGAGGTAAATGATTTATAGAGCCAAGCAGGGCGCGTTGTGCGCTTCCAGCTTCCTGCTTGGGTTTTGCAAATGGGCCTCGGAGAGATTCGGGGTCACCTCCAAAACCTGCTCTGTGCAGTTCATGCTGCTCTTAACTCTGGGTTTTGCAGCCTGTGATTGATCCCTTCCTCCTCCTCCTCCTCCTCCTCCTCCTCCTCCTCCTCCTCCTCCTCCTCCTTTTCCAGTGGAGATCAAGAGAGTGAGGATAGAAGGGCCTTAACAGAAATGAGAAGAAAAGGAGGAGAAAGTAGAGACAGCAGTGAATAGTATAAATGTGGGCACATTCCCCCATAGAATCCTCAAACTGTAGAGTTAGAAGGGACCCTAATCTACTCCAACCCCTGTAATGCAGAAATCACGGCTAAACAATCCCTAACAGATGGCCATCCTACCTGTGCTTAAAAATCTCCAAGGAATGAGAGTCCATCACCTTCTGAGCAGCTCCTGGCATCTGAAAGTTCTCCCTAAGGTTCATCTGGAATCTCATTTGTTATTTGAAACCATTGGTTCGAGTTCTCCCCTCCAGAACAGGAGAAAACAAGCTTGCTCCCTCTTCCATGGGAAAGCCTTTAAGATATTTGAAGATGGCTCTCCTATCTCCTCTTGGTCTCCTCTTTTCCAGGCTAAACATACCCAGCTCCTTCAACCGTTCATTGTAAGGCTTGGTTTCCAGACCATTGACCGTCTTGGTCGTCCTCCTCTGCACACCTTCCAGCTTGTCAACATCCTTCTTAAATTGCACACAGTATTCCAGATGTGGTCTGACCAAGGCAGAATAGTGTTACGTTGAAGGAAATCAGGCTTTCACCTTCTGGTTAAGGAAACGGTTTGTTCAAGACTCTATTTCTGAAGACAAGGCAAATGCACACGAGGAGCTCAGTTCTCTGAACAGCTTTTTATAGGGATGGCAAAGTTATCAGAAGCAAACTAATGAGAAACCACAAGAAAATAGCTTTCCACACTTCCTTCATCCTTTCACCTCTTCTCCCACCTTCATGCTGACTTTCTCTTTTTCCATTCTAAAGGAAACACGACTTTAAAATAGAAAATAGATCAGGACAGTCCAAGGACACAGCAGACCCCAGAACCAAACATTCCACTTCCACATATAAAAGTTGTGGTGTACAGGTTTTCTTAATGTGTTTTGGAGGGTCTCCAGGGAAATTTTTACAAAAGAGAGAGAGAAAGAGAAATGTTTTTTGTTTCAAAAAATTTATATGATGCTTTCTTGTAAAAAGAAACCTCAAAGCAGTTTCCAAAGGATAAAACAGTAAAATCAAGAAAAATTCACAACTCTAAAACATGCAAAGTTAAAATACAAAAACAGATTAGCATTACCTCAACTGTCCAAGCATCTGGATTGGCTTGTCTAAAGAGGAATGTTTTTAGCAGGTGCCAAAAAGAGAACAGCGAAGGCACCTGCTTGTTCTCAATAAACAGGGAGTTCCAAAGTGTAGATGCTGCCACACTAAACGTTCAAGTTCTTACAAATGTGGGGCGCATATTATGTGGCAGCTGTAGAGGTGCCAAAGTTAACAACTGCGCACTTTGTCACTTCCACACATGTGTGCGACATCATTTTGAGTGTCTGCGCATGCGTGAGCAGCGAAACCCGGAACTAATGCGCTCCGTTACTTCTGGGTCGCCACGGAGTGTAACTTGAAAATGCTCAACCTGAAGCATATCTAATCCGAGGTATGACTGTATAGTTACGGGTAGGTAGCCATGTTGGTCTGTATCAAAACAAAATGTTAAAAATTCCTTCCAGTAGCACCTTAGAGACCAACTAAGTTAGTTATTGGTATGAGCTTTCGTATATCTGAAGAAATGTGCATGCACACGAAAGCTCATACCAATTACTAACTTAGTTGGTCTCTAAGGTGCTACTGGAAGGAACATATTTATGTTTATGCATGGGATATGTTAACTTCATAAATATAAGCCAAAGCAGTCTAAATCTAATCTACGTTATGCAGTACTATGTTATGCATTTTTTGGTTTTTATGTGATCAGATGAAGGGCAATATAGAAGAAATAATAATAATAATAATAATAATAATATCTCCATTGATTTAGGGCAGCAGAAAATTTCCCAGTTCAATATTTTCCAGAAAACCCACAATCTCTAAAGGGGAGCCAGGTCACTGAATGGCATCAGTGAGGCTGGGGGGGGCATTATTGTCTGGCCAGCTCAGGATCTCCATGCGCACTGCCCAGGTTTGCACCCCAGGAAGTCACTTCATTGCAGATAACATAGCAGTTTGACTTCACCCCCAGAGGCGCACTCCAATGTCTCTCGAGACAGATGGATGCCAACCAGTGGGTCAGTCGCTTGGCAGAATAGCAGGCTGCTTCCACCTGTTTTCCCCAGAGGGGGCAGTTCCTTCCGCCTGCCCTCTGCTCCAGCGGCTGCCTCCCCCCTCAGACTGTCAAGGGATGCTCTCGCGGGGGCCTTTCCTGCGCTCTGTTTGCGGCAGCTCCCACATTGCAGTCATTGCTTGTGACACGCTGCCACCTTGTATTAATCCATCACCTGTGCAAGAGGGAATCAGCAGCAGCAGTGAGAGACAGAGCGCCCCTCTCTCCGGCTCCTGGGGCAAGGTGGGGGGGGGATTGGCTAATGCACACCTGAAATTCAAGCCCTGGAATCTTCTCCCTGTCAGGCACTCCTCACGTCAGCTTCATTTTAAGCCGGGAGGGCAGGACAGGGCTAAAAATAGCCAGTGGAACAGGTGGGCACTCAGCGCCTCAGCTCGGAGATTGGATATTTGCGGTTGCCTTGGATCCCATTTCCCTTTAGCCATCAGCATCGAGGCCAAAACTCTGGGCTTAGAAGGCGATGGCGAGTTGGGAATCAGCAGGGGGGGGGGGGATGCACCGCCTCTGACTTGAGTTGGGAGGGTCCCTGAGGGTCATCTAGTCCAACCCCCTGCAATGCCGGAATCTCAGTTCAAGCATCCATGACAGGTGGCCATTCAATCTCTGCTGAAAAGTCTCCAACGGAGAGTTCACAACCTCCCAAGGGAGTCCATTCCGCTGACGAATGACTTTTACCACCAGAAAGTTCTTCCTGAAGTTTAGTCGGAATCTCCTTTCTTGTAATTTGAAACCATGGGTTCGAGTCCAACCCTCCAGAGCAGGAGAAAACAAGCTTGCTCCCTCTTCCATGAGACAGTCCTCACGATATTTGGAGATGTCTCTCATATCTCCTCCCAGTCTCCACTTTTCCAGGCTAAACACACCCAGTTCCTTCAACTGTTCCTCATCAGGCCTGGTTTCCAGACCCTTGATCCTCTGGGTCACCCTCCTCTGCACACCTTCCAGCCTGTCGATATCCTTCTTAAACTGCAGTGCCTTTCTGTGCCACTTGAAAGGCACTGAACACAAGGAATAAGGTGGTGTCAGGTTGTGGTGCCTGAGCTGCTCTTAAGTTATTAATCTATCTCTAGCAGGAAGCTCCCAATGCAAGCCTGAGGTGCATCAAGCTGAAATGTGGACTAACACATGCACCTCATGGACGTTGCTGGGTGCCCAGTATCTCCCCATCCCCTTTGCAGTCCTCCAGAAGAGGAGGAGGAGGAGGAGGAGGAGGAGGAGGAGGAGTTTGGACTTGATATCCCACCTTGCATTCTGTGAGGTGAGTGGGGCTGAGAGACTTCAGAGAAGTGTGACTGGCCCAAGGTCACCCAGCAGCTGCAGGTGGAGGAGCGGAGACGTTCACCAGATTACGAGTCCACCGCTCTTAACCACTACACCACTACTAAAGGGACCCCTGACCATTAGGTCCAAGTTGTGACCAACTCTGGGGCTGCGGCGGTCATCTCGCTTTATTGGCTGAGGGAGCCAGCATACAGCTTCCGAGTCATGTGGCCAGCATGACTAAGCCGCTTCTGGCGAATCAGAGCAGTGCATGGAAACACCATTTACCTTCCCGCCGGAGCGGTACCTATTTATCTACTTGCACTTGGACGTGCTTTCGAACTGCTAGGTTGGCAGGAGCAGGGACCGAGCAACGGGAGCTCACCCCGTCATGGGGATTCGAACCGCTGACCTTCTGATCCGCAAGTCCTAGGCTCTGTGGTTTAGACCACAGCGCCACCCACGTCCCTTTCACTCCCCTTAAGGAGTCTCAAAGCGGTTCACAATCTCCTTTTCCCTTCCTATCCCACAACAAACACTCTGTGAGGTGAGTGAGACTGAGAGACTTCAGAGAAGTGTGACTAGCCCAAGGTCACCCAGCAGCTGCATGTGGAGGAGCAGGGAAGCGAACCCAGTTCACCAGATTACAAGTCCACCGCTCTTAACCACAAACAACACAAGCATGACGTTTGACGAGTAGCAAGAGGACCTGCAACTGGGCTGCTGTTCTGGAACAACATGACGCCCTTAGCTTCACATGAGTCCACAATGTGATGCAGCAGCAAAAGAAGGCTAATGTTATTCTAGAGTTCATCAACAGAAGTTTAGTGTCCAGGTCAAGGGAAGTCAGAGTTCTGCTCTCTTCTGCCTTGGTCAGGCCACACCTGGAATACAATGTCCAATTCTGGGCACCACAATTTAAGAAGGATGTGGACAAGCTGGAAGATGGGCAGAGAAGGGTGACCAAGAGGATAAGGCCATTCTTGGCTGTGATTCTTGCATTGCATGGGGGTTGGAAGAGATGACCTTCAGGACCCATTCCTGCTTCTTGTAAGGCAGGGCAAGGATGGAATTTAGCAATTATGCCAGATACATGAACTCTTTTAAGAGAATTGGAGAAAATAATGGAATAGAGGGCTACCAATGGCTACTTGCAAAAGGGACGCGGGTGGCGCTGTGGGTAAAACCTCAGCGCCTAGGACTTGCCGATCGTATGGACGGCGGTTCGAATCCCCACGGCGGGGTGCGCTCCCGTTGTTCGGTCCCAGCGCCTGCCAACCTAGCAGTTCGAAAGCACCCCCGGGTGCAAGTAGATAAATAGGGACCGTTTACTAGCGGGAAGGTAAACGGCGTTTCCGTGTGCTGCGCTGGCTCGCCAGAGCAGTGATGTCACGCTGGCCACGTGACCTGGAAGCTGGCCCCCGGCCTCTAGAGTGAGATGGGCGCACAACCCTAGAGTCTGTCAAGACTGGCCCGTACGGGCAGGGGTACCTTTACCTTTACCTTTAATGGCTACTTACACAATGATCTTTCTGCAGTGCTTTTGCATACCAGCTCCTGGAATTACTCTTGTGCTTGAATCCTGCTTGCTGGTTTCCCAGAAGAGGCATCTGGTTGGCTACCGTGAGAACAGAATCCTGGACTAGATAGGCTTCTGGCCTGATCCAAAAGGCTCCTCCTATGTTCGTATAGTCAGTTGTTTATGAGGAGATTTCACCCCTCCCATATCCAAGAATCTGCTGATGTTCTCTGTTGATTCTTCAGAGAGGAGGGGCAGTTTCTGCTCTCTACTTATTCCGCTCCAGCCTCACATCAAAGTGTCGGAGAGAGAGACTGAGTGTTAGAGAGAGATCTAATGATGTAGAGCCAGCTTTATTTTTGTTATCCACTCTGACCCTTGGGGAAAATATTTGTGGCAAATACTTTAATGCTGCCTCTTTGCTCTGCTTGCACAGATGGACAGGCCACTCTGCTACCCGTCTGCATCCTTTTATGCGCCGCTCGCTCGTAAGTCCATGAATTAATCTGCCTGGAAATTCTCGCTTAAGTGCAGGTTTCCGAACACATTTCTCTCCAAATATGCATTCCAAACCCTTTCCCTCTAACATGTGCATTTTAAACACATTTTGATTATGATCATTATTGAGCCAAGAACCGCTTTGCAGTGTTCAGAGAAATGTGAAATCTGATTTCATAAGCTCCATTCCAACCCACCCTTGGAATGCCAAAGATCCTTTCTTCAAGGTGTGCTCTTGGAACCAGCTGACCGCGCTCCAGAACCTGCCCTCCTTTCCCACCTCTGTCCAGGTAGGATGGAAAAAGGAACCGGCTCCTGAAAGCACCATCATATTTCAAGGCTGCTTGTTTGTTTTGAAAGAGATTCCTCTCCCCCCCTTCCCCTCCCTCCTCCCCACACAGTGATGTTCTGGGGCCAGACGACATCACAGCAGAGCTGGGAATATTATATCAGCATTATATCACTGGGCTTTGTGACAGTTTGCATGAGTTCTGGTGATGCATCTCTTTGTCACTTCTTTCCACGGACAAAAATTGTCATTTGTTACTCTCTGTGACATCTGGCAAAGCTCTTGGGTGAAGCGCAGAGCTGGTGTGCTTGAGGAAATGTGTCAGATGCATCTGTGGTTTTGCATAAGAACAGCTTGCTGGATCAGGCCATTGGCCATCTATCCCAGTATCCTGATCTCACAGTTGCTGAACAGAAGTCTTCAGGAGACCAGCAAGCAGGATTCGAGCCCAAGAGCCCTCTCCCCTCCTGTGGTTTCCAGCAACTGGCATTCAGAAGCATTACTTGCTCCAAATGTGGAGGCAGAGCAGAGCGTTCATCCTGGCTGGTAGCCATCAACAGTCCTCTCCTCCTCCGTGAATTTGCCCAATCCTCTTTTAAAGCCATCCCGGTTCTCTGTCTTCCATGGGATGGAGTTCCCCAGTGTGACAGTGGAAGGGGGCAGTCCCCATGTCTTCTCTGGCTCAGGAGTTCAGGCAGGAGCCCCACTCAATCCAGGCTTGCTTGGGAGCAGGGGCAGAGCAAGCCGATCAGGCGCCTGGGGTGGCGCATGTGCCCTGTGCCCAGGGGTGGGGCCAGCTGCCCGCAGGGAGGGGCCAGCCAGGGCAGGACACTCTGTGGGGTCTCCAAGGAGGCTGCCTGCCTCCTCCCACTCAGCCACCCTACAGCTGGGGGGAGGTGGCGGGTGGACCGTTTGGGGCAGTGTGGAGCCTGCGGGCACACAAGCCACCAATTCACTCCCAGGAGAGACACGTGGCTTGGGTGCGCTGCAGTGAGTGCCACTCGGCATTTTGTGACCTCAGTGGTGACACCCACGGTGGTCCACCCCCACCACCAGTGCCAGATTTACGTACAAGCTAAACAAGCTATAGATTAGGGCCCCACTCTCTTGGGGGCCCACAAAAAAAAATTAAAGGGAAAAGAACCTGGATGTACATTTCCAAAATATACGATAAAAAACAAATACAGTCATACCTCATGTTACATTTGCTTCATGTTACATTCTTTCAGGTTGCGTCCCACAGCAACCTGGAAGTACCAGAAAGGGTCACTTCCGGGTTTTGCTGCTCGCGCATGCGCAGAAGCACTAAATTGTGCTTCACGCATGCACACAAGCTCCAAATCACGCCGAGCACCTGCACAGATACGGCACTTCAGGTTGCGCTCTTTTCATGTTGCGAATGGGCCTCCGGAATGGATCCTGTTCGCAACCAGAGGTACCACTGTAAAATAAAACCTACATCCAGCAAGAGTGTTTTGTGTTGTGTAGGCTCTTATGATATAAGTCATGGGCCCCACCTGCTAGCCTACATTCTGCATGTGCCAATGCCTTTAGATACCTATTAGGTCCATAAATTAGCATATAGCACATATTCAACACAAAAAACAGCAACAATTTGTTGTTGACAAAGGACAGCTGGACATAGAAAGGGCCCCATTACCTTCAGGAGCTGAGGGCCTCATAAAACCTAAATCCAGCCCTGCCAACCGCACCCCCCATCCTCTGCCCCTGCTTGGAAGCTTCAAGTTAAGAGCATTATGTCTGTTCATATGATTCATGGCACAACAGCTACAACCATTCCTGGACTGGGAAATCCTGGAGACAGCAGTTCCTGCATTGGCTACTTCAATGACAAGCGAATGGTCTCCCTCGGGAAGTTGTGGACTCTCCTCATTGGAGGTTTTTAAGCAGAGGCTGGATGGCCATCTGTCAGGGATGTTTTAGCTGAGATTCTTGCATTGCAGGGGCTTGGACTAGATGACCCTCAGGGTCCCTTCCAACTCTATGATTCTATGAGTCTAAAATTCTAAAACTGGATTGCTGCAATGTTCTCTAGATGGAGCTTCCCTTCTGCCTGATCCAGAAGTTGCAGTTAGTGCAGAAAGATGCAGCACAATTGCTGACAGGAGGGAGGCCTTGCCAGTAAATAATGCCTGTGCTCAGAGACCAGCACTGACTGCTGAGTTGCTCCCGGGCCAAGTTCAAGATGTTACAATTTGTTGTTTAGTTGTGTCCAACTCTTCATGACCCCCTGGACCAGAGCACGCCAGGCACTCCTGTCTTCCACTGCCTCCCGCAGTTTGGTCAAACTCATGCTGGTAGCTTCGAGAACACTGTCCCACCATCTCGTCCTCTGTCGTCCCCTTCTCCTTGTGCCCTCCATCTTTCCCAGCACCAGGGTCTTTTCCAGGGAGTCTTCTCTTCTCATGAGGTGGCCAAAGTCTTGGAGCCTCAGCTTCAGGATCTGTCCTTCCAGTGAGCACTCAGGGCTGATTTTCTTCAGAATGGATCAGTTGGATCTTCTTGCAGTCCATGGGACTCTCAAGAGTCTCCTCCAGCACTAGAATTCAAAAGCATTAATTCTTCGGCGATCAGCCTTCTTGATGGTCCAGCTCTCACTTCCACACATCACTACTGGGAAAACCATAGCTTGAACTATACAGACCTTTGTTGGCAAGGTGATGTCTCTGCTTTTTAAGATGCTTTTTAAGATGAAGAAGAAAAATATTACAATTAATGGCTTTAAAAGAAGAATTGGACAAATTCATGGAGGAGGAGAGGACTGTTAGTGGCTACCAGCCAAGATAGCTGTGCTCTTCATCCACAATTGGAGGCAGTAATGCTTCTGAACTCCTTTTGCTGGAAACCACTGGAGGGGAGGACGTGTGCTTGAATTCTGCTTGCTTGCTTCCCACTGCGGCAGCTGGTTGGCCTCTGTGAGAGCAGATGCTGGACTAGGTGGGACTTGGCCTGAGTAAGCAGGGCTCTTGTGTTCTTATCAAAAGTCCTGGTCCTTGTCCCTTCTGCTGCAGAGACCCAGCTGAACATTAAGTGTTGTCACCCCTTCCTGTGGGCGGGATCAGGGGCGGTGTGGCCGCCTTGGGTGTCACCTCTGAGGGGGTGACAAAATGCTGTGCTGCACTCAACGTCTGTGAGACACACTTTGGCTTTGGCGCAATCAGACTTCCCACTGCCTAAACGATCCACTCCCCCTTAGCTGTAGGGCGGAAGGCAGACGCCTCGACTAAAGGCACGCTACGTAAAAAAAGGTCAATAAATAACTTACGCTCTCCAAAAAAGCTCAACAGCTCTAACTCTGGCTCCTCCCCCAAAATATGAAATCAAGTCCAACCATTTTTGCAGGCACAAAAATAAGAATTTCAATGGGGGGGGGGATGTGACAAGAAATTTTCCTCCCCGGGTACCACTTGACCTTGCTATCCCACTGGCCAGGATCCCCACTCTTCCAGCAGAGATTCCTTGCTGCAAACTTCCAGGCCAGTGTGGCGTAGTGGTTAAGAGCGGTAGACTCGTAATCTGGTGAACCGGGTTCGCTTCCCCGCTCCTCCGCATGCAGCTGCTGGGTGACCTTGGGCCAGTCACACTTCTCTGAAGTCTCTCAGCCCCACTCACCTCACAGAGTGTTTGTTGTGGGGGAGGAAGGGAAAGGAGATTGTTAGCCGCTTTGAGACTCCTGATGGGGAGTGAAAGGCGGGATATCAAATCCAAACTCTTCTTCTTCTTCAGGCATTTCTCAAAGACTTTTCTGTGCCAACTGATCAATGCAGCTGTTTCCGACCAGCAAGTCATTTTAAAGATTCTTGTGTTCTGTTTTTAATGATGTTTTATGCTCTTAATGCTGACATTGCAGTTTCTAAAAGGCAGGATAAAAATAACTTTTACAAATAAATCTATGCCTTCGACCTAATATGAGCAGCTTCAAATTATATACTTAAGTAGAGCTCTTTGAGGAATCTGATCTTTGCCTCTGCACAGAAACTGCATGGACTACTGCAATGCACTTTACATGGGGCTACCTTTGAAGGTGGCTTGGAAACTACAACTAATCCAGAATACAGCAACCAGACTGGTGACTGAGAGCGGCTGCTGAGACCATCCAACACCAGTCTTGAAAGACCTACATTGGCTCCCAGTATGTTTCCAAGCACAATTCAAAGTGTTGGTGCTGACCTTTAAAGCCCTAAACGGCCTCAGTTCAGTATACCTGAAGGAGCGTCTCCACTCCCATTGTTCACCCCGGACACTGAGGTTTAGCGCCGAGGGCCTTCTGGTGGTTCCCTCCCTGCAAGAAGTGAGGTTGCAGGGAACCAGGCAGAGGGCCTTCTCGGTGGTGGCGCCTGCCCTGTGGAACGCCCTCCCACCAGATGTCAAGGAAATAAGCAACTATCTGACGTTTAGAAGACATCTGAAGGCAGCCCTGTATAGGGAAGCTTTTAATGTCTGATGCTGTATTGTTTTTAATATTTGGTTGGAAGCCGCCCAGAGTGGCTGGGGAAACCCAACCAGATGGGCAGGGTATAAATAATAAATTGTTGTTGTTGTTGTTGTTGTTGTTACTATTATAGAAACTGGGCCAAAAAGTAGTATAGGATCATAGAGTTGGGAGGAATCCCAAGGGTCATCTAGTCCAACCCCTGCAATGCAAGAATCCCAGCTAAGCATCCAAGACAGAGGGCCACCCAGCCTCTGCTTAAAGACCTCCAAGGAGGGAGAACCTGCCCCCTTCCAAGGGAGACCATTCCACTGTCAACCGATTCCACACTTCTGAAGTCTCAGGAGGAGAACACCCCAGTTACCCCAACATTGCTTTTCATGTGAATGTTTGAAAGTTTTAAAGAAATTTATAGTATCCAAGTCTCCACCACCCCACCGCCTTTAACCTACTCAGAAATCTTCCCGATGGAGTCCGGATGCAAATAACAGCAACAGGAACTAGAGATAGTTACAGAATTTTGATTTAAAATGCTGGTGGTTATATTAGAGTCCATGGAGGCGTCCTACTCTCTGTTCTGTTTCTCCAATACAGCAAAATCTTCATGTAAGCTTTTATTATTATTATTATGATCTTAATTTCTAAATTTCAGGGGAATGACACGTCAGCCTTTGACTGCCCACATAATTTGATTTAAGGGAAATGAATTCCTGCCCTTGTAATTTGTATCCAGAGTCACTCATTGCAGCTTTGAAATCTTACCTCCCATTTAAGAGATCAGTGTGACGCTGACATTCTCACCGGAATTAAAAATGAGCACCGTGGAAACTTGGAAGGAAAGGGGGAAATCCATCCACGCTGCCGAACTTTTTCAGAACCAACATCACCGTGTTGAGCATCCCACACTGCGGAGAACGGAGGAAATCGTTTGGGGAGAGCTGAACGAACGCAATCCGTCTCCATAAAACATGTCAGGGCAGAACATAAAATAACAGTGAAGTTGCGTCAATATTATTGACCTTTACTAGCAAACCCATGTTCAAGGCCAGTCTTGCAAGGGAGAACTTAGCAGGGTCAGAGTTGACTCCTACTTGACTGCTTAACAAAGGAGCTCAAAATACCGAGGCATCAAATCACACACAACACGGCATTTTCTTTCTGATGTTGAAGAGTAGGCCAGAGCTGTTGTGAGGCAGATGCCTCATGGAATCTGTAGAGCTGGGAGGGACACCAAGGGACATCTAGTCCAACCCCTGCAATGAAGGAATCCTGCTCACAGCCATCCCTCGGTGGACTCAAACCACCAACCTTCTGGTTCACAGTAAGCTGCACTAACCCATTGCAGTGGCAGAACTGTACAGAGGTGTCTGTGGGAAACCCACAAGCAGGATTTGAGGGCACCACAGTATTTTCCTCCTCTGGTTCCAGCAACGTTGCCCCTGACTGTGGAGGCAGAGCAGGGCAGTTGTGGCTAGGAGCCACCCATAGCCCTCTCCTCCTCCAAGGATTTGTCTAATCCTCTTTTAAAGCCATCTCAGTTGGTGGCCGGGACGCGGGTGGTGCTGTGGTCTAAACCACAGAGACTAGGGCTTGCCAATCGGAAGGTCGGCGGTTCAAATCCCCACCACGGGGTGAGCTCCCGTTGCTCGGTCCCTGCTCCTGCCAACCTAGCAGTTCGAAAGCACGTCAAAGTGCAAGTAGATAAATAGGTCCTGCTCCAGCGGGAAGATAACGGCGTTTCCGTGCACTGCTCTGGTTCGCCAGAAGCGGCTTAGCCATGCTGGCCACATGACCCGGAAGCTGTACGCCGGCTCGGTCGGCCAATAAAGAGAGATGAGCGCCACAACCCCAGAGTCAGTCACGACTGGACCTAATGGTCAGGGGCCCCTTTACCTTTATCTTTAAGTTGGTGGCCACCACTGCCTCCTACAAAGGCGAGTTCCACAGCTGAACACTGTGGACCTTCTTTTATCTGTCCTGAATCTTCCAACTTTCAGCTTCACTGGATTCCCCCAAGGAGTTCTATCATTAAGACACAGAGAGCAAAGGTTTTCTCCATGCCATGCATAACTTCTCTTGAAGCATTGCAGCTTGCGCCCAGTTCTCCAATCTGTTAAGGTCATTTTGAATTCTGGTTCTGTCTTCTGCAGCTTTAGCTGCCCCTCCAGTTTGGTGTCATCTGCAAATTTGTTGAGCATCCCCTCAATTCCTTCATCCAAGTCATTTATAAAGATGTTGAACAACAACAAGCCCAGGACAGAGAACCCTTCGACACCCCACTTGCCACTTTTTCCCAGGATGACAAGGAACCATTAATGAGTCCTCTGTGGGTTGGGTCAGTCAACCAGCTACAAATCCACCTAACAGTCACCTCGTTCAACCCACATTTTACCAGCTTCCTCGCGAGAATATCATGGGGGACTTTGTCAAAAGCCTTACTGAAATCAAGATACACTATGTCCACAGCATTCCCCTGATCCACCAACTTTTGTAATTCTATCGAAAAAAGAAATCAGATTGGTCTGGCAGATAGAGCAGGTGGAGGCAAAGGAAGATATTGTCATTGGGCTGCCTGGGTTTTCTGAACCTTTGCAGGGGAGGCTGGAATGGGTTCCTGGGTCCAGTCCAGTTCTGAGACCCAGCTGGGTATTGAGGACTTGGCAGCAGGTGGGGGTTGTGCACTACCCCAGAAGCTCATGGACTTTTCCCTCACTGGAGGCTTCTAAACAGAGGTTGGGGACAGCCATCAGCCAGGGATTTTTGAGCTGTGATTCCTGCATTGTAGAGGGTTGAACTAGATGGCCCTTGAGGTCGCTTCCAACTCTACTGTTCTGATTCTATGAACCCCACTGTGCACCCCCAGGTCTCATGAATGGAGAATGCCAGTCCACATCATCCCACCAGGGGCCACTCAGCCTGCCTGCCTGCCTGCCTAGGGCTCTTGAGGGCAGGTGATAACCATCCATGACCATCCTCATCAAAATGGAAGCACAGAGAATTGCACAGCACCAAATCCTCCCAAGGGATATGGAAAAGAACATAAGAAGAACCTGCTGGATGAAGCCACTGCCCCCCTGTTCTCACAGGGGCTGACCAGATGCCAGTTAGGGGAAACCAGCAAGCAGGGTTGCGGCACAACTGTCCTCTTCCCTCCTGTTGTTTCCAGCGACTGGTATAAAGAAGCACCTGAGCAGATTGTAGCCATCATGGCCAGTAGCCACTGATGGTCTTCTTCTCCTTCATGTTTTTGTCCAATCCTCTTTTAAAGCCACCCAGATGGATGGCCATCCATGCCTCCTTTGGGAGCCAGTTCCACGGTTTTCCTATGCGCTGTGTGAAGAAGGATTTGCTGAAGAATATTCTCTCGGGCGCCTCCAGTATTTTATCACCGCCACTTATGCAATGTTCCTCTGTGTACATTTATTTATACTGCAAGAGGAAGGCATTGTGTTGTGCCTCGGCTGAGGGCTTGCATAGCGCAATTTATGTATTTCACATTCTCTTTGGCCGACAGAGCAGCGGAGCGTGAATTACAGGAGGACAAGAGGCAAAGGACAAGGATTTGCTCGGTAAATTACAGGCGGCCGGCTTTGCATCCCACCAGGGAGTCGTTGCGGCAGAGACGGACAACTTTTTCCTTGCGCGCTCCCTGCTGACTTGGCCCGGAGTTAAGAGCAGCTTTTGGCTCCATCAAATGGGAACACGGTCTGGACTTTTAAGGCAGAATGAGATCCTTGTCACAAGCTGCCTTGGAGGAGTGATAACTGCCGTCCTCCACAAAGGGAGCTCTTTACACTGTGCCATAAATCCAGCGCAGTAAAATAAAGGAAAGCTGTTTGGCCTTTCCTGAGAAAGGAAATGGTGATGAAGATGATAATGATTAGTAAGGATAATCATAATTAATAATGCAAGCGTGCTAACCAAGCATTTTACAGAGCTAAAGATGGTCCTAACCGGCATTCAGAAGCATAGCTGCCTCTGGCTGGGGAGGCAGAGCAGAACTATCATGGCTGGTAGCCATCAGTGGCCCTCTCCTCCTCCATGAATCTGCCCAAACCTCTTTTGAAGCCAACCAAATTTGTGGGCATCACTGCCTCCTGGATGGAGGAGCTGGGTATGTGTAGTCTGGAAAAGAGGAGATATGATGGCCACCTTCAACTATCTCAAGGGCTGTCCCATGGAAGATGGAGCAAGCTTGTTTTCTGCTGCTCTGGAGGGTAGGACACGAACCAGTGGCTTCAAGTTACAAGAAATGAGATTCCGATTAAGCGTACAGAAGAGCTTTCTGGGAGTAAGAGCTTTTTGACAGTGGAACGGTCTCCCTCGGGTGGTGGTGGACTCTCCTTCCTTGGAGGTTTTTAAGCAGAGGCTGGATGTCCGTCAGCCATGAATGCCTTAGCTGAGATTCCTGCATTGCAGCAGGTTGAAGTAGATGATCTTTGGGTCCCTTCCAACTCCACTATTCTATGCTTCTATGGAATGAGTTCCATAATTTAACTCTATGCTGTGTGAAGAAGTCCTTCCTTTTATCTGTTCTAACCTTCCAACCTTCAACTTCATTGGATGTCCGTGAGTTCTAGCTTATGAGAGCGGGAGAAAACACTTTCTCCATGCATCATTGTACAAGCTTCTCTCAAGCTTCTCTCACCCTTCAGATGAAGGGTGTGGGAATGTTCAGGGATGCAAGAGACGATATATTGTTTGATTATAGCCTTTCCAACTTGCGTAAACAAGTTCACAGTTTAGCAGAGTAACACCCCCCTTTTTAAACTCACAGCGGATGCATTTGCTCAGGCTCACTAAAGCCTCTATAATAACTGTTCTGGTATTTCCCCCTTATTCCCTCATAAAAGACAAGACACGACACAGTCTAAAAAGATTTACTCACACATCATTCTGTTCACAATAGGATCCCAGAAGGCAGACTTAGCTTAGAAAAGTAACATACACCTGTAAACTATGTCATAAGAAGACAGTCCCTCTGTCCTCTCTTGGCTGGAGGCCAAGAGAGAATCTTTGGCTAAGCAGATGTTGCTTCTTCGATGCATGTAGTCAAAGAGAGAGAGATGGTTGTCCTGCCCTGTGCTTTTGTCGGTACCTGCACAGGTGAGGCCACGCCCACCTCTAGTCACATGCAGAGGAAGTCTGTCCCAGCCCAGAAGGAAACAGGAAGTTGACCTGCTGGCTGGACAACGGTCTCCCTCGGGAGGTGGTGGACTCTCCTTCCTTGGAGGAAGGACTGCTCTTGTGTTTCACATCCCACAAATGGTGGTGTATGAATTTAATAAATGATGATGATATCATGTTGTCTCCTCTTACTAAGAGGCCCACTCAGAACATCTTGGCCCAAACCTGGAAATAGCATTCCATCTTAGGAAAACAGCCCTCTGGATGCTACTGTGAGCATCTCATTGCTCAGAAAAAGGGAAGCGCGACTTAAGGAAGTGCCTCAGGTACCTGCCTACAGCCCTTCAAGTTGGGGTTAGACTGGATGATCCTCAGGGTCCCTTCTAACACCACAATTCTACAATTCTAAGGTGTTCCTCTTTCAAGAACCACCTTGAGTTCAAGCAGAACGAGGAGGCTTTGAGGCCAGCTTCAGGGGAAGACTAATTAGGCAGAAACCATTCATTCTGCTGAACAGCTACAGTGATGCACCAATTATTTCCAATTGATCCTGCTTTTGTCCAGGCTGACTTGGGGAAAGTTTTTTTGTCTTTGGTAGAAGAGTCTCCATTTGCAAAGGAGAAAGATGGATTGGGGAAGCCAGGCTGTCACTCCGCTGAGGGCAAACACTGCTCTCGCTTCGACAGGCTGCCTGCAAGGGGGGGGGGAATGTCCTCTTGGCATTTGCATCGATTAGGGACTGTTAATGCAGGAAGAGGCAAGAAGATTCCCTTGAGAGGTGACAGCTGATGTGGAGGCCAGGAGGAAAGATGGGGCTGGGGAGGGCCATTTCTTTTTTTAAAAAAAATATATTTATTGATTTATTCACATCTCCCCACCTCTCTGATCCAGGAAAGCAGCCCTCATCCAGCCCCAGGAATTGTATAGGATGGCGGGACCTGTTCTTCAGCGGGATCTGTGCGCAGCAACCATTATTTATCTTCCAGATCTTTTTATCAGATCAGCCCAGCACTTCTTGTTAATTCACAATCCACATTAACAGATTTGTAAGGAGGATCTATGTACAGAAATGAGGCCTCATGTTTGAATCTAAGAACACGAGAATATCAGAATAGCCTGCTAGATTGGGCCTGTGGGCCTTCTCGGCCAGCCTCCTCTTCTCACAGTTGTTGTGCAACCAATATAACACATTATTGTTGTTGTTTAGTTGTTTAGTGGTGTCCGCTTCTTTGTGACCCCCTGGACCAGAGCACGCCAGGCACTCCTGTCTTCCACTGCCTCCCGCAGTTTGGTCAAACTCATGTTTGTAGCTTCGAGAACACTGTCCCACCATCTCGTCCTCTGTCGTCCCCTTCTCCTTGTGCCCCCCATCTTTCCCAACATCAGGGTCTTTTCCAGGGAGTCTTCTCTTCTCATGAGGTGACCAAAGTATTGGAGCCTCAGCTTCAGAATCCGTCCTTCCAGTGAGCACTCAGGGCTGATTTCCTTCAGAATGGAGAGGTTTGATCTTCTTGCAGTCCATGGGACTCTCCAGAGTCTCCTCCAGCACCAGAATTCAAAAGCATCAATTTTTCGGCGATCAGCCTGCTTTATGGTCCAGCTCTCACTTCCATACCTCACTACTGGGAAAACCACAGCTTTTACTATACGGACCTTTGTTGGCAAGGTGATGTCTCTGCTTTTTAAGATACTGTCTAGGCCTGTCATTGCCCTTCTCCCAAGAAGCAGGCGTCTTTTAATTTCGTGGCTGCTGTCACCACCTGCAGTGATCATGGAGCCCAAGAAAGTGAAATCTCTCGCTGCCTCAATTTCTTGCCCTTCTATTTGCCAGGAGGTGATGGGACCAGTGGCCATGATCTTCGTTTTTTTGATGTTGAGCTTCAGACACATAGGCGACAATTATTCATACAATTAATATTCTTGTTCAAAAACCATTTTTTACCATTTATCAGATTGGTGAGAATAAGACAACTACTTACAAAGTGCCATGAAAATTTATAAGCTATCTAAAATAAAGTGAACTTGCAGTGCCAGATTTTACTAAGTTCTTACAACTTCTTGACTCAGTTTTTGTTTTTTCTTGCTTTTTAGGTATGTTCAATAAGAAGGGAGGTGAGTTCAACGATGTTCCCGGTAGCTGTGAAGTGCAGATGGAAGACAGGGTGCCAGCGTTCTATTTTGCCCTAGCAGTCCATAAAGTTGAAGAGCGGCTATTTTGCCAGTTTACTGGGGTTGGCTGAGAGCCCCCTCCCTGAGCACAGTTTTCTGGGCTTCCTCAGTAGTCTCGAGCCATTACTGCAGCTACTAGTGCTAACTAATAATAATTCAAACAAAATCTCATTAGAATCTTCATAATATGTTTCTAAATGTTCAGTTAAATACAATTAAATACAAAATTAGTACAAAGGTTCATAATTATATATTTACATGTGGTTATAGAAACAATTTCTTGGCTTAAGCATAAAGAACTGAATATCTTAGCAAGGTAGCCATGTTTGATTACAAATATATAGACACTCATTGTGGGCTTTTTAGCAGGTGTTTTGCATTAACAAGGAGGAGAGGATGGGAAAGATACTATCAATACTTACATACTCATCTCAATACCCATTGCTGTAATTAAATAAAAACTGAAAGATCGAATTCAGAATTTAATCTAAGAACCTAAGAAGAGCTGGATCAGGCCCATCTAGGCCAGCCTCCTCTTCTCACCAGAGGCAACCAGAGGACCATTATGGGAAGCCCACAAGCAGTATCCGAGCACAAGAGCATCTCTCCCCTCCTGTGGTTTCCAGCAACTGGTATTCGAAACTATTCCTGCCCCCAGCAGTGGAGGCAGACCATAGACATCCTGGCTAGCAGCAATTGGTAGCCCTCTCCTCCTCCCTGATTTGTCTCACCCTCTTTCAAAGCCATCCCGGCTGTTGGCCACCACTGTCTCCTGTGGGAGGGAGTTCCATAAGAACATAAGACAAGCCTGCTGGATCAGGCCAGTGGCCTATCTAGTCCAGCATCCTGTTTTCACAGGGGCTGACCAGATACTCCAAAGCCCATAAGCAGGATTCGGGCACAGGGCCCTTCTCCCCTCCTTTGGCTTCCTCTGACTGTGGAGACAAGAGCAGAGCCCTCTCCCCCAGGAATTTGGCCAATCCTCTTTTGAAGCCACCTGGGCTGGTGTCTTCTGTGGGAAGAAGCCGCATACTATAACTATGTTCTCTGTGAAGAAGTAGCAGCACTGGCCCTCTTTTTGGAGGAGAAAGGGGAGGTCTCTGCCTCCTTTGCTTCTCTCAAAGATCTTTAGGTTGATGTATGGAAGTGAGAGTTGGACCATCAAGAAGGCTGATCGCCAAAGAATGGATGCTTTTGAATTCTGGTGCTGGAGGAGACTCTGGAGAGTCCCATGGACTGCAAGAAGATCCAACCTCTCCATTCTTAAGGAAATCAGCCCTGAGTGCTCACTGGAAGGACAGATCCTGAAGCTGAGGCTCCAGTACTTTGGCCACCTCATGAGAAGAGAAGACTCCCTGGAAAAGACCCTGATGTTGGGGAAGATGGAGGGCACAAGGAGAAGGGGACGACAGAGGACGAGATGGTGGAACAGTGTTCTCGAAGCTACAAGCATGAGTTTGACCAAACTGCGGGAGGCAGTGGAAGACAGGAGGGCCTGGCATGCTCTGGTCCAGGGGGTCACAAAGAGTTGGACATGACTAAACAACTAAACAACAACAACAAAGCAATTGCACAGGGACCATCTTAGCCCTTAAGACTTTGGCCCTCTCATTTGGAAATCTTTGAAGGAATTGCCCTCCCGGGCTCCACGATGACCCACCCGCATCGTGTCGCCCACAGAAATAGACTCCATTTGTTTCTCCATTTGTTTCTCTTTTCCTGCAAAGAAAGAAAACCCCCCAAAAACCCTCATCTCACAGAATTCTAAACCTTCCCTAATATAACTGACAGCCTGACCTATTAAGCCTGTCTTTTTTGATTTGCTTCGTTACGACGACGGCTAATTAATTCTGCACATATTTCCGTGGATGTCTTGTTTGGGGGGAACAAATGAACTCCGTCTGAAATTTCTTTCATTAGAATGGCATCTTCAATTCTCGTCTCCTTTCTCAACTCTTTTCCCCTTCAGTCTTCTCCTCCCCCTTTTCCTTTTCATTTTAAGAATTCTCTCTTACCTGCAATCCCAGAATGCCACGCAGAGGCGCAACACAAATATGCCTGTCTCTCTCTTCACCCTGACAACACATCGATTCCCCCTGCCCTCCGAGTTTCTAATTGCCCTGAAATGAACACAACCACCAGTTTGTATTCTCCCTGGTTTGTGTATCAATTTTACAGGTACACAAAGCTGGAGGGTGAGAACGGTTGCTCTGGTTGCTCTAGAGAAAGAAAGCCAAGACGTGATCTTGCAGCCTGCCCACCTCATTCCCACATGGAGAGAGACAGTCCCCATCTAGAATTATTATTATTTAATAACATTTATGCACCACGATGCCAGAAAGCTCTTCCTAAGGTTTAGCCACCATCTCCTCTCCTGTCAATTGAATCCATTGGTTTGGGCCCTACTCTCTGGAACAGGAGAAAACAGGTTTGCTGGATCTTCCATGGAACAGCCCTTCATATAGATGGAGATTGGTATCGCATCACCTCTTATTAATATTCTGTTGGGAGCCTCCCAGAGTGGATAGGGAAAGCCAGCCAGATGGACGGGGTATTAATAAATAATAAATAATAAATAATAATAATAATATCCCCCCTCCCCCCAAATTCAGTGGGAATTAATCAAGGAAAAATGCGCAGGATTGAACATCCAGCATTGGGGTGGATGGCTGAACCAATGTCATTTCTGCATATTTTTCTCAAGCATCGCTATGGTCAAGCTATCTCATACCAAGGAATTTTGCACCACCAGACACCTGCTACATTTTTTTAAAAAAGAAATCTTCATCTCTATTTAATTTTTTTCATAAAATTGGATGAAATTTGCCAACTTGAAGGGGATGATTCCTGCCAGATTCCAGAAGGATGTCTGCCGTGACTTCCCTGCGAGGGCAGGCTCAGAGCCTTGAGGTGCTTAACGAAGGATTAATTTAATACCCCTATTGTTCTGTTGGAAATTGGTATGAAAATAGCAGACAGGAGAGAGGTCCCCTGGAAACCTGTCAGATTAAATGGTCCGGGGATTTTTGTGCTCAACACTTTCCCAGCGTGGATTTTGGGAGGGAGAACTAAAAGGGATTTGTTTCCCTCCCTGGGTAACAATTTTATGAAGAGGAAGGCAGAATATTGCAGAGGTGCACCCAGGAAAGTCATCTACGGTCTTTGAAAGCTGGCCAGGAAGTTGTGATGGATTTTAAGAAAAGAGGTTCAGACATGCGCTCTGCTTGATGGGCACCAAAATCCGAATGAAGGTAGTGCAAAGCTTCTTTGACAGGAGCAGATCTGGGTGAACCAAGCAAGGGCCAGTTGCAGGAATAGCAAAGAGCACAGAGCCGTCTAGCGGGCTGGACTAGAGGACCTTTGGGAATCCCTTCCAATTCTACAATATTCCAGGATTCTGTGATCAGAAAATTATTCTGAATGGCTTCAACTTCCCAAACATGTTCCCGTCCCTATAGCTGAACCCCATGTGATGATTGGGGGTAACTTTAGCTGCATTTAGTTAGCTGGTTATTTAGATTTCGGGGCGGTTCACAGACTAAAACTGTAAACGAAAGCAAACAAGCCTCAAAGCAGTTTACAAAGAGATACAACGAAACTGTCAAGAAAAGAATTACGACAATTGTTTAAAGCATGCAAAAAAATAATAAATACTAAAAGGGGTTAGGATGTTGTTGTTTCGTCATTTAGTCGTGTCCGACTCTTCATGGCCCCATGGACCAGAGCATGCCAGGCCCTCCTGTCTTCCACAGTTTGGTCAAACTCATGCTGGTAGCTTCGAGAACACTGTCCCACCATCTCGTCCTCTGTCGTCCCCTTCTCCTTGCGCCCTCCATCTTTCCCAACATCAGGGCCTTTTCCAGGGAGTCTTCTCTTCTCATGAGGTGGCCAAAGTCTTGGAGCCTCAGCTTCAGGATCTGTCCTTCCAGTGAGCACTCAGGGCTGATTTCTTAGCATCTGAACAGGCCTGTATAAACCAGGGTGTTTTTCGTAGGCGCCAAAAGAAATCCAGAGAAGGTGCTTGCTTGGTATCAATAGGCAGGGAGTTCCAAAGTGTGGCTGCTGCCACGAGAAATGATTGAGCTTGTACAGATGTGGAACCGGGATTAAGCGGCGGCTGTACGGATGCCAGTTCTGTGGAACGTGGGGTATGGTCTAAATTTGGGGCTACCCAGGAACCTCCTTGGACTCTCTGGAAATTTAGTATTTTCAAGGCCGGGCAGACAGTATTGGGGTGGCTGTCCTATTTCCTTGGCCCAATAACCCACTGCAGATGTGAGGAGGAGGAGGAGGAGGTCTGCTTGCGGAGACCAGATCTGCGATCTGAGTCTTGCACACCCCGGAGATCAAACCAGGCCTCTTTGCTACTCCTGTTCCTTTGATCCGAGCAGCAGCTAACTAAGTGTTCAGACACGCTTCATTATCCAGCGCTATTTGTTCTGCTCTTTGCTCGCTTGCTCCCCCCCCCCCTTCTTTCTTTTTCCTTTCTTTTCTTTCCCCCCTTCCAAAAACAATTACCGATCACCAAGAGTGAAGAGAATCGAGGCGAGAGGGAATTGGCATCCTCTCGAAAACTCCGGCGAGAGCAATTACTCATATTTAAAAAGAGAGCCAGCCCCGGGCTACGAGCGTTGTAGCGGGAGCGAGTCGGGGCGCGCAGCGTCTCCGGCAATTTCGGGCACCAAAGTGTTTGCGATGCGCCTCCTGCGCCGTTGCGCATTGATATGCGCCGCACGCGGCCCTCGTGCCGTGTCAGAGGACGGGCGGGGGGGGGGGGGAGAGGATTTGTCAGAAGCCATTCGGCTTCCAGGGGACTTCAACTTGTCACACATCCAGCCTGTCAATCAATTCCGGCTGCTGATGTTTCTCTCTCCCCCGCCCCACTCCGCGCGCCTGTTTCTTTCCTAACTGCCCCCGGCCCAATTTGAATTCCTCCTGCTGTGGGGATTTCGGGAGATTTGATGTCAGATGCTCTTGACAAAAAACATGAGCTCTTCTGTTAGAAAACTCAGGGAAATCAGAGAGAGGCAGAGTAACCTCGAGAAAGATCCGGGTTGAGCGTCAGAAATACTTGGTGGCTTCTGCATCTGTCCTCTCTTGGGGTCACGAAGACAGAGATCGTGCATCTCTGCGATTATTGCTAATTATTTTTATTATTAATTTCACAACCGTCTCTTTAAGGCCCCAGGGCAGGTTAAAGCATTAAAAAGCAATGTTGAAAACAGCTGAGAACACTTTACAGTCCCAGAAACACAGTAAAACTAAGGAACTATGCAAAGAGAAAGAGGGTAAAGGAAAGTCTTTCTCCATCTTTCCTAACACTAGAACTTGTGGACATCCAATGAAGATTATGTGGGAATGTTAAGGAAGGTAGGAGAGGATCTATTGTTTTGATATTATCCCTCCTCACTCACACTAGAGAGTAAACAGCAGAGCACATTCCCTCTGCAACTTATTGGAAGCAAGTTGATGGTTCGTTAGAATCCTTTAATTAAGCAATCCAGTCTGGTTTGTCCAGCCTGTATTGTTGCTGGTAACTTTCCCCTTTATTTCCCTCTTAAAATAATAATAACGACACAACACAGTCTTCTTTAAAAGTAAGAATGAAGTTTGACTCACATTCAGTTCCCAGCAGTAATCTGAAGGCAGGCTTTATCTTGCGGGGACCCACGTACCTACGGGACCGCCTCTCCTGGTATGCCCTGCAGTGGACCTTAAGGTCCACAAATAACAACACTTTGGAGGTCCCAAGCCCCAAGGAGGTTAGATTGGTCTCAACTAGGGCCAGGGCCTTTTCAGCACTGGCCCCGATTTGGTGGAACGCTCTGTCCCAAGAGACTAGGGCCCTGCGGGACCTGACATCTTTCGGCAGGGCCTGCAAGACAGAGCTGTTTGGCCTGGCCTTTGGTTTGGACTCAGTCTGAACCTTCTGTTTCCCTCCCCTTATGGTTTTGATCTATGGGCTACTATTAAAATGAGGCTGCATTTTAAATTGCATTTTCACCTGAATTTTAAATTGGTTTTTTTCCCTATTATGTTTTTACTGTAATTTTACTGGTGTTAGCTGCCATGAGCCTGGCTCTGGCTGGGGAGGGTGGGGTATAAATAAAATTTATTATTATTATTATCTTGTGGTTACAGTGAAAAGAAGTCTGAGCTACATCTCAGACTTTCTGCCTGTGGGTTCCATCCTGTGTGAAGGTTAAGCCATGTGCTGGCTAAGAGCCAGGAGAGCAAGAGTCCAAGAGGAAGAGGAAGAGACCAAGAGGGAGGTGGTTGAATGGCCAGCCCTTTTATCTGGTCAGCTAGGGTCATGCCCACCCAACTGGTCACCCACGGGGGGAGGAAGATCCAAAGCAGGTAGGACAGGAAGTCGTCCCTGTCTGGAGCCACATTCCCCCTTGTGTCCGTTCTTGGCAACAGGAAAATGCTGTACTTGGCTGCTCCAGTAATAAAACATTGCACAGTTAAAAGGAAGTGCAGTGCAGAGTTGTGGAACTCACACCCACAGGACGCAGTGATGACCACCAAACTAGAAGAGGATCAGACATATTCATGGAGAAGAGGGCTCTCAGTGGCTACTAACCAAGGCGGCTTTGCTCTGCCTTCGCAGCTGGAGGCAGCAATGCTTCTGAATTCCAGTTGCTGGAAACCGTAGGAGGGGGAAGTTGCTCTTGAGCTTGAATCCTGCTTGATGGTTTCCTACTGGGGCATTGGGTTGGCCACTGTGAGAACAAGAGGCTGGATTAGATGCGTCTCCTTTTGGTCCAGTCCAGCAGGTTCTATTTATGCTCTTATGTTCTTAAAAAAGGTGAGTCCTAAAATATATGCCTGATGTGTCGATAGCAAGAGTAAAGAGGTCATCTTCAGCATTCCTTGGAAGCTGTAAAATGAAGGTGTTGTGGGATGTAAAACACATAGCAGTCAAGTACAACATTCCTAGAGTGGACATGCAAGGGGATGCTTTGGACCAGCCAGTAGCAAACTTCCTGTTTCCTCCTGGGCTGGGACAAGACTTCCTCTGCATGTGACAAGAGGTGGGCATGACCTTACCTGTGCAGGTAACAAAACCAAAAGGCACACAGCCCCCCTCAACTTTTGGCTCTTCTCCATCTTGTTCTCAACATGTGAGCAGAAGTTACTGTCTGTCTGCAGTCACTTGGGACTAACTCCCTTATGGGATTTCCACGTGATGTTCAGCACGCTTCTGTTCACACTTGTGCCTGCCTGCCCCTCGGTATGGCAAGCTACCCATTCAGACTCCTCGCCCTCGCTATGCAGCCAGAATCACAAATATTGAATGGAAAAGAGCCTCCAGTTTATGCCCTCTGCCATAGTTGGAGGAAGCCATCACCAGAAGCCCCCATGAGGAGAGAGCTGGAGGCCATGCGACTGAGCATTTACCTTACTAGTTCCTGGTTTGCCAAATCTACAAAAACTGAAGAGCAGCCTTGTTCAAAGATTCAAATCTCCTAGCGTGGAGATTGACTGGGAATTTGATTAACTTTTTATTAGGGAAGAGGTCCCCCTACACCTCTGGAAAAGGGGCCTGTTTAGCCTTTACAGCAGCAATTTTAAGGAAAAACATTTGTAGGAATGATAAGTGAAATTCTTCAGGGGAGCAAAGTCTTGTCTGGCAAACCCTCTGGTTTTATTAATTATTTTTACAGTGTACTGTGTTTTATTCTGTTTTATACCTTTTGCTTTTGGTAATGGCTTTCACCAGACAAAATGAATGAATCAATGCTGATTCCATGAGCCTGTTGATGCTTAGCAAACTCCTCATAAAGGAAGCTCATGTGTGTCCACTCAGCCACACGCAAGAAACCCAATTCCCCTCAGGCGAGACTCTCTAAACCTGCCATCATGTCCCTTATTATTTCATGACCTCTGGGGGCAGCTCCTTCTCATTTGCCCATTCTGGCTTGCAGAGCCCGGGGAATGCACCTGATCCGTTGTCGTGGGCAGGAGAAAAGCCACATGGCCCAAGTCATGCCTTTGAATGCCTTTATAAAAATTTGGGGATGCAACCCTTTGTGCTAGAGGAAGGAGATGCCTTTAATCATGGAATGACAGAACTGCAGAGTTGGAAGGGCACCCTCAAAGGCCATCTAGCCCAACCCCCTGCAATGCAGAAATCACAGCAAAAGCATCCGTGGCAAAGCCTTTGCTGGAGTCCCTGTTCTGAGGAATCCTCTCCCAGCAGGAGCTGCGCCTTCATGTGAGCAGGGAGAGACAGCCTCTGCTTGGAAACCGTGGAGCGCAAACGCAGCTCTTTGAAACAAGCCTTTCTTTCCACTAATGAGGGGATCCAAGATGAGAAGGAGATTTTGACTGAGCATCCTTCTTTGGTGTTAGCCTTGAAACCAGCGGGGGGGGGGGGCAGGGATCCAATCCAGGCAGGTGTGCAATGGGGGAGGGGCTGCGTTTTTGCACTTCCACTAATGCGTTTGCATGACCAGGTGCATTTTGGTTCATTCAGCTTAAGAACATAAGGAGAGCTTGCCGGATAAGCCCAGTTGTGCCTCCAGTCCAGCCTCCTGTTCCCACAATGGCCAACCAGTTGCCCCATTGGGAAACCTGCAAGCAGGATCTGAGCCCAAGACCCTTCTCCCCTTCTGGGGTTTCCAGAAACTGCCTCAGACCACAGAGGCAGAGCATAGGCATGACGGCTGGTTCATCTCCTCCTCCATGAATTTGCCCACTTCTCTTTCAAAGCCATCCAGGAGGGAGTTCCACAGTTTAACTCTGCATTGCTTGAAGAAGCCCGTTCTTCTATCCACCCTGTATCTTCCAGCAAAGATGAGAAAAGAATTTTATTATTACGGTCACAGACCAGTTCCAGCTTACTTACAATATCAGGAAAATCATAAAACACAACAGGAATACATTGATTGCAGTTGGGTATAACAGAGACAATTCAGATATAGCGTCAGTTTAAAAAAAAATTAAATCTTGATCACTAAAATATAACCTAAAATTATCATTTAAAACCTTAATCATTTTGGTAGTACAGCTTGTTCCCTAAGTTTTATGGCAGCTGCACAGAATTTGGCCACCCTGAGCGTGATGTCTAGATCCTTGTCCCAGGAGTTCTAGACACTGAAGTTCGGACCCATTTGGAGATTTTTGTATAACAGGAGTGATAAATACCGAGCGTATATCCCCGTAGAAATGGCAGAGTAACAAGACATGAGAGACAGTTTCTACCTCCATCAAGCCGCAGGGGCAGACTTGTTCCACGTATGGTTTACCCTCGACCAGCAAAGACGTTTTCATCCAAGGGGGAAGACATATCCTGTTTGCTTTTAGGATTCCCACAGTATTTAGCCAGATTTAAGTTGGGGGGGGCACAGGGGGCGCTGTGGGTTAAACCACAGAGCCTAGGGCTTGCCGATCAGAAGGTCGGTGGTTCGAATCCCCATGACAGGGTGAGCTCCCGTTGCTCAGTCCCTGCTCCTGCCAACCTAGCAGATTGAAAGCACGTCAAAGTGCAAGTAGAGAAATAGGTACCTCTCCTGCGGGAAGGTAAACGCCGTTTCCGTGTGCTGCTCTGGTTCACCAGAAGCGGCTTAGTTATGCTGGCCACATGACCCGGAAGCTGTACGCCGGCTCCCTCGGCCAGTAAAGCGAGATGAGAGCCGCAACCCCAGAGTTCGCCACGACTGGACCTAATGGTCAGGGGTCCCTTTACCTTTAAGTTGTGGGGAGGTGTTAGGGCTTGGTTCTGTAGTTGAGCTGTCTTCAGAATCCTGACTTTGCTTCATCTCCTTCTGAGGATGGAAGTGTTTAAATCATAGAATCATAGAGTTGGAATAGACCACAAGGGCCATCGAGTCCAACCCCCTGCCAAGCAGGAAACACCATCAGAGCACTCCTGACATATGGTTGTCAAGCCTCTGCTTAAAGACCTCCAAAGAAGGAGACTCCACCACACTCCTTGGCAGCAAATTCCACTGTCAAACAGCTCTTACTGTCAGGAAGTTCTTCCGAATGTTTAGGTGGAATCTTCTTTCTTGTAGTTTGGATCCATTGCTCCGTGTCCGCTTCTCTGGAGCAGCAGAAAACAACCTTTCTCCCTCCTCTATATGACATCCTTTTATATATTTGAACATGGCTATCATATCACCCCTTAACCTCCTCTTCTCCAGGCTAAACATGCCCAGCTCCCTTAGCCGTTCCTCATAAGGCATCGTTTCCAGGCCTTTGACCATTTTGGTTGCCCTCCTCTGGACACGTTCCAGTTTGTCAGTGTCCTTCTTGAACTGTGGTGCCCAGAACTGGACACAGTACTCCAGGTGAGGTCTGACCAGAGCAGAATACAGTGGCACTATTACTTCTCTTGATCTAGATGCTATACTCCTCTTGATGCAGCCCAGAATTGCAAGCACATTTAAAGGTAATGAACAAGCATAAATACATAAATAAATACAAGCACATTTAAAGGTAATGAACTTGTGTCATCTACTTCCTGCTGCAGATGGTTGGGAAACCCCCAAGGGAGATTTGAGGGCATTTGGGGGCAGGGGACGTTCCACTGGACAAGCGGAAATCCTTGTGCAAGTCGGGGGACCTGATAGAATAGTAAAAAAGTAGAGATGGAAGGGACCCCAAGGGTCATCTAGTCCATCTCCCTGCAGTGCAGGAGTCACAACAAAAGAATCCCTCAAAGGTGGCCACCCAGCCTCCTCTTAAAAATCTCCAAGGAGGGAGAGTTTGAATTCATGTAGGAGGATCAGAGAGGAAAAGGCAGATAATGCAGGAAAGGTTTCAGCCCTGTACATATTTACTCTCCTGAACTAAGTGGGGCTTACTTCTGAGTAAATATACACAGGACTTAGTTGCTTAACTCTTGGGAACTCTTGGGAACTGAAGGTGCAGACGCACATTGATTCAATAAATAAATAAAGCAAAATATATGGGATGTGATATAGGCAAAGGTGCTTTGCGAATATTGTATTCAATGATGTTCTTAGCACCTGGAAAGGTGATTTTAGCTGCGAAAAGAAACATTTAAAATGGTGATAAGAAGCAATTGTTAAGTGCCACCCCAGTCTCCGAGCAGTAAGAAGATCCTGGGTTTCCAGGCACTTACTCAGGGTTCTGCTTCCTTGAAAGAAGGTCAGCTCTGGAGGGTAGAACCTGAACCAAGAAAGGAGAATCTGACTAAACATCAGGGATAACTTTCTGATCGAAAGAGCCATTCAGCAATGGAATAGATCCCCTCAGAAGGTGGCCCTCCAACCTCTGCTTAAAAACCTCCAAGAAAACCTCCGCCATCTTCCAAAGAAGTCCCTTCCACTGTTGAGCAGCTCATAGCTTCAGGAAGTTCTTCCTGACATTTTGATGGAATCTCCTTCCTTGACATTTGATTCCATTGGTTCAGGTTCTCTTCCCTAGAAAACAAGCTGGTGCCATCTTCCCTGAGACAGCCCTTGAGATATTTGAAGCTGACTATCTTATCTCCTCTCAGACTTCTCTTTTCCAGGCTAAACATACCCAGCTCCTTCAACCATTCCTCATAAGGCCTGGTTTCCAGACCCTTGATCCTCTTAGTCACCCTCCTCTGCACACCTTCCAGCTTGTCAGCATCCTTCTTAAATTGTAGTGCCCAGAACTGGACCCAGTATTCCAGGTGAGGTCCAACCAAGGCAGAACAGAATGGTACTACTAATTCCCTTGATCTGGACACTATACGTCTGTTGACGCAGCCTAGAATAGCATCTACTTTCTTTGCTGCTGCATCACACAGTTGACTCAGGTTAATCTGGTGGCCTACTAAGACCCCTGAATCCTTCTCACATATACTTCTTCCATTGGCAAACCTGTTCTAAACAGTTGTGAGAAACCAGTCAATGTTCTCTTTTGCAAAGCTGCGACATTGCTGCCCACGCCTGGCCCCCATCAATTTCCTCATCCTCAAGATTCCCTGAGTACCTCCTCTGTCTCGGTGCCAGACAGTGGGGCATTAAAAATGGATGGCTCGTGGTATTCTGCTGCAAGCTGATAGCTATAATGACATTTTCCTCGGAAGCAGGCAAACTCCCTGGATGCAGAAGAGCGGAAAAAGTTGGACAAAGATAAGTTGCTGATGGTGGAGGCTTGAAGCGATATAGATGCAGCTGGAGTTAAGGAGAAAGTATGTCTTGCAGCCGGGGGAGGGGGCAATGTGTTTGCTTTCAAACACATAAAGTGAGAGCAGGTCTAACCTGGTTGCTGATTTGCTACTGAGCCAATTTCAAGATTTTGTTAGTATTAGTACCTTTATTCTTCTTCTGTGATCCCTCGTAGCTGAGTAAGATTGTCTTCCATAAACACGGTTTCCAAAAGTGAGTCCGTAAGTTACTGTGGAGGCCAATTCTGGATCCACACATCCTTCCACAGTGGGGACATTTGTTTCTGGGTGGGAGCTGATCACAGTGTGGATTTGCCAAGCGTGCCTTCCTCTTAGCATGTTTCTCCCTTGCGTCCTGAGTTCGAGTGTCTTGAAAGCCCATGACACCTTTGGTCAAGGCTGTTCTCCAACTGGAGCACTCGCAGGCAAGTGTTTCCCAATTGTTGGTGTTTATAACAGCTTGGGAATTGTTTTCCAGCAGCAAAAAAAGCTAATGCAACTCTAGACTGCATCAACAACCCTGTGAGGCAGGTTAGGATGAGAGAAAGCAGTGACAAGGTCACACTGGTGAAGATTTGAACCTTGGTCTCTCCCGGGTCCTAGTCTGCACTACCACCGGCTCTCTTACTTGTTTTAAGGCACCTTGCTATGTTTCTAGACCCAGAAGTAATAATAATAATAATAATAATAATAATAATAATAATAATAATTTATTATTTATACCCCGCCCATCTGGCTCGGTTTCCCCAGCCACTCTGGGCAGCTTCCAACAAAACAATACAATACAATAACCAATTAAACATTAAAATCTTCCTTAAACAGGGCTGCCTTCAGATGTCTTCTAAAAGTTTGGTGGTTGTTTTTCTCTTTGACAACTGGTGGGAGGGCGTTCCACAGGGCAGGAGCCACTACCAAGAAGGCCCTCTGCCTGGTTCCCTGTAACGGCTTCTCACAGTGAGGGAACCGCCAGAAGGCCCTTGGAGCTGGACCTCAGCATCCGGGCAGAACGATGGAAGTGGTGACGCTCCTTCAGGTATACTGGACCGAGGCCATCCATAAGTGCTGAGTCAGGAAGGTGTTGGGCATCACATGGCAGGACAGAGTCTCCAGCCAAGGTGTGCTTCCTTAAGCCCACATTCCCAGAATGTTTGCACGCCTGTCTCAGCCATGTCTACACTGGCTTGGTCCTGTATGTAGAATGGAAGGTGGCAGGATCTCTAAGGAGCTGGCTACAGGCGCCAGGCCCATTGGCAGACCAGCTTGGCGTTAGAAAGATACCAGCAAATATGGCATGAAGACTGGCACACCAATCTCTTGCAGACAGCCTGGAGGCAGACCGTCAGGTTGTGCATCCACAGCAGCATCACCATCATCATGATCATCACTTTTAATTTGTATACCATCTTTCCATCTTACAATACCCAAGGTGGTTTAGAAGAAGAAGAAGAGTTTGGATTTGATATCCTGCCTTTCACTCCCTTTAAGGAGTCTCAAAGTGGCTAACATTCTCCTTTCCCTTCCTCCCCCACAACAAACACTCTGTGAGGTGAGTGGGGCTGAGAGACTTCAGAGAAGTGTGACTGGCCCAAGGTCACCCAGCAGCTGCAGGTGGAGGAGCAGAGACGCGAACCCGGTTCACCAGATTGCGAATCTACCGCTCTTAACCACTACACCACACTGGCTGAAGAAACAAGGAATGTACACCTGATAATAATCTACTGCAGGCATAGGCAAATTCTGGCCCTCCAGATGTTTGGGACGACAATTCCCGTCATCCCTGACCACTGCTCCTGTCAGCTAGGGATGATGGGAATTGTAGTCCCAAACATCTGGAGGGCCGGAGTTTGCCTACGCCTGATCTAATGCAATACAAAAATGTGATAATAAAACATAACTTTAAAATAAGCAACCAACATCAAAAACGTAACATTTGACAGTCATCAGAATGTTATAGAACAATAATATCAGCATATAGAAATTAAACAGAAATTCACTCTTAACAATGACAAGAAATAATTTCTAAACTACAGTCGATAAAACCATGGCAAGCCACAGTGCATAAAATAATACAATACAAACTGAGCAGCAGAGACACTAGAAGAAGAAGAAGAAGAAGAAGAAGAAGAAGAAGAAGAAGAAGAAGAAGAAGAAGAAGAGGAGGAGGAGGAGGAGGAGGAGGAGGAGGAGGAGGAGGAGGAGGAGAGTTTGGATTTGATATCCCGCTTTATCACTACCCAAAGGAGTCTCAAAGCGGCTAACATTGTCTTTTCCCTTCTTCCCCCACAACAAACACATTGTGAGGTGAGTGAGGCTGAGAGACTTCAGAGAAGTGTGACTGGCCCAAGGTCACCCAGCAGCTGCAGGTGGAGGAGCGGAGATGCGAACCTGGTTCCCCAGATTACAAGTCCACTGCTCTTAACCACTACATCACACTGGCTAAGAAGAGTTTGGATTTGATATCCCGCTTTATCACTCCCCTTCAGGAGTCTCAAAGCGGCTAACATTCTCCTTTCCCTTCCTCCCCCACAACAAACACTCTGTGAGGTGAGTGGGGCTGAGAGACTTCAGAGAAGTGTGACTAG
Organism: Podarcis muralis; assembly: GCF_964188315.1. Lineage (NCBI taxonomy): Eukaryota > Metazoa > Chordata > Lepidosauria > Squamata > Lacertidae > Podarcis > Podarcis muralis. The sequence continues at coordinate 1,469,219 of NC_135655.1, forward strand.
CCCAAGGTCACCCAGCAGCTGCAGGTGGAGGAGCAGGGAATCGAACCCGGTTCACCAGATTACGAGACGACCGCTCTTAACCACTACACCACACTGGCACCACACTAGAGGGTGTGGCAAGGCAGGTGGAAGAAGGCCTTGCCTGATGAAGCCTCTCCCCTCACAGCAGTGACCAGAGGAGGAATGACAGCTGGGAGGAGCGCAGAGAGAAGAAACGCCATGTTGCATCTGCAGCAGCACAACCGGACGCCTTCACCTGCCCTGGCTGCAACAAAACATGTCTCTCCCCTATCAGTTTCTGCAGCCACAGCAGGCGCTGTAACTCTCCAACATTTTGACTTCACCTTCAAAGGCGCACTCCTCCGTTGCCTCCTGAAACAGATGGATGCCAACCACAACAAAGAATTCCCTGCTTGGTTGTCTGAATGCTCAAAGAAGAGGAATTTCCATTGAATTCACCTAGAGAAGAGTGGGAAGGAGTTGAGGCTTAGCAAACCCACGGAATGGAAGGTGCTTGGCAAACTGCCCTAATGTCCATCCCCCCCCCCCCCCCGCCGGAAATATTCCGCAGAAGACAGGGGTAGTTGCAGAGGAGCGACCTCAAGACAGTCTCCAAGCAACAAGGTGTAATAAAAGGGCATTAATATTCTCCTGTAATCATATTAAGTTTGCTGATTTTGGAGGCGGTTTTTTTCCTGCCTTCAACAAATCATTACCTGTCAGTCACTGGGAACAGCAAAATGTTCAAAACTTCTCCAAAATGACACTTTAAAAGAGATGGTGGTTTTGATAATGATTTATTGTTGCTGGTTTTTTGAAAAAATGAAAAGCTCTGCAACAAAGGGTTGAGTGAGTCAAAACTGTAAAGGAGCATTCAGCAGAAAGGCTAAGAGACGAGGAAGGAATGGCTCGAGTTTGTTTCTTTTTAAAAAAAAATAAATCACAAATTTTCTTCCAAACATTTCTATTTATTATATATAATTTATTTCATGGAATTTATACACTCCTTGATTGCAAAAAACCTCTCTTGACAAGTTGCAAAAAATAAAAATCAATCAATATGAAGAACTAATAATCATTTATGGCTTTCAAAAAGTTAAAGTAACAATAGACAAAAAACAGATGAAAGCTCACATCCACTATCCAAATGTCCAAACAAGAATGTAGGCACCAAAAAGAGTACAGTCATGGCACCTGCCTGGCATCAATAGGCAGGGAGTTCCAAAGGGTGGCTGCTGCCACACTAAAAAAAATGAGTTCTTGTAAGTACAGAAGGGGGATAGTGAGGCACCTATAGCAGAGGCAGAGGAGAGGATCTAAGGGTCTGGAAACCAAACCTTAGGAGGAACCGTAGACGGAGTTGAGGATATTTAAGCCTGGAGAAGAGGAGAATAAGAGATGATAGGATTGTTGTTTAGTCTTCGTGTGAAAGTCAGTATGGTGTAGTGGTTAAGAGCGGTAGTCTCGTAATCTGGTGAACCGGGTTCACGTCTCCACTCCTTCACATGCAGCTGCTGGGTGACCTTGGGCCACTCACACTTCTCTGAAGTCTCTCAGCCCCACTCACCTCACAGAGTGTTTGTTGTGGGGGAGGAAGGGAAAGGAGACTGTGAGCCGCTTTGAGACTCCTTCGGGAAGTGATAAAGTGGGATATCAAATCCAAACTCCTCCTCCTCCGCTTCTTCTTCTTCTTCTTCTTCTTCTTCTTCTTCTTCTTCTTCTTCTTGACCCCCTGGACCAGAGCACGCCAGGCACTCCTGTCTTCCACTGCCTCCCGCAGTTTGGTCAAACTCATGCTGGTAGCTTCGAGAACACTGTCCCACCATCTCGCCCTCTGTCCTCCCCTTCTCCTTGTGCCCTCCATCTTTCCCAGCATCAGGGTCTTTCCCAGGGAGTCTTCTCTTCTCATGAGGTGGCCAAAGTCTTGGAGCCTCAGCTTCAGGATCTGTCCTTCCAGTGAGCACTCAGGGCTGATTTCCTTCAGAATGGAGAGGTTGGATCTTCTTGCAGTCCAGGATAATTCCTCACTTCTCAATTAGCATGACAAGGACTACAGACCGATCCTATCAGTGGCAAAGAGAGAGATGGTCAAGGGGTGGAGAAACCGGACAGCGTTCATGGTGGTGCTTGGAAAGCGGAAGATGGAGCAAGCTTGTTTTTGTTAGGATATTGATGTTCCGTTCCACCTAAACAGATGTGTGGAGCTGTTGTATGTCACATGTCTGTTTACATTCCAGCACAGCTTGCTGGGAACTTCCGTTTGTGTATAGCTTTTGCCTTATGCTTCTTGCTCTTAGACACGAAGGAGAGCAGACATGTTTTCTTTGTCTTGATCTGTGCTGAATAAACTGCTTGTAAATATGCTTTACATTTGCCTCTGTCCACCCTTCCGTCATAAAGTGATTATCTCTGCTGGCTTGAGAGCTCAGCTTCTGAAAGGCTTCTGAAGCTCTGAGTCGCAGTTTTGATGCAGAACCGAGGACTGGAGTTTGACCGGCAACTGGTCAGTGGGCTGAAGCCAGTTTGGGGCCTGCCAAATGCCCCCGTTCCCTTGGATGCATCGCAGCAGTTTTCTCTTGCTCTGGAGGGGAGGACTCGAACGCATGGCTCCAAGCTACAAGAAAGGAGATTCCAACTAAACATCAGGAAGAACTTTCTGACTGTTAGAGCTGTCCAACAGTGGAACTGCCTCTCACAGGAGGTTGTGGGCTCTCCTTCCTTGGAGGTTTTAAAGCAGAGGTCGGATGGCTATCTTTCATGGGTGCTTTGACTGAGATTCGTGCATCGCAGGGGGTTGAACTGATGACCTCTGGGTACCCTTCCAACTCTACTGTTCTATGATTCTGTTGTTAGTAGCCAATACCACTGATTGAGCAAAAGGACATGGAGCTCAGCCAAGCAAACTCTGAGCACCTCCCCCTTTCTGGATAATAATAATAATAATAATAATAATAATAATAATAATAATAATAAAAAATTTTATTTATATCCCGCCCTCCCCAGCCGAAGCCGGGCTCAGGGCGGCTAACAACAATAAAACAGTACCAAAGTACAACATAAACAACATTCTAAAATCATTCATTATAAAAATTAATTAATTCAAGCCACTAGCAACCATTGGGCCAGAGCTCTGCGAAGATTGCCGAGGGAGTGAGTCAGGCTGTGCCCTGGCCAAAGGCCTGGTGGAACAGCTCTGTCTTGCAGGCCCTGCGGAAGGATGTCAAGTCCCGCAGGGCCCTGGTCTCTTCTGACAGAGTTACAATATTATGCCTTCCTGTTTGTGAAGAAGCTAAATACCCATCTTGGCTCTTCTCAAATTATCTACCAGCTGATGTGTTTAAATCATGGTCAATGAACCCATTTGATGCCCTCTTTGAGAGACAAGAAGCACAGTGCTCTCCGCTTCTGTTTTCTCAGAAATCCCCTGTGCTTCTCATAAACGTCAGAGGTCAGAATTTTATGTGCTTCACAAATTTGGGGGGAAAAGAAGAAGATAAAAATTGATTTCCTTTCTCGAAACAGTGAGTGATGCAACGTCCTTTTTTTAAAAAAATAAAAAATAAATAAAAAGCTTACCGTAAACTGTCAACCTCTGCTCAGGCTCCATAAAACAGAGCCTTTATTAAAGCAAAGCGGCGCGTAATGGTGTTTGTGGATAAAAGATTAATTAGTCAATTACAGTCCAGGGAGTTGCAATCTTTAATTAGTTGACAGCCACCCCTCGCCCTCCCCCGCACCAAATAATGCAAAATAAATCTTGAGTAAACGGATTGGAAATGGTTCCATTCTGGCAGGCAGCAGTTTTGCAGGACTTGAACCCGCAGCAGGTCCTGAACTGGCAGCGTTTCAGGATCTGCATGCTCAACAGCAGGAGAACAGGATCAGGCCAGTGGCCTATCTAGTCCAGCATCCTTTTGTCTCAGTGGCCCCCTAGATGCTCATTAAGGGAAGCGCCCCAGCAGGATTCGAACACAAGACCCCTCTCCCCTCCTGGGGTTTTCAGCAACTGGTGCTCAGAAGCTTGACTGCGTCAAACTGTGGAGGCAGAACAGAGCCATCAGTCTCTTTATCCTCCATGAATTTGTCCAGTCCTCTTTTAAAGCCATCTAGGTTTGCAGCCATCACAGCCTCCTGAAGGGAGTTCCATAGAAGAAGGGCTTTCTTCAGCTGCACATCACACGATGGCAACACAAGGTGTGATGAAAACACTAAAGGTAAAGGTAAAGGTACCCCTGCCCGTACGGGCCAGTCTTGACAGACTCTAGGGTTGTGCGCCCATCTTACTCAAGAGGCCGGGGGCCAGCGCTGTCCAGAGACACTTCCGGGTCATGTGGCCAGCGTGACATCGCTGCTCTGGCGAGCCAGTGCAGCACACGGAACGCCGTTTACCTTCCCGCTAGTAAGCGGTACCTATTTATCTACTTGCACCCGGGGGTGCTTTCGAACTGCTAGGTTGGCAGGCGCTGGGACCGAACGACGGGAGCGCACCCCGCCGCGGGGATTCGAACCGCCGACCTTTCGATCAGCAAGCCCTAGGCGCTGAGGCTTTTACCCACAGCGCCACCCGCGTCCCTGATGAAAACACTAGGCCTTACCTGAAAACATGATCCAAAGGATGCATGCTTTGAATAGCACATGCTACGAAGATGATCTTACTGAAAACTTGTACCCCTTTATAAAATATTCTATTGAATACCCTGATGACTGGCATCCACCAAATTTGCAAGCAGGCTTATGGCAAGATTTAATAAATTAAACTTCTGTTCCAAGGGGGAGGGCTGGAAACAGGGGAAGAATCTCTGAGTTTTATTTATACCTTGTTGAAAAATCAATTAAAAAATTCTTTAAAAAGAAGGACTTCCTTTAATTCATGATGGATTCATCATGAATCTCCCAGCATTCAACACCACTGTTTTCTGCAAGTTCTGCTGCTAAAAGATTTCTATCCACAGATTTTGTGCCGCATTATTATTATTATTTTCATTTTCATTATTATTCTCATTGGGTCCATGAATTATTTTCATTTAGGGTTGCACATCAAAATGCTGTTTCACATCCCATGCTGATCCCGAATGGGGAGCCAGTGCGTTCTTTGAACTCCTTTTCATGGAATCCTAGTTGGGAGGGTTGGGGTCACCTACTGCAATGCAGGAATTTCAGCAAAATGCCGGATTCAGGTCAATTAGGTCTGCATCCCTTTCCTGATGTGCCACAAACCTAAGATGTGTGTCCACGATCACATGCATTGAAAATTAAAATTATTTGTGGAAATCCTGAGATTTAGTCAGACGGCCGAACACGAATTGACCCCTCTTTTATTGCCTTTCCCCATGTTTCTCAAGAGCAGTGTTTGTGTGAAGGGTGCAAGTCTAGAGATCAGAGCCGAGAGAGCTGGAGCCACAGATTCTCCCTTGATGGCTCCTGGCACTCTCTGTTGTTTTATAATTGCCAGTTGCAAATTGCTGACGGCAAATACACTCTTTTTAAGGAGCAATTTATGGAAGTGACATTTCGATTAATCAGACAATGGAGCGCTCTGATTCCCCCCCCCCCTTTTCCGGGACCTAATGGAAATCTCCTGCTTCTAGTACCCCTGGCTCCCCCCCCCCCCAGTGCAGAGTGTTCAATTTGGCAAAAGAGCTCTCAGAGGGTTTTTTAATTATGATTCGCTGTATATTGTTTAAAACTCCCAATGAGGAATTAAAAGGACATAAAGGGTGTTGCAAATCATTCATCAGCTCAGAGCTTCATGTGAAGAGAAAGCAACAAGTACTGGTTTCTTTGTTTTTTCATTTTTCTGGGTTGTGTGTGTGCAATTGTGATAGTGGCTGAATGGGATTATTAACCAGGCGGGCATGAACTTACTCCTAGCAACTTCAGCTTGACTTTGAAAAATGAAATGCAGCTTGGTTAGCAGAGAAAAGGTCTTCTTCTCCTTCTCCTCTCATAACACTAGAACTTGTTGAAGCTGAACGCTGGAAGATCCAGGGCAGAGAAAATCTGCCACATTGACTAAGTCACCATTACATCTTGAATTTCTGCATGTTTAAGTTGAGGGTGGCTTTATGCTTTTAAGAATTTTGATGACAATGTTGTGGGAATGTTCAGGGATGGAGGAGAGGATATATTGTTTGATTACAGCCTTTCCAACTTGTGTTAACAAGTTCACAATTTAGCAGAGTAACATTCGCCTTTTAAAACTTGCAGCGGATGCGTTTGCTCAGGCTCGCTAAAGCCTCTATAATAACTGTTCTGGTATTTTCCACTTATTCCCTCACAAAAGGCAAGACACGACACAGTCTTCTACAAAAGTATAAAAAGAGTTTACTCACTCACATTCTGTTCACAATCGGATCCCAAAAGGCAGACTTAGCTTAGAAAAGTAACACATACCTAGAAACTATCTCATAAAGAGACAGTCCCTTTGTCCTCTCTTTGGCTAAGCAGATGTTGCTTCTTCGATGCATGTAGTCAGAGAGAGAGAGAGAGAGATGGCTGCCCTGCCCTGTGCTTTTGTCATTACCTGCGCAGGTGAGGCCACGCCCACCTCTAGTCACATGCAGAGGAAGTCTGTCCCAGTCCAGAAGGAAACAGGAAGTTTACCTACTGGCTGGACAAACATTCCTCCCCATGTGTAAACATGTTCACTCTAGGAATGTTGTACTTGACTGCTCTTGGGTTTCACATTCCACAAAACCCACAAGTAAAATTCAAGCCCAAGAGCCCTCTCCCCTCCTGTGGTTTTCAACAGCTGGCATTCAGAAGCAGCCATGAAGGCAGAACACCATAGGAGCCAACTGCTAGGGGCCAAGGGGTCTTCAGCCCCCCCCCCAATAAAATATTTGAAGGGGCCAGGCACCCCAAAAGTTTAAGAGCATTGCCACTCCAATAGGCCATGTCATGCGATTGATTGTGCCAAGTGGGGCTAACCTGCCCCCCAAAATATTTTATTATTCAAGTAGGCACCCCTGCAGAGCACAGCCGTCCTGGATAGTAGACCCCGGTTGTCTTCTCCTCCCTCTGATGGTCCCTCTTATCACAGATCACTATCCTAGATCACTCCGGCTGCTTTCACAAAAGCTACTCAAACATCTGCGAACACCCATCTTCTATCTACCTGATGATGAAACTGCACTTAGCTGTATTATGTATGCTCAGATGTTACTGTTATCATATCCCGAGGTTAGAAAAGTGATGGTTTTGCTCTGCTTTATGGAGTCAAAGAATACAGAGAGATCTTTCGCTGCCTTTGTATCTGCTGGGACGGCCTTGCCTTGTTTTGTTATTTACAAAGGGATAAATACACTGGAGCTCCTTTTAGCTGCACAAGCAGATTTCCTCGTCATCTTCTCTTCCGCTGTCAGGAGGGAAAATTATACGTCTGAAATGCACAAACGATCCTTCCGCTTAGAAATGCCAGCAGCCCCCTTTCCTCTCCCCGCCTTCTGGGGCTGTGGGAAAACGGTGGCGTTATCTTCCCCATCCCCATTTAATCACTCGCTCAACTTTCTTTCTAAAAGCAATGTTCAAAGCTATGCAAAAGCTTCTCCGCCGCGCGAATTCATTACCTTTCATTTCAGCCAATTACAATGGGCCCATCTCCCTGGCATTGTGCCTGCCTGCCGGTGTTATCATTACAAAGTCCCTCGTCTCTCCGGGGCTTCGGAGCTGAGCTGTGAACATCCATCCTGGGCTGGAAACCTGATAATGCGCCGGAGGGACCCTGGGGTTTTGCTCGGCCGTGATGGATCCTTTCTCTGCAAGAACAGAAAGTTCAAGTTTGCCTCGTTTCCTTCCCTCGCACAAAGCCAAAGAGAAATGAAACAAGAGTCAGTCTCAGGGCAATCTCAATACTTTGTTTGCAACGTTGCATTCTGTTCCTTTGCATGCTTTCCCCCTTTCCAACAATTCATTCATCATCTGTTTCATGGAGAGCAGCCCCACTTCTTCGATAGTTTTGTTATTTCCATTTACTGTGTTTATGTAACAACCTCTCTACCTCCAAGTGGCTCAAGGTGGCATACAATAATAATTATTTATTTATTTATCAATACCCTGCCCATCTGGCTGGGTTTTCCCTCTCCCCATCTGATCCTCAAAACAAACCCGTGTGGTAGATTAGGCTGAGAGAGGCAGGAACTGGCCCACCAAGGTCTGTGGGATGTATTGTTACCAGAGCAGTCAAGTACAGTGGCAGCGGCGTAGCGTGGGTTGTCAGCACCCGGGGCAAGGCAAGTAATTTGCGCCCCCTAACCCAGGGCAAGGCAAGTAATTTGCGCCCCCTAACCCCTAACCTGCCGCCGTTGCCAGCTTCTTCTTGCTGCTGCCTGGGCTGGGGTATTTACGGTAAGGTAGCCACGGCGGCGGCGGCGGGTCCATGTCAGGTGATCTGAGGTGAGTTGCCGCTGGTGCTGCCGCCCAAAAGATGCCGCTTGCCCGGAGGAGGAGGGCAGAGAGGCGAGGAAAATGCAACATGGCCCAGCAGCTGCAGGAGCAGCGGCGGCGGTGGCGGGGCTGTGAGGAGGGGCTGCCTGGCGCGCCCTTCGTGGCCCTGATACGCGGGGACCGCAGCGAGCGCTGAGAGCCGCTGCCAGCTCGTCGGTTCCGCGAGACATGGGGCTCTGCTACAGCCTGCGCCCGAGGCTCTTCGGCGACTCCGGAGGTGGCGAGCGCGCCCCCCCCCAGATGTTGCGCCCAGTGCGGCCAGCCCCCCCTGCACCCCCCACGCTATGCCACTGTACAGTGGTACCTCCGGTTGTGGACAGGATCCGTTCCGGAGGTCAGGTTGGATCCCAAGGCTTCCGCAACCTGAGGACCACTTCTGCGCATGCGCGTGTGGTGAAACCCAGTAAAATACTTCCAGGTTTGCCGCGCAGACATCCCGAAGTTTATGTAACCAGAGGGTTACGTAAATGGAGGTACGACTGCACAACATTTTCCTGTTGCCTAGAGTGGACACCCAGGGGAATGTGGCTCCAGACAAGGAATACTTCGTGTCCTACCTGTTCTGGAACTTCTTCCCCCTGTGTGAGACCAGGGACATGGGAATGGCCCTACCCGACCAGATAAAAGGGCTGGCCACACAACCACCTCCCTCTTGGTCTCTTGGACTCTTCCTCTTCCTCTTGGACTCTCTCTCTCCTGGCTCTTGGCCAGCACATGGCTTAACCTTCACACAGGATGGAGCCCACAAGCAGAAAGTCTGAGATGCAGCTCAGACTTCTTTTCACTGTAACCACAAGGTAAAGGCTGCCTTCAGATTACTGCTGGGAACTGAATGTGAGTCAAACTTCATTCTTACTTCCAAAGAAGACTGTCATGTGTCGTTATTATTATTTTAAGAGGGAAATAAAGGGGAAACTCACCAGGAACAATCCAGGCTGGACAAACCAGACTGGATTGCTTAATTAAAGGATTCTAACGAACCATCAACTTGCTTCCAATAAGTTGCAGAGGGAATGTGCTCTGCTGTTTACTCTCTAGCGTGATTGAGGAGGGATAATATCAAAACAATAGATCCTCTCCTACCTTCCTTAATATTCCCACAAGGACACCCAGCAAGCTAAATGGCAGAGAAAAACTTCCCATGAAGGAGTCCACCACCTTCTGAGGGATTCCTTCCTCTTGCCAAATGACTCTTAAGTTCTTACTAAGGTTTAGTCGCAATCTTTTTTCTTGACTTTGGAATCCATTGCTTTGGGTCCTATCTTTTGGAATAGCCGCAGAAAACAAGCTTCCTCCATCTTCCCTGGGCCAGCTCTTTAGATATTTGAAGGTGGCTCTCAGATCACCTCTAAGTCTTCTCTTCTCCTGGCTGAAGATACCCAACTTAAAACTTCCTCCCACCTTGTTGTTTTTTAACCTAAAAGCATTTTCACAAGAGAAGCACCCAACGAATGGGCATCTTTTTATGATTGTTAATCAAACTTCTGAAAAAAATGGCCATGTCAAAGGCGGTGGCAGCGGCAGCAACCACCATGGAGAGTCTCAAAACATTTAACCTCAGCTTTCCACCTTTGTCTATCAGAGGGACGAGGTTTTCTTCCCAGAGTATCTCAACAGGGATGCAAACCTCAGAAAGCCAAGTAGCATTTTGTCCTGGTGCAGGAGAGACGCACATACACAAGAGAAGGAATTGTCCTATTTTAACTTTAATCTCCTTCCTTGGTTCTCCCAATCCACATCCCCTTTGAGAAGCTGCTGCATATTTCACTTTTAAAAACCTATTTGATTCCCAACTTATTGTCTCACCACGGGCTTCCCCAGTTAATATGCTTTATCTGCGCACAGTGGGCCTGCTAATTTTATGGCTCAAGCAGTGTCTTTTATCCCTGCAGTTAGCAAAAGAATTTATTTTGCTAGCCATCAAAAGCGACTTTTACAGAAGCAACGCTCTCCCCAGCCAGCCAGCCACTTAACAGCACCCAGAATAAGAATTACTCGGGCTCATTAGGGAGGAGAGTTCAGGTCCCCTCGTTGCAGAAAGGATATTGCAGAGTTGGAGAAGGTTCGGAAAAGAGCAACCAAAATGGAGGGACTCCCCTATGGATAGTGTTTGGGACTCTCTAGTTCAGAGAAAAGGAAAGGAAGAAGCAACGTGATGGCAGTTTGTAGAATTATGCCTGCTGTGGAGGAAGTGGGTGAGAAGTTTTTCTGCCTCTCTTGTGTTGTTGTTGTTTAGTCGTTTAGTCATGTCCAACTCTTCGTGACCCCCTGGACCAGAGCACGCCAGGCACTCCTGTCTTCCACTACCTCCCGCAGTTTGGTCAGACTCATGCTGGTAGCTTCGATAACACTGTCCCACCATCTCGTCCTCTGTCATCCCCTTCTCCTTCTGCCCTCCATCTTTCCCAACGTCAGGGGCTTTTCCAGGGAGTCTTCTCTTCTCATGAGGGGGCCAAAGTCTTGGAGCCTCAGCTTCAGGATCTGTCCTTCCAGTGAGCACTCAGGGCTGATTTCCTTCAGAATGGAGAGGTTTGATCTTCTTGCAGTCCATGGGACTCTCAAGAGTCTCCTCCAGCACCAGAATTCATAGTGCTAGAATTCCTTATTCATATAGTGCAGAGTTAAACTGTGGAACTGACTCTTGCGTGGAAAGTCGTCCCCCCCCCCCAGTAGAAATAATGACACATGACACAATTATTAAGGTTAATGGGCTAAAAAAGGCCACAACTTTATTGGTTACAGGTGATGAGCGGTATTGGCTTAGGCATTGGTCCTAACCGACTAGATCTGACTCCAGCCTGTCTGCTTGAAGTCTGAGAAGGGTTAGCCACCAGTAGGGGGAGTCCTGCTGATGCACATCAACTAGGAACTCCCCCAGGGTCACCGATAGGGGGCGTGCCTTAGGACCTCACCTCCCCAGGCTTCGGACAGGGCCACGCCCCCCAGAATTCTTTACCGGACTACCCTTCAATATGTGGGGCAGGTGATGGTGCTTCCTCCCCTCTTCCATCTACAGAGCAATACCAATGCCTAACCACCAATATCAAGAAAGTTGTGACGATTTGCTAGGAGGTAGGCGAAAACCAAGTGGCTGGTGCCAATTTGCCAAGTGGAAAAATTCCTACCAGGCCCCTCAACGGTGACCAACCAAGGTCCATAGCAAGGTCAAGGAACGAAAACCTTATAGGGCGGGAGGGTGGGAAAAACAGGAACAGCTGGAGGCGGCAAAAGAGGGAGATCCCCTGCCGCCTCCTGCCTTTTAAGGGGCAGGCCACACCCCCTGAGCAAGCCGATTGGCCGGCCAGGGGGTGACATGGCTGGGAATCCCCCCAATCGTCCAGGGGCTGGCCTCTCACCCCCTGAGCACGTGGTGGGGCTGTGAAGCCCGCAACCCCATCTCCTCCCTAAGGCAGAAGTGGCTCTCCAGGAGGCAGGGATGGCCACCAACTTGCATATCTTTAAAAGAGGATTAAGATGAATCCATGGAGGATAAATGCTATCAATGGCTCCTAGTCAGGATGGCTCAGCTCTGCCTCTGGAGACAGCGATGCTTCTGAAGGCCAGATTCTGGGAACCACAGGAGGGGAGAGTTGCTCTTGCGCTTGACACCTGGTTGGCCACTGTGAAAAATAGTATGCTGGACTAGATGGGTTCTTGGCCTGATCCAGCAGGTTCATCTTATGTTCTTAATGCTCCTAAACACGAGTGCAGTGGTCCCTTGGTTCTCAAACTTAATCCATTCCAGAAGTCCGTTCCAAAACCAAAGCGTTCCAAAACCAAGGTGCGCTTTCCCATAGAAAGTAATGCAAAATGGGTTAATCCGTTCCAGACTTTGAAAAACAACCCCTAAAACAGCAATTTAACATGACTTTTACTATCTAATGATACCACTTAGCCATAAAATGAAAGCAATAATCAATGTACTGTACTATAAAATAAATAAAACAATATTATAGATGATGAAAATAAAAAAAATAATTCTTACCTGCACTGATGATAGTCATTGTTTGGATGGCGGGCTTTTATCCATTTCCGCAGTCACACAATCAATCAATCAATCAATCAGTAGCGGAACTGGGATCCACACAGTCACAAAAGCAAATTAACTGAAAAAGCCTCAAAACAAAAAACGCAAAATAAATAGCAAAATCAAAAGCAGCAAATATAAGCCCAAATATCACCTCAGAACACTGCAATCGGAAATGGAAGGCTTGAATTACAATGTGGGGTGGGGCAAAAATTAGCAGCGCAACAGGAAACACAGGGGGACTAAAAACAGAGCACATTTGGCTTCTGGGAAAAAGTTCGACAACCAGAACATCTACTTCTGGTTTTGCAGCATTCGGGTTCCGAGTTGTTTGTGAACTAAGCTGTTTGAAAACCGAGGTACCGCTGTAGGTGGAAACCGCCGGAGGGGAGAGCACTGCTCTGGTGCTTGGATCCTGCTTAGAATTTTCCCTTGAGGGCATCTGGTTGGCCACTGAGAGAACAGGAGGCTGGACAAGATGCCCTTGGCCGGGTGTGGCAGGCTCTTCTTATGCTCTGATGTTCCACAAATGCAATTGCTTTTTGGAAACAGATTTCTGCAGATACGGAGTTGACCGCACAGCTTGCAGAGACATCTGTTGCCTGCGCAGGGAATGGACTGCAGCCCAGCAGCTCACCCACTGTTACCAACACAGGCTAACAGACAGCAGGCTGCGACCAGATAGTATATTACGCATTTGGATGCTCGTCTCCAGTCATTTGAAACTAAGGCTGTGTTTATCAACAGTCCTGATAGACCACTTCATTCTTTTCCTACTCAGTTCATTTGTCTCGCTGTCACAAGAGCACTTATGCAGTGGTTAGATAATAAAACTTTTAAAATATGTTTTCTCCCCTCTCAGGTACCCTGCGAAGCCATTATATCAAGTGGACGCATTATTTCAGCTAGCTCAGGTGTCCACATGGGGGAGAAATGCAGGAGCGATTGTGAGAAAGGCACATCCGTCCCTCTAAACGTTAACACCAAGCTGGAACTAGGCATGAACCCATAATTTGCCAGGTGATAAATCATTACCCACCTGTCAATCATCCTCTAAATATACCACAAAGATGTTTTGAAAACTAGTCTAGGAAAATATTCCAGGGATCAGACTCTGCCTGCGAACCACAGCAAGCAAAGCTGTAAATCTATTTATCCTCATTTTGAGAGGTAATGACGGGTCTCTGGTATTCTGCGATCTTTTCCAGGTGTGGAACTGAGAATGCCTAAATGTGTGTTGCTGGAAAGGTTTAACACGGGGATTTTTCATGGGGCTATATCAGGGGTCAAGGGACGCGGGTGGCGCTGTGGGTTAAACCACAGAGCCTAGGACTTGCCGATCAGAAGGTTGGCGGTTTGAATCCCCGCGATGGGGTGAGCTCCCATTGCTCAGTCCCTGCTCCTGCCAACCTAGCAGTTCCAAAGCATGAAGTGCAAGTAGATCAATAGGTACTGCTCCAGCGGGAAGGTAAATGGTGTTTCCGTGTGCTGCTCTGGTTCGCCAGAAGTGGCTCAGTCATGCTGGCCACTTGACCTGGAAGCTGTACAACGGCTCCCTCGGCCAATAAAGCGAGATGAGCGCCGCAACCCCAGAGTTGGCCACGACTGGACCTAATGGTCAGGGGTCCCTTTACCTTTATATCAGGAGTCAGCAAGGTTTCCCTCGCCTGGACCAACTCACTCCAGCGGAGATCCCTCTGTGGGCTGGATCGCGTGAGCATGTGCGCCCGCAATTTCTGGCATCTGCGTCAACACAATTTTCAGTGTCTGCACATCCACAGACACAATTTTTGGCACCACGGAAGCGAGTCCCCGTGCCACGGCATGCCAGATTAGTGCAGCACATGGGGACTCGCTGAGCGGGCGGCTCGGTTCGGGGGTGGCTCGTGAGCCAGTTAAATGACCCCCATGGGCTTGTGGCCCATGGGCCTTAGGTTGCCTACCCTGGGCTATATTAATGCCAAGAAGAGCACTCTGAGCTGTTGCTGAGTTAATGATTATCTGATTGTTGTTCTCTGGGAGCTAACATGTAAGTGTTGTAACCTTTGATCATGTGATGAAGGTACTAAGTTGCAAATTTGCCATCTCAAAAGGGTGTGGCTGTTGGTCTCCCAAAATGCTATAGGCAGAACAATGTGTATAAATGACTCTCCAAAAAGAGCTGGAGCAGGGGAGATACGTTTTCATTTTTGGAGTTATTTTTTATTTCTAAGATGTCGAGCTTGTGCCGGACAGCACAAGTTATTGTATGACAATTTGGATGTATCTTTGATGCTTATGTTCTGCTTTTAAAGAGTTCTGCAAGTGAAAGTTTGAATAATATTTTTATGGGCCTAGACAATGATTTCTTCCCAAAGGAGTCAGTTCTTATGCTTCCAGTCGCTTCAAACTGAGCAATATTAATATCTGCAACATGGAGTGACTCCCCTATTTGAAAAGGTTGCAGCATTTGGGACTTTTTGGTGCAGAGAAAAGGCAAGTAAAAGGTGGCATGATAGAAATGTAGGAAATGGTGCGCTGTGTGGAGAAAGTGGAAGGAGAAAAGTTACCTTCCCTCTCTCCTAAGACTAGACGTGGGTTACCCAAGAGGCGAGGTCCAAGTCCGGTCTGTGGTCATAGGTGCAACGTGGAGGCAGTCCGTAGTAGCTGAAGCTGAGTGCAGGGCAGGGAGTCGGGTGAAGTCAGGAACAGGCTTGCAAGCAGGGAGCCAGGGCGAGTCAGGAGCTCAGGCAGGAAAGCAGGACAGGGTTCCAGCAGGAACTGGCAACCAGCAATGTTGCTCCCGCAACTTGGGACTGGGGCTGGCCAGCTTTTATCTGCCCTGAGGCATAGGGCAGCCCCGATCCTCTGGTGACTCGCCTCTCCTGGCCTGGAGGCGAGCACTCCTCCTGCGGGAACTCAGTTCCCTCCGCCTCTCTGCCCTGAGCCTCTGCATCTCAGGAGAGGCTGGAGGGTTCTCGGACCCAGAGGCAACCTCCTCTTCCCCTGATGGGGCTGAGAGTGGAGCACTTGCAGGCAATGGGTCCTCCATCACCTCAGGAGCCAGAGCAGACTCAGCTGATGCCTGCACCTGAGGACCCAGCACAGGTGAGGACCCTTCAGGCTCATGCCCCAGCCCCGGCTCAGCTGGTTCTGGAGGCGGGGAATCCTGTGCAGGCTGGGATCCCTCAGGTTCAGCCTCTGAATCCGATTCCCAGGCCATCACACTGGAGCTCAGTGGGGAGATCCAATGAAGCTGAATGTTGGAAGATCCAGGATAGACAAAAGAAAGTCCTGCTTCTTGCAGCTCAGAGTCAAAATGCGGAGTTCACTCCTGCAACACGTAGTTGTGGACATCATCTTGGGCATCTTTAAAAGGGGGTGAGACCAATTAGCCATGATGCTCCAGAGGCAGTTGCTGCGATGAATCACAAATGTGAAGAGTTACTGTTACCCTCAGCTCCTGCTTCTGGGTATCTGGTGAGAGGTCAGAAGGCTGGACTAGATGTGTCCCCTTTGGCCTTGCCCAGCAGGGCTCTCCATGTGAAGGTCTACTGCAATAGCAGTACCTCCATGCTCAGGGACAGGCTACCTTTGAATACCAGATAATGGTATTGTGGGCTTCCCATTGGGGCCTCTGCTTGGCCACTGTCAGAACAGGAGGCTGGACTAGGGGGTTCCCCTTGCATGGAATCCTGGGGTCATCTGTTCCAAACCCCTGCAATGAAGCCAACATCTATGGTCCAACCCATTAGGACTCTTCCCATGTACTTATGTCCTTGTAGTCTTCCCAAGCTTTCACCTGTCCATGGATTTTACCATCTTTTTCAAGATACTGTGTGATTAAGTAACTCGTTCCTTGGTGTGTTACTGACAAAAGAGCTTCAAATGTGTTAAAATTAATGATGGGAATCTTTTCTTCCCAGCGATGCTGCTCGTTTCTATTAGCATGCGTTGGAGCCTTCCTTGAGTTCAATGAAATTGTAATTCACTTTTTAAGGAAAAAATATTCACAAGCAGCGTACAATGGTACAAACCAAAGCACAGATATCTAATTGACAGCATTCAAAACATGCTCTGGGTGTGAGATTCCTTCCAATGCAAGGGGGGGGTTGGAGCCCACCCCCCACTCCAGGGTTCCAGTTCAGATCAGGGCCCTGTGCCTCTATTGCCTTTGTGTGTTTTTTTAAAACGGATTCACCCAATTGCTAATGGGGCTGCATTGATTCCACCACCAACTCGATCTTTTTGCAGTTTCTCCATTTGCCTGTTGCCCTAAAGGACGCTCACCAGACCAAGGGAAGGATAATGTTTGTATTGATTAACAGAATGACCCGGAGAAACTGAAAAGCAAATTGATCAACTTAACCAGATTCAGAGAGTATGGGCAGCTGAGGATTTTAGTTCTTTGGGGGGGGGGGACGACTTTCTGACAGTAAGAGCTGTTTCAACAGTGGAACAGTCTTGGGAGGTTGCAAACTCTCCTTCCTTGGAGGTTTTGAGCAAAGGTTGGATGGCCATCTGTCAGGGATGCTTTAGTTGAGATTTGTGTATTGCAGGGGGTTGGACTAGATGACTCTTGGGGTCCCTTCCAACTCTACAATGCCATGCTTTTATGAATACTGCATTAGCAGTTTCCTAAAGGGTGCCTGTGGATGTGGGTAGTGCTGTGGTCTAGACCACAGAGCCTAGGGCTTGCCGATCAGAAGGTCGTGGTTCAAATCCCCATGATGGGGTGAGCGCCCATTGCTCGGTCCCTGCTCCTGCCCACCTAGCAGTTCAAAAGCATATCAAAGTGCAAGTAGATAAATAGGTACCGCTCAGGCGGGAAGGGAAACGGCGTTTCCGTGCGCTGCTCTGGTTCGCCAGAAGCGGCTCAGTCATGCTGGCCACATGACCCGGAAGCTGTACGCCGGCTCCCTTGGCTGATAAAGCGAGATGAGCGCCGCAACCCCAGAGTCAGCCATGACTGGACCTGATGGTCAGGGGTCCCTTTACCCTTTACCTTTAAAGGGTGCCCGTAACCCAATAATGCCTCTGTATAGCTGAAGTTTTTCTCCCCAACTGCCTTGCCTGCCCTGACTCACTGATCTCTGCTGCTCCCTAGAATGCCAATCAAATTATTCCCAGGATTGTGGACTAGGCTGGAAAGGAGGCATCCTTGGGGTCAATCAATGAACTCCCTCCCCCCCCCCCCCAAATCCCACTCAGCCGCTCCTGACAGGCAGCTAACAAAAGCCCACAGTGCACAGGGGGAGGGAAGGATCCTGCAAGGAGGACAAGCCGCTCCTCAACTCCCCCTCTTCTGGAAGTCATTCTGCCCAGTTTTCTTGGAGGAAGGGTCTGGGGGAGGGCGAATGCACCCCGCTGCAAGAGCAGGAACGATATTTTCATTTAGAACACTTCTTCTGCCAAGGCTCCTGGCTCGTACTCTCAAAAAAATAAAAATACAAAAGCTCTAAATCTGAATCTTTTTAAATGCAAGATTTTATGGGTTTGCTGAAATCTTTAATGGGTCTGATTATAGAGCCAAATCATTCTTTAGGGGGATGTAATGGCAGGAATTAAGGGAGCTGAGCTGGAAAAGGCCAAGAAAGGGAAGCAGCCGTGGGCTGCTTGCTTTTCTGATGCTGGAAACATAGTGCTTTCTTCACGGATGTGCAGCACGTGCTCCAAACACCCCCTTGTGTCCCAGAAATGCCCCAGATCCTCCCACGGGGGGCATTAAAGGTTAAACTGTTAAAACCAGCTCTTTAAATTGTGCCCACAGACATGGAAAGCTAGTGGTGCCCTTTTTTTTAGCAATGCAGAGCATAATGATTTGGGTTTGGGCAACCAGTCTGGATGATGCCCTGAGACAGAGTCCCTCCCGATTCTTGGGGTCCTGTACCCGGGGAAGGTTAGAATCCCAGAGAGGATTCTACTGCTGAACTGGTGAGACAAGTTTATTTACCTTAGCTGGCCACTGGAGTGTCCTCATTCACATCCCAAAAGAAGGAGCCAGGTTGCAAGAGCTGCAACCAAGGGATGCGGTGCCTCCAGGCTGATGGGCAAACCTTTCCTCTCCCTGTCTCACCTAAATGTTCGGTAGGAGAACAAGAGACAGAGGTGTGTGCAAGCAGAGCTGGAAGAAGGCTGGAAGACCTTCTTGCTCTGAGCTGGATCCAAAGCTGTGACTGAAAGAGAAGCGAGGTCTGTTTGGGTGTTGATGCTTCTAATAATATGTACATTATCCTTATCATTATCAAATCTTTGGGGAAGGGTCATCATAGCTCATTGGCAGAGCATCTGCCTGCAAGCAGAAGATCCCAGGTTCAGACTGGGACTCTTTTCTCCCTGAGACCCTGGAGAACCGATGTTTTAGGCTACTAATCAGTGTCTTTTCATTTGTCTGAGCTTTTATTGGTCAGCAATGTTAATTTTAGGGACGCGGGTGGCGCTGTGGGTTAAAGCCTCAGCGCCTAGGACTTGCCGATCGAAAGGTCGGCAGTTCGAATCCCCGCAGCGGGGTGCGCTCCCATTGCTCGGTCCCAGCGCCTGCCAACCTAGCAGTTCAAAAGCACCCCCGGGTGCAAGTAGATAAATAGGGACCGCTTACTAGCGGGAAGGTAAACAGCGTTCCGTGTGCTGTGCTGGCT
This sequence comes from Podarcis muralis, assembly GCF_964188315.1. Lineage (NCBI taxonomy): Eukaryota > Metazoa > Chordata > Lepidosauria > Squamata > Lacertidae > Podarcis > Podarcis muralis. Next base: position 1,488,308 of record NC_135655.1, read on the forward strand.
CGCCAGATGCAGCTTGTCACGCTGGCCACGTGACCTGGAAGTGTCTGCGGACAGCGCTGGCCCCCGGCCTATAGAGTGAGATGGGCGCACAACCCTAGAGTCTGTCAAGACTGGCCCATATGGGCAGGGGTACCTTTACCTTAATGTTAATTTGTTTTGAATTCTGGTGCTGGAGAGTCCCATGGACTGCAAGAAGATCAAAACTCTCTATTCTGAAGAAAATCACCCCTGAGTGCTCACTGGAAGGACAGATCCTGAAGCTGATACTCCAATACTTTGGCCGCCTCATGAGAAGAGAAGACTCCCTGGGAAAGACCCTGATGTTGGGAAAGATTGGGACAAGAAGAAGGGGACGACAGAGGACGAGATGGTTGGACAGTGTTCTCGAAGCTACCAGCATGAGTTTGACCAAACTGCGGGAGGCAGTGGAAGACAGGAGTGCCTGGCGTGCTCTGGTCCAGGGGGTCACAAAGAGTCGGACACGACTAAACGACTAAACAACAACAACAACAAATTTTAATTTGATTGGCGGAGAACTTTTTACATGGGATCCTTGGTTGTTTCATCAGGTTTTTACTCTGTTTGTCTTTGGTGTTCCTTTTCTTCTTCTGCTGCTGCTGCTTCTCTTTGTTTTAAATGTGTTCCAGCATTTTCATTTATTTTCTACCACGAGCCACTTTGGACATTTATTTAAAATTCCAAAGCGAGACAGAGAACCTGGAAACAAATCAGATTAATGGCATCATCTGATGCGGAGGGCGTGGTGCTGTTTCAGGAACGGCTGTGCCCAGAAGGTCTTGGAGGCATCATTAAACACCGAGGCAGGCACGCTCTCGAGTCTGGAGTCCGCCCAGCTTAGATCAGCAGAAGGAGTGGAAAACAAAATCCATAAGAACCTCTGGAGTCCCACCAATTGCTGTCAGCGCCTCCTTTCAAAACAAATACAGTGGCACTTTGGATCTTTGCTGTGAGTCGTTTTCAGCCTTATTAAAATCAGGTCGATATTTGCAGAATAAAGAGCAGGCAATCCTCTAAGAAGAAGACAGCCTTCGCGAGGGCTTTGGCCCAAAGAGAGGAAATCACCGCAGACTGGCTTGCAGGAATATGCATCGTTTTGGATCTGGAATTGATTTCCAGTCCTTTAGAAGGAATCTGAGCAGTCAGTAGGATGGGAATGGCAGGAATTAAAGGCTCAGGTTTGGGGGGGGGCAGGGGAGCGAGCTCCTTTCTTACAGAAATGCCATTTTTAGTCTGAAACCTTCTATGATGTGCTGTAAACACATTTTCATTCGGTGGATCAATGGGCATCATTTGTAATTAATCTGAAAATGCAGCTAACAATCTGGCACATCCAGGACAAACAGAAGTTTAGAATCAAAGTAGGGAGGTGCTCAGGGTCTCATCCAGTCCGACCCAATGCGGTGATGGAATCACAGCTAAGTAATAAAACCAGACATAGCGAGTTGATATATATTCATGACATTCATTTATACAGAGGTTGAGAGACACAACTCAAGACCCATTGGCAAGGCAAGATGGATCACCCTGGATCACCCAAGAACCTGCAACTCTTCTGAAGACTGTAGACATGAGAACATAAGAAGAGCCTGCTGGATCATGCCCATAGCTGTCAATGTTTCCCTTTTTTTAAAAGGGAAATGCCCTTATTCTGAATAGGATTCCTCACAAGAAAAGGGAAAACTTGACAGCTATGATCAGGCCCCTCCAGTCCAGCTTCCAACCGGTGGGAAGCCCACAAGCCGGGCCAAGCACAAGACACCTCTCCTCTCCTGCAGCTTCCCACACTGTTCTTTGACTAGTTTCCACATTTTGGGTATTATCTCTAGGCAAGAACATTATCCACACTTAACTGTACAAATTAAAGCATTAAGCACCATCTCCCCATTCACCTGACATTCCATGCAGGTAAAGAATGTTTCTTTCTTTTTCTTAATAGGCATGATAGGATGAAGAACCTGAATGGGGAATTAGGCATATGTCAAGCGAAGCTACAAACGCAGGGACAATTTGAAAAACCAACAAAAGCCATGCATTTCAGCTCAAAGCAACACAATGAGGGGGAATAAATCCCGTCCTCCGTGGGGAGCCACTTCATCCCTTTGATTTGGACCATTTCCAGTCCTGCTCACCTCCAGGAGCCTATTGCGGAACTGGGAAAGGTTCAGAAATGGGTGTCCAAGACGACCGAGAAATGAGCCTCCTTGGTCCTTCCTGGGAGCCATGAGATGGTGCAAGAAGAGAGAAGGAGACAAAGGGATGCCCTCACATGCCTCTTTTATTCCCTTCCGATGGAAGATTTGGAGGCCGCATTCCTCTAATCTACATTTTATGACCTTAATCTCGGAACCTAATTGGAAAAAAAGACAGAAAATTACAAGTACACTTAGATGACTTAATAAGGTAATTCCACGGAGGGTCACAGAAGCTGCTTTGTTCTTGGTGACCTTGAGTTTCTAATTCCTTAAGTGATAATGAAATGGAACCGGTGCCATTTATAGCAGAGGGTATTGGGATGGGGGGGGCAGAGAAAGAGAGGCAATGAGCTCTTCCTCTGGCGATACGCTGGCTGCAATTTAAGATATAACAACCGGAAAATGATCTTGGATTTCACACCTTGGCTTTTCTCTTGCAGCCTTTTGAGATATTATTGCTGAAAAGCGATGCGGGCTGGAGGGGGGGGGAGCTGTTTTTTTAATTACGCTTCCCCCTTCCATTCATATGCTGCAAGTACAGTTCAGAGCAGACAAAGAAATAAGGGGGAATTAATTTTCAGTTCGGATCTGAGGGTGCTCAAGTTATCTCCTGCCCCTCCTCTCTACAAGCTCATATCAATGTTCACGCACAACTACTTATGGGGTGAGACGGAATAAATCATAGAACCATAAATGCGTAGAATTGTATACTTGGAAAGGACCCAAAGGTCATCTAGCCCAACCCCCTGCAATGCAGGAATCACATGTGGGCTGTGCCGCGGAAGATGGAGGAAGCTTGTTTTCTGCTGCTCCAGGGGGCAGGACCCCAACCGAAGGATTCAAATGGCAAGAAAAGAGATTCTGGCTAAACATCAGGAAGCACTTTCTGACAGTGAGAGCTGCTCAAGAGTGGAACCAGCTCCCTCAGAAGGTGGTGGTCTCTCCTTCCTTGGAGGTTTTTAAGCAGAGGTTGGGTGGCCGTATGAAAGGGACCCCTTAGCTGTGATTAAGGTCCATGAATAACCATAGCTTAGAGGTCCTGGGCCCTAAGGAAGTCAGACTATCCTCCACCAGGGTCAGGGCCTTTTCAGTGATGGCTCCAACCTGGTGGAATGCTCTGTCCCATGAGACCAGGGCCCTGCAGGATTTAACCTGCTCCTGGTGGATCATGTTTAGACAAAACTCTCCACTATGACCTGTCCATCTTGGGTGGCCCTGCACGGCATAGCTCATAGCTTCTCTGAGTTATTCAAGCTCCTTCACCACGGCAAGGCAGTGATCCATGAAGGGGCAGAGACATCACCTTGCCAACAAAGGTCCGTATAGTTAAAGCCATGGTTTTCCCAGTAGTGATGTATGGAAGTGAGAGCTGGACCCTAAAGAAGGCTGATCGCCGAAGAATTGATGCTTTTGAATTCTGGTGCTGGAGGAGACTCTTGAGAGTCCCATGGACTGCAAGAAGATCCAACCTCTTCCATTCTGAAGGGAATCAGCCCTGAGTGCTCACTGGAAGGACAGATCCTGAAGCTGAGGCTCCAGTACTTTGGCCACCTCATGAGAAGAGAAGACTCCCTGGAAAAGACCCTGATGTTGGGAAAGATGGAGGGCACAAGGAGAAGGGGACGATGGAGGACGAGATGGTGGGACAGTGTTCTCGAGGTTACCAGCATGAGTTTGACCAAACTGCGGGAGGCAGTGGAAGACAGGAGTGCCTGACTAAACAACAACACATTATTAATACCAGATCCTGCTTGTGGGTTTCACATTGGGGTATCTGGTTGGCCCTTTGGCCTGATCATAGAATCATAGAACGGTAGAGTTGGAAGGGACCCTGGGGGTCATCTAGTCCAACCCCCTGCAAGGAAGGAATAAATGTGTGTTCTGGACGCAGCCTCTCTCCTCCAGCTGAAGCTGAAAACGAATTCCGCACACACCCTGCATTTCCTGCCTCACTTCTTGACGCTCATTGTCTTTGCCACTTGGGCGCCTGATGGCCCATGAACCCTCGAAATCCCTTCATCAGCTAATCAGGCCAGTCAGCTTTTAACAGCCTCGGCCGGCGCCAAGCGCACTGGCTCAGCTCTGCCTGCCTTCCGCCACTCTGCCCTCCAGCTGCCAAGATCTCTGGGTTCGCATCTGTCAGTTTGTGGCTTGTCACTCTGAATTACCGCCTGCCGCCACTGAGCATCCAAAAATGGCAGCCCAGTGGAGAAGAGTATAAATTGGACCTTCGGAAAGGCAGAGAGCCACTCGCTCGAGCGGAGGGGGGAGGCAGGCAATTTGCTCTGCAAAGATATTTTGGCAGATTTCGCTTTCAAGTGAATCCCAATGTATGAAGGCACTGCAAAATGGGACCAGGGGTTTTGAGGGAGGCTTCTGTGGTGGGTGGCAGCCAGGATTTCATGCACAAGTTGAAGGGAGGTGATGAGGATGAAATAATGGTGAAATAATGATGATGGATTACTACTACTAATAATAATTTATGAATTACCATTTACGGATGTCTCAAGGTGATTTGCAAACATACCAATATGCCAGTATGGCCTAGGGAAATTTCAGTGGGTTAAATCCATAGAGATTTCATGGAATGATAGACTTGTAGAGTTGGAAGAGACCCTGAGGAGCATCATGTAGTCCAGGAATCTCAACTAAAGCATAACGGACAGGTGGCCATCCAACTCTGCTTAAAAACCTCCAAGGAAGGAGAGTCCACCTCTGAGGGAGTCTGTTCTGCTGCTGAGTGACTCTTACACTCAGAAAGTCTTCCTGAGGTTTAGTCAGAATCTCCTTTCTTGTCAGTGGAAACCATTGGTTCAGGTCCTCTCCTCTGAAGCAGCAGAAAACAAGCTTGCTGCATCCTCCATGTGACAGCCCTCCAGATATCCAGCTCCTTCAACCGTTCCTCATATGGCTTGGTTTCCAGCGCTTTGATCAACTTTGCTGCCCTCCAGGGCAATGACAGGCCTAGACAGCATCTTGAGAAGTAGAGAGGTCACCTTGCCAACAAAGGTCCGTATAGTTAAAGCCATGGTTTTCCCAGTAGTGATGTATGGAAGTGAGAGCTGGACCATAAAGAAGGCTGATCGCCGAAGAATGGATGCTTTTGAATTATGGTGCTGGAGGAGACTCTTGAGAGTCCCATGGACTGCAAGAAGATCAAACGCATCCATTCTTAAGGAAATCAGCCCTGAGTGCTCACTGGAAGGACAGATCCTGAAGCTGAGGCTCCAAGACTTTGGCTGTCTCATGAGAAGAGAAGACTGCCTGGAAAAGACCCTGATGTTGGGAAAGATGGAGGGCACAAGGAGAAGGGGACGCCAGAGGACGAGATGGTTGGTCAGTGTTTTCGAGGTTACTAGCATGAGTTTGACCAAACTGCGGGAGGTAGTGGAGGACAGAGGTGCCTGGCGTGCTCTGGTCCATGGGGTCACGAAGAGTCGGACACGACTAAACGACTAAACAACAACAACAACAACATTGCACTCTCTTGAGTGCGTCGATATTCTGATTAAACTGCGCTGCCTAGAACTAGACGCAAGACAAACAAGCTCCTTGCACTGTCCATGGTCCTGAAATCTTTATAGTTGGCCCTCTTGCTTTTCTTGAGCTACTCCTGACCTGTCTCAGATGTCTGTGGACATCATAAGAGTCTTTCTGTCTCCTTGGTCTGTCTCCTTTACTCAGGACTGACTGCTGGCCCAACTCCCTGCCTCTGAGGCCATCTGTGGGCTGGATTTGGGCCTAGAAACAGGACAGGGACCAGCCAATCTGAGAAAATATATGTGCCCACTTGACTCGACTCTTGGCAGCTCCTAATATCTTTCCCCTGCTGGGGAAAAGAAAAACCCCACTCCCCCCAAACCAAGCAATGAATTCATTAGCATTCACAGTGCGCATCGACCTCATAGCCTCTTAAAGATCGCAGAGCATTAACAAATTATTGTAATATTGTTGCTCACATAATGTATTTTAAATAGCTGGGAGTTGAGAGCAGATCTCTTTAAATGAGGAGAATGGCCTTTGGTGTAAATACAGGCTCCGCTCCCCCCTTTCAGGAGTCTGCCTATTAGTGTCCTTCATTGCTTTTATTACTTTCCCGTTCATAGCCTCCTTCTTGGGAGATTTCCAATTAATAATGATTTTTTTTAATAGGGCAAAGCATCCTGGGGCTGAGTTCTTAGCGAGGGAATAGCGATGATGGCTTGATGTGACTTGGATGGAAGGGTAGGAAGCCATGCTCCAGAACAGGCTATCCCAACCTAGTGCCCTCCGGGTGTTCTGTACTGCAACTCCCAACACCCAGTCAGCACGACTAACATTAGGGACGGAGGAGTGGTTCAATTAAGTTCACATTCAAAGATGAGGCTGCCTAATTTGCACCTACTGAAAGTATCTGCCAAGCGAAACACACACCCTCTTCACAATTTGCACCTCTCCAAGTCTCACAGTACAGTTCTTCTGCCAAGTCACATGCATACTGAGACAAATCCTACACAGAAATGCATATATTAGTGAAGATAACATTCAAAAATGCCTTGTGTTCAGGAGAATTGCTTGGCAAAAAATGTGCAAATTGGACAAAATGGTATATAAAAATGTGTACATTTGGAGAAATTTGCACTACAAGGCTGACAAATGTTATTTTTAAAAAAGAATTTTGAAATTGGTGTGGAACTATGGAAAACGGAAGTCAATATTGGGAAAATGAGAAATGGAGATGGACACCTCCAGCCATCGCTAGACAAGGGTAGGAATGTTTCGGTGTGAAGCCCACGCAGGGAGTGAGGGGTTGGGGACGGCTGGTCTTGAAAGTGTGCCACTCACAGCAAGAGCAAGAAGCTCTCATACAAAGAGAACCAAGAAGAATGGAGCTGTGAGCAACACATGGCTGTCCTTGGATGGTCTGCCCCAGGATTTGGGAATGTATTCATAGAATCATAGAATCCTAGAGTTGGAAGAGACCACAAGGGCCATCGAGTCCAACCCCCTGCCAAGCAGGAAACACCATCAGAGCACTCCTGACATATGGTTGTCAAGCCTCTGCTTAAAGACCTCCAAAGAAGGAGACTCCACCACACTCCTTGGCAGCAAATTCCACTGTCAAACAGCTCTTACTGTCAGGAAGTTCTTCCTAATGTTTAGGTGGAATCTTCTTTCTTGTAGTTTGGATCCATTGCTCCGTGTCCGCTTCTCTGGAGCAGCAGAAAACAACCTTTCTCCCTCCTCTATAGGACATCCTTTTATATATTTGAACATGGCTATCATACCACCCCTTAACCTCCTCTTCTCCAGGCTAAACATGCCCAGCTCCCTTAGCCATTCCTCATAAGGCATCATTTCCAGGCCTTTGACCATTTTGGTTGCCCTCCTCTGGACACGTTCCAGTTTGTCAGTGTCCTTCTTGAACTGTGGTGCCCAGAACTGAACACAGTACTCCAGGTGAGGTCTGACCAGAGCAGAATACAGTGGCACTATTACTTCCCTTGATCTAGATGCTATACTCCTATTGATGAGGCCCAGAATTGCATTGGCTTTTTTAGCTGCCGCGTCACACTGTTGGCTCATGTCAAGTTTGTGGTCAACCAAGACTCCTAGATCCTTTTCACATGTACTGCTCTCAAGCCAGGTGTCCCCCATCTTGTATTTGTGCCTCTCATTTTTTTTGCCCAAGTGCAATACTTTACATTTCTCCCTGTTAAAGTTCATCTGGTTTGTTTTGGCCCAGTTCTCTAATCTGTCAAGGTCGTTTTGAAGTGTGATCCTGTCCTCTGGGGTGTTAGCCACCCCTCCCAGTTTGGTGTCATCTGCAAATTTGATCAGGATGCCCTTGAGTCCATCATCCAAGTCGTTGATAAAGATGTTGAATAAGACCGGGCCCAAGACAGAGCCCTGTGGCACCCCACTAGTCACTCTTCTCCAGGATGAAGAGGAACCATTGATGAGCACCCTTTGGGTTTGGTCAGTCAGCCATTTCCATTGGAAGTTTTTAAGCAGAGGTTGAATGGCCCTCTGCCATGGAGGCCCTCTGTAAACATAGGAAGAGCCTGGCTGCTGGATCGGGCCCATGGCCCATCCAGTCCAGCCTCCTGCTCTCACAGTGGCCCACCAGCTGCCCCAATGGGAAGCCCACAAGCAAGATTTGAGCGCAAGAGCATCTTCCAGCAACGGGCATTCAGAAGTCCTGCACACTTGGTTATTCTGGTTACCCTTTCCCCACATTCCAATATCCTTTTTGAGGTGAGGCTGCCAGAACTATACATAATATTCCAAATACGATTGCAAAAATGGGTGGAATCGGAAGATTTCTGCGGTGGGTGAAGGCAGCAAGGCCTTCTCCTCTCTCATTCAGAGTACTGACAGGGTTAAATTTCCACGACTGCTGTGTTTTTATTCTGCATTGCACATCAGAGTGGACTAGATGGCCTTTGGTGTACCTTCCAGCTCCACAATTCTATGATTCCTCCTAATCTCATTTCTTGCGAGGGTTTCTGGGGCATTCTGGGAAATTGTGCTGCAGCAGTTTGTAGGGACCACGGATGCAAAAGTTTCCTTTCCTTCCTGTGCCAGACCAGTGATGGGAAAGACTCCTTTGTGTGCCATTATTGTACACTACAGACAATCCTGCTTAATATACTGTATTTTTTGCTCTATAAGACTCACTTTTTCCCTCCTAAAAAGTAAGGGGAAATGTGTGTGTGTCTTATGGAGCGAATGCAGGCTGTGCAGCTATGCCAGAATCCAGAACAGCAAGAGGGATTGCTGTTTTCACTACGCAGCGATCCCTCTTGCTGTTCTGGCTTCTGAGATTCAGAATATATTTTTTCTTGTTTTCCTCCTCCAAAAACTAGGTGCATCTTGTGGTCTGGTGCGTCTTATAGAGCGAAAAATACGGTACTTATTATTACCACTATTATTAGAAGCTGTTACCTGGCCTTCGCCCTAAGGTACCAGGGCTGCTTAGAACAATTAAAAACATCACCGCTATCAAAACACAACATTAAAAACAGTGCAAGGTAACTCAAATTTACAAAAAAAACCCAAAAACCCTGAGTCCTGAAAATATACTTCTCAAGGGGCAAAAGCCAAGGAAAACATCTTGGGGAATTGTAAATGTATAGAGTGCTGGGGGGGGGGGAGGCGGTAATGCAGGGGCCCAATCCACATACAGTGCACCGGGCCCAAGAAACCATGTTGGTACTCTGGCATGGGTGCCATCCTGGCCACCTCTCCCCTACATTCTTCCAGGGGAGAGCACCAAAGATCTGATTTGCTGGGAAGAAATGAGGGTTTAGTTTCTTCTCTTTGTTTCCCCCTTTGTTTAAAATAGCAAGATAGTGCTATATCTTGCTATATAAAATGAAAAGGGGAAAAGTGAGGCTTAAACAGTAATTAAACACCCGTACAAGAAAATAAACAGACCTGGGGAAATCCACAGGCAGGCTATTTCAACAGGGAAATTACTCTCTAATTCTCCAGTCAAGGTCAAGAGGAAGGAATAAAACCAACTGAACCCGCAAACAAGACGAGAGCTTCATTTACAGGGACCAGAGTCCAGGAAGGCTTTAAGAACAGCATTTTCTCTGGCCAGGCAGAGTTGAAAATGAATCATTCCCTTTCGTTCCCAAGAATGGAGAACGGGTACCACGAATTATGAAGCCAGAACAGCACCACCCACAGGGAGAGGGAAGTCAGACTGTGGAATCTCAGGAGACAGAGATGGGCAACATCTTGGATAGCTCTAAAAGAGGAGAGAGACCAGCAGGCTCATTTTTATGTTCTTAAGTATTGTTTGGGTTGGGGAAAACCTCAACGGTTGCAGAAGTACAAAATATTCAGGAAAAGGACTGCAAGACAGACAGACACACAGCCTCACAAACAACAGCAGAATCCCTCAGAGAGGATTGTTCACAATCCATGGCCATTTAATGCAGCCTGAGCCATAGTAGGAATAGGGACGTGGGTGGCGCTGTGGTCTAAACCACTGAGCCTCTTAGGCTTGCTGATCGAAAAGTTGGCAGTTCGAATCCCCGCAACGGAGCGAGCTCCCATTGCTCAGTCCCAGCTCCTGCCAGCCTAGCAGTTCGAAAGCATGCCAGTGAAAGTAGATAAAGAAGTACTGCTGTGGTGGGAAGGTAAATGGCGTTTTTGTGTGCTCTGATTTCCATCACGGTGTCCCGTTGTGCCAGAAGCGGTTTAGTCCTACTGGTCACATGACCTGGAAAGCTGTCTGTGGACAAACGGCCACTCCCTTGGCCTGAAAGTGAGATGAGCGCCACAACCCCATAAAACTGTAGGGTCATCTAGTCAAATCCCCTGTTTGTTTTATTTTTTTAAAGTAATCTCTACAATATTATGGAAACCAAGAAAGTCTATGACTTTGGAACACCACCTAGAGTCCTGTGTCCAGTTCTGAATACCACAATTTAAAAAGAATGTTGACAAGCTAGAAGGTGTGCAGAGGAGGGCAACCAGGATGATCAAGGGTCTGGAAACCAAGCCAGATGAGGAAGGGTTGAAGCGGCTGGGTATGTTTAGCCTGGAAAAGAGGAGACTGAGAGGAGATCTCCAAATATCTAAAGAGCTACCACATGGAAGATGGAGCAAGCTTGTTTTCTGATGCTTCAGAAAGGAGAACCCAAACCAGTGGTTTCCATTGACAAGGAAGGAGATGAGGTGTGAGGTCAAGCTGCTGGAAGGTTGCAGTGCCTGCTGTGGCTGTAGAGACCGATGCTGGAGAGACATGTTTTGCTGCAGCGGGGGCAGATGAAGGTGTCTGGTGCTGCTGCTGCAGATGCACCAGGACGTTTCTTCTCTCTGTGCTCCTCCCAGTGGCCAGTTCTCCTCTGGTCACTACTATGAAAACACAATTGGGCTGCCTGTCTCCCGGCACTGCGGTCATCTGCAAGGGAGAGGTTGAATGGCCATCTGTCAGAGATCCTGTAGTTGTGATTCCTGTATTGCAGGGGGCTGGACTAGATGATCCTTGGAACCCCTTCCAAGTCTACAGTTCTGTCATTCTGTGAACTGAACCCCAGTGCCAAATAAAAGCAGCTGAAGACTAATCTGTAGACTGTCAGACAGGCATGGAGCACCAAAAGCTCTCCAAGGCTATCCCAGAGCCTTCCATGTTTAAAATATGATCTGGTGCTTTAATGTAGAACAAAGGGATGAGTCACTGATGGACAGAGACATTGCTCAGTCGAGGGCTTTGTTCTGGGAAGCTCTTTCCTCCATTTCAACAGCTCACTTTCCGCCAAATCTCCATTCTCTGTAAAGCAAGGTGGATTTCGCTTTGTCTCCCAGTGGACAACGATGTTAATTTCCTAATATGATGGGACAATCAGGATTTATACAGGCATAATAAATCCAGGCTGCTCATCAGGAGCCATGGCACCCCCATCTCTGAAATCTGAGCCACCGGACTCATTATGTGGTGGAGACGGAGCAGCCTCTTAAATCTTGCAGTGCCGAGATATAATGGGAAAGATGTAATGAGATCGGAGGGGCTCAGCGCTGAGGGAAGAGGGAACAACTGAGCAGGCTGGATAATTAAATCCTGGACGTGCTTCTGAGGAGGACTGACAGGCTTCAGGATCACAGAACTGGGGGGTTGGAAGGGGTTAAAAGGATCACAGAGCTTCACCCCTTGCAATGCAGGAATCATTGCTAAATGGCCCCTGACAGGCAGCCTTCTAACCTCTAAAGGTAAAGGGACCCCTGACCATTAGGTCCAGTCCCAGACGACTCTGGGGTTGCGGCGCTCATCTCACTTTATAGGCCAAGGGAGCTGGCGTACAACTTCCGGGTCATGTGGCCAGCATGACTAAGCCGCTTCTGGCGAAGCAGAGCAGCGCACGGAAATGCTGTTTACCTTCCCGCCAGAGCGGTACCTATTTATCTACTTGCCCTTTTTGCATGCTTTCGAACTGCTAGGTTGGAAGGAGCAGGGACCGAGCAATGGGAGCTCACCCGGTTGTGGGGATTCGAACCGCCGACCTTCTGATTGGCAAGCCCAAGGCTCAGTGGTTTAGACCACAGCGCCACCCGCGTCCAGCCTCTACTTAGATGTAAAAGCCACTGTGGACAAAATGAGCTTCACAGGATAACATGGGGGCAGATGTACTACAGGGATATAGGAAATCGCCTTCTGTGGCATCAGAACATTGGGATCCATCTATTTCAGCATTGTCTACACTGACTGGCAGCAGTGCAGAGGGGGGATATTCCCAGTCCTCCTTGGAGATGCCATTGGGGGTTAAACATAGGCAGATGTTCTACCATTAAGCTACAGCCCTTCTCCCTATCAAGAGCTCCCTGGAGGAAGGGATAAAAGAGTAATAAACAAATGAGTGAGGTTCTTCTTCTAGTTACGGACCTCTTATTTTCCTTTTTCCTTCTTCCCTGGATGTTCCTTTTTCACTTGATGGGGTCCTGGACTGGACCAGAAGATCAAATGGAGGTCAGAATCTTGTCATCATCCAGCAGCCGAGGTCTATAGTGTGACCACATTTGGAGAATGACCATATTTCTGGTTACCCCACCTCAAAAGGGATTGTGTGGAATCAGAAAAGAGCAGCCAAAATGGTCAAGGGATTGGAGAAACTGTTCCATGAAGAAAGGATGAAGCATTTGGGACTTGCAGAAAAGGTGAGTAACAGGCAACACCATAAAAGAGCATAAAACTTTGCATGGCTCAGACAGAACAGTCAAAGGAAAGTTTTCCTCCCTCTCTCACAGCACTGAAAGTGGAGAACATCCAAGGAAATTGAAGGCTGAGCGATTCAGGACAGAGAAAAGAAAGTCCACAGCTAAACTGTGGGCACCAACTGTGGGCTTCAAAAGAGGATTGTCTCCTCCAGGTTGGCCACTGTGAGAACAGGATGCTGGACCAGATGGGTCATTGGTCGGATCTCCTTATGTCCTCCTGTCCACCCCAAGAGTAAGAAGCAAGCTTCTCAGCTCCCCATCTTGTGTGGGTCTCCTCTCCTGCACAAGTTAGCGCCGAACTGGAAGATTCAACTGCCACTTCCTGATTCCCTCTCGTTAGTCTGCAAAGCCATCTCAGATCATGTTGACACCAAATTATACACTTCAAACAAATGGGAGATGTTTGAACACTCGGCTGGCAGTTGCAATGACAAAGGGTCCCTTTTGCGTCAGTTTGCAGCATCTTTCCCCTCCTCATCAAAGGCAGGTTGCTTTGATCTCACCGAGGGCCTTTTCGCTGCCTGACAGAGAACACAGAGACTCTGAATGTAGAACTGCAACATTTAAAAGCCAATGAAGGAGACTTGGGCACCAGACATTCAGGGAAGATCACTAACAAGTCAGGCGCAGCAGCTCCCTCTGTTTGAGCAGGTGACAAAGTGAGTTTGAAGCTGATCTTGCTGTGAAGGAAGCCCACGTGGGGAGGGAAATCATAGAATGGTAGAGTTGGAAGGGATCCACAACAGTGATCTAGTCCAACCCCCTGCAATGCAGGAATCACAACCAAAGCATTCCTGACAGACGGCCATCCAATGTCTGCTTAAAACAGGGGTAGGCAACCTAAGGCCCGTGGGCCAGACACGGCCCAATCACCTTCTCAATCTGGCCCAGGGACGGTCCGGGAATCAGCATGTTATTACATGCATAGAATGTGTGCTTTTATTTAAAATGCATCTCTGGGTTATTTGTGGGGCATAGGAATTCGTTCATATTTTTTTCCAAAATATAGTCCTGCCCACCACGTGGTCTGAGGGACAGTGTACCAGCCCACGGCTGAAAAAGGTTGCTGACCCCTGGCTTAAAACCTCCAAGAAAGGAGGGTCCACCACCTCTCATGGGAGTCCATTCCATTCATTTCATTTGTTAACACTTCCACTGTTCATTCAAGAGATTTGCATTTTGCATATTATTTTCATTCATGTTTGTTTTCATTTTCATATGTGTTGGGGTCTGTTGTTGTTACCACTGTAAGTCTGCAGGAGAAGAATCTCTTCTTTTAATGGATGGCATGAGAGGCCCTCTGGGAGCCTCTTTGGATGCAGAATGGGCTCTGCAAATGCTCTGACTGTTCTAAAGTAGCCAATGCAGTGATGCTTCTGAACCCCAGTTGCTGGAAGCCACAGGAGGGGAGAGGGCTGCGCTTGTGCTCAAATCCTGCTTGCGGGTTTCCCACAGGCAACTGTTCAGCCACTGTGAGAACAGGATGTTGGACTAGACAGACTGTTGACCTGATCCAGCAGAGGGCATTATGGTGCTATGTGATTCCAGGAACTGGATGTCTCAAAGGTCACTCGCTGAGTACATTTGCCCCAACTATTGACCAGGAGGTTGTTGTCATCTACCTCCCTGGGAAAGTGTCACGGTCTGGTCTATGGGCGATCAAAGTCCTGGCTGAGGACCGGGGGCAAGATGGCGGGGTGGGAGCAGAAACAAGAGTCCAGAAGCCATGGGTCCGAGGGTCAAGAAGGAAGGAGTCATGAAGTCAAGGGTCCAAGGGTCGAAAAGCAAGGAGTCACAAAGTCAAGGGTCTGAGGGTCAGGAAGCAGGGAGTCACGAAGTCAGGGGTCCAAGGGTCGAAAAGCAAGGAGTCAAGAAGCCGAGGTTCAAGGATCAGGAAGCAAGAAGCCAAACGCAGCAAGGCAGGAAGCGTGTTGCTGTGGCAAAGAGCCGAAGGGAAATGCTGACCTTATATCCCTCCCGGCTCTTGCCACCAGGTGCTGTGAGTTACCTCACCTGTGCGGCTGCGCCTTGCCTCTCCAGAACAAACTTAGGAAGGCCCCAGACCTGCAAAGCTCTCCTGTGAAGCTCCTCCGAAGCTCTTCCTCTCCCCTCCTGTGGCTTCCAGCAACTGGTCACAGGGCCTGGCTCCTGCACGCACTCCTGACAGAAAGTCTCTCTCTCTCTCTCTCTCTCTCTCTCTCTTCCTGTGTGTGAGTGTGATTGAAGCAGCAGCTGGTTGATGATCTTGACAGACCCATGAAATATGCATCAGGAGCATCAGGAGGATCAAAGAAGGTGCCTGAGATGCATCCTGCATTTTGACACCTCAGTTAGCAGCAAATTAGCTCATCATTTATCTCCTCCAAGCAGAAAGGCTGCTGCTTGCAACCAAGAGGCTGCCTCTTCCCTCCTCCTCCTCCTGGGAAGACCACAAATGCAGCAGAGGCACATTAGCTAAGGATGGAGCTGCCTGCTGGGCCATAGCCAGCCTCTGAGCACCTGGTGCTGAAGGAGGAGAGTGCGGGAAGGGCAGCAAAGGGATATGCCAACAGCAGGACACTGAACGGATCGCGGCCTAATGCTTCATGGCAATGAAACTTAGCGTGCCTAAAACAAACAAAAGCTACTTAAGGCCATAGCTCAATGGCAGAGCTTCTGTCGCGCATGCAGAACATCCCTGGTTCAACCCCAGCATCTCCAGGTAGAACATGAGAAGGTTGCAGTCAGTTGGACCAGATGGCCCTTTGCATCCCTTCCAACTCTGCAATCCTAGGATTCTATGACTGGGAAAGACTCCTTGGCTGTAACCCTGAAGGGCAACGCCAGTCCACCCAGGAGGCGAGGCGAGGCGGCTGCCTCGGGTGGCTGGATTCACAGGGCCATCAGATGGCAATGCAGATTTTTATTCTCCCCTTCTTTCTGATATAGATCTTCACTCACCCTTCTTCCAGGGTGGGGAGGGGGCAACCATTTTGGGGTTCACCTCCAGTGCCAAAACGGCCCAAAACAGCCTCAGCCCAGTAGACCTGAAGGAGCGTCTCCACCCCCATCGTTCAGCCCAGACACCGAGGTCCAGCTCTGAGGGCCTTCTGGCAGTTCCCTCCCTGCGAGAAGTGAGGTTACAGGGAACCAGACAGAGGGCCTTCTCGGTAGTGATGCCTGCCATGTGGGACGCCCTCCCACCAGATGTCAAGGAAATAAGCAGCTATCCTATCTTTAAAAGACATCTGAAGGCAGCCCTGTTAGGGAAGTTTTTAATATTTAATGCTGTATTGTTTTTAACACTTGATTGGAAGCCGCCCAGAGTGGCTGGGGAAACTCAGCCAGATGGGCGGGGTATAAATAATCTATTATTATTATTATTATTATTATTATTATTATTATTATTATTATTATTATTATGCCTTGGGGCATCCCCGCTGAAAGGCCATTACCAACAGGTGGAGACATAGCCATTTCCCATTCCCGGGGAAATGACGTTGTGGGCTGGGAGCAAGCCCTCCCCACGTGCACAGGGCAGGATAGCCCTTGTGTCATTGGAGGGTCCTCAGCCACGTCATCCCTAGGCCGTCCAATCCGAACAGCCCGGGGGCATGGCGCAGGCTATTGAAAACTGCCCACGGCCAAGGGCTCGCCCCCTTTTTCTCCCTGCTCAGTCAGTTCTCCCTCCCTGCTCTTTATCTCTTGACCTTCCTATGGACCTCGGTTGGTCGCCTGTCGAAGGGGCCTGGTAGGAATTTTTTCCACTTAGCAACTTGGCACTGGCCATTTGGTTTTTCGCCTACCTCGTAGCAAATTGTCAAAACTTTGTAAGGTTTGGCGGTTGGGCATTGGAATTTTCGGTTGAAGGGCAGGGGAGGTAGTGGCCATCACCTACCCCTCCTAATTCAAGGGCATTCCGTTAAAGGAATCCAGGGGGTGTGGTCTCTGTCTGAAGCCCCAGACAGGGGGCTAGGGCCTTGACACGACCCCTAGCGATAACCCTGGGGGAGTTCCTAGTTGATGTGCATCAGCAGGGCTCCCCCTATTGGTGGTTAACCCTTCCAAGAGTCAGGAGTCAGATACAGTCGTGTGGTTTCCAATGCCTAAGCCAATACCACTCACGTTCTGTAGCCAAGAAAGTTGTGGCCTTTTTCACCCATTAACCTAAAATACTGTTTCATGTGTCTTTATTCCTAGGTTCTTATGTAGGTGAAATCCAAGAGGTTCTTTCTTTCCCTCATCCTTTCAGGTCTTGTTGTGGTCTCCACCCTAGATGGCTTTCAAAGAGGATTAGGCAAATCTATGGAGCAGAGGGCTGTCCACTAGCCGTGATGGTTGTGCTGGGTCTCCACGACTGGAGGCAGCAGCGCTCTTGAACACCCCTTGCTGGAAACCACAGGAGGGGAGAGGACTCTTCTGCCCGAATCTTGCTTGCTGGTTTCCCACTGGGCCACCCGATTTGTCAACGTGAGGATGCTGGACTGGATGGGTCGTTGGCCTGATCCAGTAGGCACCCCTTCTTACGTTCTCTTTCAGAATGAAACTACCAGGAAACCGGAGGGCAGCTTTCGGCACTGTGTGGATTTCTGCTGGAGAGTTCCTGGCAGCCTCGAAGCTGGAGAAGCAGCTTCAGGGTTAAGCCACCAGATGGCTGCCGGTCGTGGTAAGAGCTGAGCTAGGCTGTAGCTGGGGGTCAGCTCAAGGGGGATTTCAAGGCCGTGTGCTCCATTCACCTCTGCTTGTGAATTAAGCACCTCGCCGTGTATTTATGACAAGGGAAGTAATAGAAAAGGTAATTTCATGGGTCTTTACCCCTTCACCTCTCATTACTTTGCCCATGAAGACTTAATCAGATACAAAAGGGGGGCGACCTGGTGGAAGCTGGTCTGATGAAGTTAATTCACTGTGACCCACCTCCCATTCGGCTGCATGCTGCAGATCGGTTGTAGGATCGTAGAATTGCAGAATGGCAAGGGAACCCCAAAAGTCATCTAGTCTAACCCTCTGCAATGCTGGAATCGCAGCTAACGCTCAGCAGTTCTACTGTAACCCGCAAAGGACCCCTGGATGGTTAAGTCCAGGCAAAGGTGACTATGGGGTTGCGGCGCTCATCTCGCTTTCAGGCCAAGGGAGCCGGCATTTGTCCATGGACAGCTTTTCCGGGTCATGTCACCAGCAGGACTAAGCCACTTCTGGTGCAACAGAACATCGTGACAGAAACCAGAGCACACAGAAACACTGTTTACCTTCCTGCTGCAGTGGTACCTATTTATTTACTTGCACTGGCGTGCTTTCGAACTGCTAGGTTGGCAGGAGCTGAGACCGAGCAACAGGAACTCACCCCGTCACGGGGATTCGAACCGTCAACGTTCTGATCGGCAAGTCCTAGGCTCTGTGGTTGAGACCACAGTGCCACCCAACACAGAACTAACAAAGGTTATCGGCAGTGTGGAGGACGGCTCTTCAAATGGCGAGGACACGGCCCTGAATTTCTGCTCTCAAAGTGTTTCTCTGGGCCTTTGAATTTTTACCTGTGTGGGGACAAAATTAACTTCCCACCGAATGCTTTCTTCCAAGGGAGCCCTTCTTGTTTCCGCTGCTCGTAAGAGGCACCGTTCTCATAAGCCTATTTTGGAGGCGTTTTAAAGATCCTGGGAAGCCCCCGCTGACGGCCGCGTGGAAACATAAAAGATCTTGACATTTTGTGAATTTAATTGAATACTTTTCTACAAAGAAGCAATTACACTCACGGCATCCCAGATAAGAGCCGTGGCTGAAGGGATACTCGAGACGGTCCTGAAATCTTTTCCCTATTGTCAAGTTCCTCCAGACTCGGAGCTGGACTAAATGCCCATTGTCTTCCCCAGACACAAACCAACGGACGGGTATTCAGAACAACGCTGAATTGGGGCTCTTTGCAGCTCGATCCACAATAATCTTCAGGGCAGAACAGAAGCTTTGTCCTTCCTCTCTCAAGCAACACTTCATGTTAAATGGCTTGGATGAAGGAATGGAGGGGGAAACTCATCCAATCGGCACAAGGCACCAAACTGGGAGGGGCAGCCAGTGCTGCAGAAGACAGAACTGGGATTCAGGTTGATCGTAATAGACTGGAGGACTAGGCCCAAAGCAACAAAATGAGCTTTTTAAGCTGAAGTTGGATGGCCATCTGTCCTGGATACTTTAGCTGAGATTCCTGCATTGCTGGGGGTTGGACTAGATTGCCATTAGGTAATCTCTACAATTCTATGAGTCTATGGTTCTGTGTTCAGAGGTGAGTCTAGTCCAGATAAGCCACATTTAGGAGGGTGTGTGTATTCCTTGAACATCAGAAGAGCATCTTCTGGATCAGGCCAGTGGCCTGTTAGGATATAGTTCCGTTCTACCTTAAAAGGAACAGGCATGGCTGTTGTGTGTTACATGCCTGTTTACTTCCAGCACAGGCTTGCTGGGAACTTTGTTGTTGTTGTTGTTTAGTCGTGTCCGCCTCTTCATGACCCCCTGGACCAGAGAACTCCAGGCACTCCTGTCTTCCACTGCCTCCCGCAGTTTGGTCAAACTCATACTGGTAGCTTCGAGAACACTATCCAACCATCTCATCCTCCGTCATCCCCTTCTCCTTGTGCCCTCCATCTTTCCCAACATCAGGGTCTTTTCCAGGGAGTCTTCTCTTCTCATGAGGAGGCCAAAGTACTGGAGCCTCAGCTTCAGGATCTGTCCTTCCAGTGAGCACCCAGGGCTGATTTCCTTCAGAATGGAGAGGTTGGATCTTCTTGCAATCCATGGGACTCTCAAGAGTCTTCTCCAGCACCAGAATTCAAAAGCATCAATTCTTTGGCTATGCCGCCATTTTTTGCTTGGACACGAAGGGAAGCAGACATGTTTTTCCTTTGTTCCTGATGCTGAAAAAATGCCTGTAAATAATGCTTACCCATGACTCTGTCCGCCTCTTCTGTTGTGAGAAATTATTCACTCTGCTGATTAGAGCGTGCTCAGCTTCTGAACGTTTCGGAGCCTCGAGTCGCTGAATGATGCTGTTCCGAGAACCAGAGTTCGCCAAATGCCCCGTCTCCCCGGACGCATCCCAACATGGCCCACCTAGCCCAGCATCCTGTTCTCACAGTGGAAAACCAGATGCCCCAGTGGGAAACCTGAAAGCAGGACTCAAACCCAGGAGCCCTCTCTCCTCCCATGGCTTCCTGCTACTGGTATTCAGAAGCATTGCTCTCTCCAGCCGTGAAGGGCAGAGCATAGCCATCATGGCTAAGTGCCAGAAATGGTCACCTCCTCCATGGATTTGTCCAATCCTCCTATAAAGTAATCCAAGTTGGTGGTCATCACTACTACCTATTGTGGGAGGGAGTTCCATGGTTTAACTGTGTGAAAAAGCCATTGCTTTTATCTGTCCCAAATCTTCCAAAATTCAGCTTCAGTGGGTGTCTACAGGTTCTAGGGTTATGGTGTGATGAGAATTTTAAGGTCTTAGATGGATAATAAATGTTCATAAATGTACTAACCAAGCACGTACATAGATCAGCACAGGAACACCGACCTGAAACCATTTTTGATTCCCAAACTGACCAAATGTTTTCTCTGCAAGGTCAAATGAAGATGGAAAAGCCTCCCCATTGTCTTTTCCTTCACAAATCCTGTCTTAAGGGCACATTTAAGATATGAATAGGGTGTCAGCCTGTGACCTGGCTCAGGAACTAAGTATTTATCATTACAAAAGACTGGCCAGCCTTCTCAGGCAATCCAGTCAAGTGACCATTAAACAGGTAACCTGGCAGACAGGAGGTAAACAAAGCACTCAGATTTCTGCTGTAGACCTCCCTTTCTGTGATGTAGGTATAATGTGTCTGGGGAGTGGTCTTGAGCTACGCCCCTTCTGTGATGTATGTATGATGTTTCTGGGGGTGGTCTTGGACTCCAGGGCGGGCAATTTAAAATATCTATATAAGGGCGGGCACACCTTTGTTCTGGGTCCTCCTCCTTCTCCTGCTTCTGAAGGGGGCACCCTGTTGCAACAGATCAATAAAGATCAGGCTTAGGAGCTGCTTTGCTTCTCAATATTCTCTGCTTGGCCTCTGTTATTTTCTCCAACCGATGGAGAACCTGCAAAGGACTCTACAAGGGCTCTTGTGTCCCCCATAAGGGAATAAGGGCAGATTCCCGTTTATTACAATGGGAGAGGGAGGAGGAAAAATATTTTCTCTGAACTAAAAAGTACAGAATGCTGCAAACTTTCCCCTTGATATCTTGATATTTACTCCTTCCACTTGGTAATTTGGTTGCCTTTTTCTAAACGTTTTCTGAACCTTTTGCAACTGCACAATATCCTTTTTGAGGAGACCATAACTGCACACAATATATTCCAAATGCAGTCAGACCATAGATTTGTAATTAAGACATTTGCAGTTAAGATATCTGTACAGTGGTGCCTCGCAAGACGAAATTAATTCGTTCCGCGAGTTTTGTCGTCTTGCAATTTTTTTCGTCTTGCGAAGCACAGTGTCGGGAAAGTTTTGGAAAAGCTTTAAAAATCACCAAAGTCTTTAAAAACCTCAAAAAAGGCTACCACATTGCGTTCTATGATTTGCTCCTCGAAGTCAAGTCACAACTGTATTAACAGTGTTTAGAAAAAGGAAACAAACTTGCAAGACGTTCCCGTCTTGCGAAGCAAGCCCATAGGGAAAATCGTCTTGCGAAGCAGCTCAAAAAACAAAAAACCCTTTCGTCTAGCGAGTTTTTTGTCTTGTGAGGCATTCATCTTGCGAGGTACCACTGTAGTTTTATTTGGGATATAATTCCCAATGATCCCTTGCATGGAATTTGTCATCGGTCATCATTTTGGGGGGACCTTCATGGAGCCCACAATCCCATGCTCCTTACTGATTTGCGAGATGAACATAGAATGGCCTTTCAGTTGATGAATTGGAGTTTTACATACATGAGCCAGCCAGCTAGAAAGAGTTCAGAAAGGTATTATGAGCAATCATCAAAAGGATACGCTTTGATATATTTACGTTGCGGCATCTCCCCTGACATCCGGCACATTTTTTATTTTTTAAGTACTCTGCAACTTTCTCCATCTTTCTCATTCTCCTGCAACCGGATTTAATAATTGCTGAAAGGTACAGGGAAGAGAATGTTCCTGTTGTCAAGAAAATTGCACCTTAAAGTGGAAGGAGATTCCCCCTGGTGAAAAGACTGATAGCGTTTCTCTTTCACCTGCCCTTGGGTGCTGCCAGACTCTATTGGACTCTGCCAGTACGTTCTCCATCCAGATCAATGGACCGGTCCCCTAATCCCTCCTGTTTAATTTTAAGTAGTGCTTAATAAAGTGTTTCAAGAGGTCCTCTCCTGACTGCGGCAATTTGTTTTTATTGGCTTGCTAAAAGATTTGAAATGTTTCAAGCATTGCAGGGAGTTTTTTTCCTCTTGGGCAGCGAACAGACTTTGCCATTGCAAAATTTTATACGGCGCCTAATTAAAGCCAAATGAAAATGCAGAGATGGGATAGTTAAAAATAAATGTGCACAGTTTCATATCTATGCTGTCATTACTACTTTATGTTGTATGTCACCAGGAGAGCGTTACCTGAATGTCCCCCCCCCCCCGCTAAATAAATGAATGCACTCTCCAAGTGATCAGCAGGAAATGTTCAGCGTGTGAGCTGGACTGGTGAACACACAGAGGCACAATCCTTAAATCCCCATTTATATAGGAATATCTAAGGTGTATGGGGTGCAAGAGGAGGGGCAGTACTCTGGTTGGGGGATGTCTTGTGCTGTGCTCAGGGCCGGATTTAGGTTGGATGTGGCCCTCAGCTCCTGAAGGTAATGGGGCCCTTTCTATGTCCAGCTGTCCTTTGTCAACAACAAATTGTCACTGTTTTTTTGTGTTGAATATATGCTATATGGTCATTGATGGACCTCATAGGTATCTGAAGCCATTTGCACATAACAAAATATGTGTTTTATCAAAGTAATTGATATAGAAAGGAGCAAACCAGTGATATTTGAGGGAGCAGGCGAGCAGGTGGGGCCCATGACTGACATCATAGGAGCCTACATATCACAAAACACTGTTGCTGGATGTAGGTTTTATTTTATTTGTTTTTTATCTTATATTTTGGAAATGTACATCAGGTTTTTTTCCTTTGGGGGGGGGGCAAGAGAGTGTGGCCCTAAGCTATAGCTTGTTTAGGTGGCACTGTGGTCTAAACCACAGAGCCTAGGGCTTGCTGATCAGAAGGTCGGCGGTTCGAATCCCCACAATGGGGTGAGCTCCCGTTGCTCGGTCCCTGCTCCTGCCAACCTAGCAGTTCGAAAGCACATCAAAGTGCAAGTAGATAAATAGGCACCACTCCGGCGGGAAGGTAAACGGCGTTTCCATGCGCTGCTCTGGTTTGCCAGAAGCGGCTTAGTCATGCTGGCCACATGACCCGGAAGCTGTATGCTGGCTCCCTCGGCCAATAAAGCGAGATGAGCGCCGCAACCCCAGAGTCAGCCACAACTGGACCTAATGGTCAGGGGTCCCTTTACCTTTAGGACCTGAGAGAGACCAGTATCCACACAATAAACATCATTTAATAAAAAAAAATCACTTAATGGCATAATTATGATGGAGACTGCCGTATATAGAACAACACAGTTTGAAAATCTTCTGCAGCAGAAGGTGAGTACACAAGGATCCAGAAGACGCGTTTGCCCACTTTTCTTGCATTATTAGACTAATGATTTTGTCCTCACCTTGCCTGGGGCTGAATAACAGACACCAGCTTTGCCACAACCAGTTGGGAAGAGTGATCGCAGGGCTGTCAGATTCAGCTTCAGTGCAAGGGGACGATGACCAAACTTGTCTCCATTTGTTGACATCCTGTGTGGTGTTATGGTGAGAGCGTTGGACTAGGACATTGGAGACCCGGGTTCGAATCCCCACTGGGCCATGAAGCTGACTGGGGGGGGGCAGTCACTGCCTCTCAGCCTAACCTACCTCACAAGGTTGCTATGGGGGTTAAATGAAGGGGAGAAGAACCATCTCTGCTACTTCAGGCTCCTTGGGAGAAAAGGTGGACAAGAAAGAAAGAAAGAAAGAAAGAAAGAAAGAAAGAAAGAAAGAAAGAAAGAAAGAAAGAAATGAATAGCATGTCTGCTGGTGGCAGACAAGGCTGACAAGCCTGAATTCTCTTCCGTACAGAGATTCCCTGCACATAGAAGATTAGAGTGTCAGGCTGGAGGGCTCAAGTCTAGCCCTGACAGCTTAGATTTCTACATGGAATTATTTTTTCATTTTGCAATTCAGGCGCGTTTGGCCACATGACTCCCTGCCTGCCATCCAGACCCAAGAGGACTGCTGACTGCCTCAGTCCTGGGTGTGTATCGGAAGTCCTATTCCAACCAAGAAGTAAGTGCATTTCCCCCCCTAAACTGCAGCACGTAGCGAAGGTCTTTTGCTGGCTTAGCAATCAAACGCTCTCTCTCTCTTTACCTAGAATCCAAAAAAAAGGGGGAGTGTAACCTGATTATGTTTGAAGTCTGTGATGTAAGATACAGCCAGAGCAGCAAAGTGGTTGAAATTAGAGTCTGATAAGTTCAGGGGTTTCCCCCCCTCTCCCATAGATCCATAAATTAAAGTTTTTGAAAAAGCCTTTGATGCTAAAACCAGTCTCCAAAATGAAGCGTACAGTCACTCACATGAAAGAATTTTGAAATGCCTTGAAAGGAATAGCTCCCAGAAAACGTTTCGAGTTATTTCAATCCCTTCCTCTCTCTCTCTCGGGAGTGTTTATATTTACAAGGCTCGGCTAGAAGATCCACAACGTACAAATTACCCCAAACCTGCATCCCAAATTCTGGCTTACAGAGAAAGCCCCTGGAGGGGGCAGAACGAAATTCTCTTCTGGATCCCTCCTCCCCTACCAAGACCAGAACAGTTCTGAAATAATTGCACTCCACACATCCTAACAGGCATGTGGGTCCATGAGGACTTTTCCAGATTAGAATTGAGGCTCCACAGTTGGAGGAATCAATGCTTCTGACTGCTCATTGCTGGAAACTGCACAGGGATCCTGTGTTCGAATCCTGACTGCAGGTTCCCCATAATGGGAATCTGGTTGGCTGATGAGAGGACAGGAGGCTGGACTAGACGGGTCCATGGCCTTGATCCAGCTGGCTCAATTTATGTTCTTCACGGTGTCAGACAGAGGCTTCTGGTTAATGTGCAAACAAAACAGGGAGGGAATAGTTTGCTTCGGCCCCCGATATCCTTCATTCAGTCATTCGTTGGAAATACAACCTGCTCTTCAAAAACGATGTTTCCAGTTTGCTATATATTTGCTGCCTTTGTGCACAGGGGACCCATTTAGGCTAACAGCCGCCGCTAGATCTCTCCCCCCCCATTAATTTGTCTAATCATTTTTTAAAAAGCCTGTCTTGTGACCACCAACACTTATGGTATCTCGGAATCCCAACAGCTTGTTACATGGACAGCGAGGAGCTAATTCCTCTTTTCTCTGCTGCCAATCATCACCGGACAAAAAGCTACAGTTATAACTGGATATGGAACAACTGATTGGTTCAAAATTGGGAAAGGAGTATGGCAAGGCTGTATATTGTCCCCCTGCTTATTTAACTTATATGCAGAATTCATCATGCGAAAGGCTGGGCTGGATGAATCCCTAGCCGGAATTAAGATTGCTGGAAGAAATATCAACAACATCAGATATGCAGATGACACCACCTTGATGGCAGAAAGTAAGGAGGAATTAAAGAACCTTTTAATGAGGGTGAAAGAGGAGAGCGCAAAATATGGT
The DNA here is from genome assembly GCF_964188315.1 of Podarcis muralis. NCBI lineage: Eukaryota > Metazoa > Chordata > Lepidosauria > Squamata > Lacertidae > Podarcis > Podarcis muralis. The sequence continues at coordinate 1,514,027 of NC_135655.1, forward strand.
CTGAAGCTCAACATCAAAAAAACGAAGATCATGGCCACTGGTCCCATCACCTCCTGGCAAATAGAAGGGGAAGAAATGGAGGCAGTGAGAGATTCTACTTTCTTGGGCTCCATGATCACTGCAGATGGTGATAGCAGTCACAAAATTAAAAGACGCCTGCTTCTTGGGAGAAAAGCAATGACAAACCTAGATAGCATCTTAAAAAGTAGAGACATCACCTTGCCAACAAAGGTCTGCATAGTTAAAGCTCTGGTTTTCCCAGTAGTGATGTATGGAAGTGAGAGCTGGACCATAAAGAAGGCTGATCGCCGAAGAATTGATGCTTTTGAATTCTGGTGCTGGAGGAGACTCTTGAGAGTCCCATGGACTGCAAGAAGATCCAACCTCTCCATTCTGAAGGAAATCAGCCCTGAGTGCTCACTGGAAGGACAGATCCTGAAGCTGAGGCTCCAATACATGAGGCCACCTCATGAGAAGAGAAGACTCCCTGGAAAAGACCCTGATGTTGGGAAAGATGGAGGGCCCAAGGAGAAGGGGACGACAGAGGACGAGATGGTGGGACAGTGTTCTCGAAGCTACAAACATGAGTCTGACCAAACTGCGGGAGGCAGTGGAAGACAGAAGTGCCTGGCATGCTCTGGTCCAGGGGGTCACGAAGAGTCGGACACGACTAAATGACTAAACAACAACACTCATCACCGTCTACCAAATGGATGAAGGCACCTCTGCAGGAAAACTGTTCCAATGAGACAGACAAGGGAGAAGGAGACCCACTTGCCCCGTTGGTGTGGGTGCCATTCCACCCCCTCCACCTGCGCCAAGAGGGAGAGCAATGACTCTGGCTTCATCTGCCCCCAGTGATAGTCGTAGAATAACAAAATTTTAGAGTTGGAAGGGACCCCAAGAGTCATTTAGACCAACCCCCTGCAAAGCAGGAATTGTGGCGGATGTTGTCACATAGCCAAATCTATCTAGATATGTGGGGATGGCATCACAAGAGTCATTCAGCTGGTGGTAGACTCTCCTGTGGTCCCAACTCTACATTTATTTATTTTGGAATAATAATAATAATAATAATAATAATAATAATAATAATAATAATAATTTATACCCAACCTCCCCAGCCAAGACCAGGCTCAGGGCGGCTAACACCAAATATAAAAACAATTGATATAAATACAGCTTAAAAAACAAGATTAAAATACAACAAAAAAACATTAAAATGCAGCCTCATTTCAGGCGGAACAACTCTGTCTTACAGGCCCTGCGGAAAGAAATCAGATCCTGCAGAGCCCTGGTCTCATGAGGCAGAGCGTTCCACCAGACCGGGGCCAGAGTTGAAAAGGTCCTGGATCTGGTTGAGGCTAATCTGACTTCCTTAGGGCCTGGGACCACTAGGGTGTTGCTAAAAAATGACAGAAGAAGAAGAAGAAGAAGAAGAAGAAGAAGAAGAAGAAGAAGAAGAAGAAGAAGAAGAAGAAGAAGAAGAAGACATGCATAGTTGCACAGGCTTACAAATTTGGTTTCATATTAGCATGTAACTTAATAAAATAAAATGAGAACAGTCAAAATAATACCAATTCAAACTTACAGGCAAGGACGGATGCCAGAGTAATTTCCATTACAATATAATGTTCAACGACATATAGTGTTCAGACTGGTGAGTAATAGTTTGTGCCAATAATAATTTGAACATATGCCTTTCAATGTCCATTCTTTTTGTTATTGGCTACATAAATCTACAATTTTACGATTCTGTGAAAGGGTTGGGACCAAACCAGCAACAGCCTGAGGCAGATAGGAGGCATGGACACACAAACACACACACACACACACACACACACACCACAACACAAGGATGCTCATTGCTGACTCTTGGGTACCCGTTGGCACTGCACTGCGAAGTCTTATTGCACCAATTTCATTGTTGTTTGCAGGTTGTTGTGAACCACCCTTGGAACTGTTTGACTAACAGACAGAAAACAAATATACTAAATAAATATATAAAAGACTAAGGGATTTGGGTAATATTTCATCATCCTGGAAAGCAAATTTTTGCTCCTATTTTTTTGCCAGGAAATATTTGCTGCTCCTTGCCAACAAAGGTCCGTATAGTTAAAGCCATGGTTTTCCCAGTGGTGATGTATGGAAGTGAGAGCTGGACCATAAAGAAGGCTGATCGCCGAAGAATTGATGCTTTTGAATTATGGTGCTGGAGGAGACTCTTGAGAGTCCCATGGACGGCAAGAAGATCAAATGCATCCATTCTTAAGGAAATCAGCCCTGAGTGCTCACTGGAAGGACAGATCATGAAGCTGAGGCTCCAATACTTTGGCCACCTCATGAGAAGAGAAGACTCCCTGGAGAAGACCCTGATGCTGGGAAAGATGAAGGGCACAAGGAGAAGGGGACGACAGAGGACGAGATGGTTGGATAGTGTTTTCGAGGTTACCAGCATGAGTTTGACCAACCTGCGGGAGGTAGTGGAGGACAGAGGTGCCTGGCGTGCTCTGGTCCATGGGGTCACAAAGAGTCGGACACGACTAAACGACTAAACAACAACAACATTTGCTGCTCCAAACCTTCTTTAAGCTCAATGGTTGCATTTCCTGAACTGAAGAGAGGCATATTTGGAACTCAGAACCTGTACTGTCCTGTTAACTAATAGCAATGTTTGCTTGAGCTTTTCTTTCTTTCTTTCTTTCTTTCTTTCTTTCTTTCTTTCTTTCTTTCTTTCTTTCTTTCTTTCTTTCTTTCTCTCTCTCTTTCTTTCTTTCTCTCTCTCTCTCTCTCTCTCTCTCTCTCTCTCTCTCTCTCTCTGTCTGTCTTCCTTTCCTTTCCTTTCCTTTCCTTTCTTTCTGTGACTGGGACTTCTAATCAAGTGTGCAAGCCACGGAATAAAATATGCCAAACAGATGGCTTTTTGTTCGTAATATTTCTTCCTCTTCCAAGACGGAAAGCAGGCAATTTTGAAGACACACATACAAACCCACCGAGCGCTGCTCCCACGCAGAATTGCATTTGCAACCACATTGCCAGCCATTAACGGCATTCTCAATACACCACCAAGCAGCGACAGGAGTGCAGGTGAAATAAACAAACGGGAGATTTTCACTACAATTTGTTGGCAAAGCCATCAGAATTGCTTTCAACTGTTTCACCTTCAAGGATTCTGAATATTAAAACTCTGCTTTCGGAGCCAGTGCTATTCTGGAAAAATCAAAACACTTTTTACACAAACGGTTTCCGAGCACAAATAGAAGACAAGGCCCTGGAACAGTTTGCGGCTCTCCTGGCGGAGATTGTCACCACCACCACAAGTCCTTGGTATCATTCTTATTCCCTCTGCACTACTGCAGAAGGAAGCCTGGATTAATGGGATTGGAGTCCCTGGTGCAGTTCCAAAAATAGCCTGCCTCCCACTTCCCCCATGAAGGTGGCAGAAAAAGAGTCTTGCAGGAGCTTAAAGAATAGCATGTTCATAATGGCACATGTTTTCGTTGTCTGCTGGGCACAATGTCTACTGGATCACTCAAATCCACACCCTCAGAGAACTCTAAAACATCAGCTATACAGGATCTTCAAGAACATAAGAAGAGACCTGATGGACCAGGTGAATGAATGACTTGTCAAGACCAACATTGTCTTCTGACAGTGACCAACCAGATGCCTCTTCTGGGCAACCCACAAGCAGGATTTAAGCACAAGAAGAAGAGGAAGAGGAGGAGGAGGAGGAGGAGGAGGAGTTTGGATTTGATATCCCGCTTTATCACTCCCCTTCGGGAGTCTCAAAGTGGCTAACATTCTCCTTGCCCTTCCTCCCCCACAACAAACACTCTGTGAGGTGAGTGGGGCTGAGAGACTTCAGAGAAGTGTGACTAGCCCAAGGTCACCCAGCAGCTGCTTGTGGAGGAGCGGAGACAAGAACCCGGTTCACCAGATTACGAGTCCACCACTCTTAACCACTACACCACACTGGCTACACCACACAAGAGCCCTCTTGCCTCCTGCAGTTTCCAGCAATTGGTCTATAGAATTGTAGCATGGTAGAATTGGAAGGGACCCCAAGGGCCATCTAGTCCAAGCCCCTGCAATGCAGGAATCACAGCTAAAGTATCCCTGACAGATGGCCACCCAACCACTGCTTAAAAACCTCCAGTGAATGGGAGGCCACCATCTTCCAAGAGAGTCCGTTCCACTGTCAAACAGCTTCCTGCCAGAAAGTTCTTCCAGATGTTTAGTCAGAGTTTCCATTCTTGCAATCTGAATCCATTGGTTCAGGTCCTTGCCTCTAGAGCAGAGGCAGAAAACAAGTGTGCTTCATCTTCCATGTGATGGCCCTTTAGGCATTGGAAGATAGCTGCTAGATCACCTCTCATTCTCCCGAGAAGCATCCAGAAGCATTGCTGTCCCCAACTGCAGAAGTAGAGCATTTCCATCATGATTAGTAGCCACTGATAGTCCTCTCCATGAATGTGGCCTAGTCCTCTTTCAAAGCCACCCAAGATGGTGGACATCATTGCCTCCTGGGGGAGGAAGTTCCACCTAACTATGCGCTGTGTGAATAAGAGCTTTCTTTTACCTCTCCTGAGGCCATGAAGAAGCCATGCTGGTTCTTCTATACCCAATACTATTCCCCAGGTCACCCCTAAATCATTTTTGTCCCATTGGCCACTTTGGTTCTTCAGGCATGGAAGCTGGTCTTAGGGAGAAGTTACATACTTTTTGTAGAGCTTCAGAAATTTCACATTTGAGTTCTTAAAAAAACAAGTCCTGGATTGAGTCAATATATTTGTCTCTCTGGCTTGATATTATCTACCTTGACTGCAGGATTTCAAACAGGCTGAGGAGTCTCCCTACCCTGCCTGGAGAAGCCCTCAGGGACCTTCACCTTCCTTCTTTGACTCTGTCTCTTACATGGCCTACATGGTTCTCCTCATCCTCATCTAATCCCCACAGCAACCTTGTGAGGTAGGTTAGGCTGATAGGCAGTGACTGGCCCTCAAGGTCACCCAGGGAGCTATAATAATAATAATAATAATAATAATAATAATAATAATAATAATTTATTATTTATACCCTGTCCATCTGGCTGGGTTTCCCCAGACACTCTGGGCAGCTCACAACAGAATTAAAAGCACAGCAGAACATCAAACATTAAAAGCTTCCCTAAACAGGCTGCCTTCAGATGTCTTCTAAAAGTCAGATAGTTGTTTATTTCCTTAACATCTGATGGGAGGGTGTTCCATAGGGCGAGTGCCACTACCAAGAAGTGGACTTCATGGCCCGGTGGGGATTCGAACCCGGGTCTCCAAGGTCCTAGTCCAACGCTCTCACCATTACACCACACAGGATGTCAACAAATGGAGACAATTTTGGTCATCGTCCCCTTGCACTGAAGCTGAATCTGACAGCCCTGCGATCACTCTTCCCAACCGGTTGTGGCAAAGCTGGTGTCTGTTATTCAGCCCCAGGCAAGGTGAGGACAAAATCATTAGTCTAATAATGCAAGAAAGGTGAGCAAACACATCTTCTTGGATCCATGTGTGCTCACCTTCTGCTGCAGAAGATTTTCAAACTGTGTTGTTCTATTTACGGCGCTCTCTGTCATAATTACGCCATTAAGTGATGTTGTTTATTATCTGAAGGTAATGACAGGCACATGGAAAACAAACAGATCCAACCTGTTCATTTCGGAAGAGGGCTTGGGGAAATCTCCTTCTCCGATGCCTTTGCCAACTGAGGGCAAGTTCCATCCCTGCAAGGAAGAAGATTAACTCTGAAAGCAGGCCGGCACGGTCCGTTGTTCCGTCCAGGGCCAAGGGAGAGATGGGCAGCCATCAAGGGTGGAGAGATCTGCTCTGCCAAGGCTATTCTATCAGCTGGAATAAATAGGACAAGGTCTGCATATCTTTCTATAATAAATATCGACTTTGTTGTGTTTGTTGTGAGAAATAAAGAACTTCAATAATTATTTGCTTTAACGTTCCGTAATAGCCTGTGTGCCTTCAATAATGTTCGCCTATAACAATTAAAACCCACATTCTGATTCCTGACGGTACTTCAGTGAATCTGTAGCTGTCAGTATCTATAGTCATTGTTGGAATCTCCACTCGGCCAAGCTGATAAAGCTCATCTACCAGCCGAGCCTTTGGAATCGCCTCCCGACAAATAATTAACGACCTGAGCCTTTGATGAGACTCCAAGGCACGTTCCCACATTCAGCAGAGTTTCCAGCACAGGAAAGAGACAAGAGGTATGGGCTACATTGTTATGCTTTATTTCTAAGCTACGCAGACAGCAAAGAAATCCTCTCTCTATGAAAGCAGAGAGCAACCGAACAAAGAAACAAAGGAACAGGAAACCACTAATGTCACTTCCCGTCTCCTATCCCGTGAGACTTCCAACAGCCTGGAAGGTCTCTGGAATGTAAACAGAGTCCTGTGACTCCAAGCAGCTGCTCAGTGGCAAACAGAAACTAACAGCCATATACTTCTTCCCTTAAATAACTTTCCTTAGTAATCTGTCATGGATGCTGCGGTTGAGATTCCTGCTAGATGATCCTTGCAGGGGCAGAGCAAGGTGTGTGCGGTGTGTGCGGTCCGCCCCGGGTGTTACCTCCGAGGGGGGTGACAAAATGCTGTGCGGAACTCAAGGTCTGTGAGAGACGCTGTTGCATTGGTGCGCGGAGGCCTCCCGCTGCCAAAACGGTCCGCACGCTGCCTCCCGCCCCCCAGCCATAGTGCGGCAGGAAGACTCCTCGTCGCAAGGCATGCAATCTCCACAAAAAAATCTCAACAATCTCATGGCTCCCTGAAAAAAGCTCAACGAGGTTCCCCCCAAAAATATGAAATATAGTCAAACCATATATTTACCGCCCGGTTTTGAATCTTCCGTTCCTGGGTAAGGTGATTGAAAGAGTGATTGCTGAACAGCTGGGTGGGTTTCTGGATGAAACATCGGCCCTGAATCCATTCCAATCCAGCTTCTGCACTGGTCATGGGGCCGAGACGGCACTGGTCGCCCTAACAGATGATCTCCGCAGGTGTACTGCCCTTTAGCCACCTCGGGACAGTTCACAATGTAAAAAATACAGGATAAAAAACACAAAATATGTAATAAGAACAAGAACAAACCAAACCAATAAGCCCTTCTCCTCCACCATATACTGTGTGGTTTGTGTAATATATGTGTGGCAACAAACTCTGCACAGTAGAATTGCATCTTATGCAGGGGATTGGCTCCAAGTATATGCAGAGACGCATATACTTGAACTTCCCCCATGTGGGTATCCTTACTCTTCTGAAGCCAGACAAAGCCTGCTCCATGCATTGACTCTGGGATGCTCAGGCGAGATCTCGCTGGGCCATTCCCAGGCGTCCAGGGCCAGTGCACTGAAAGAGCCTTGCTGGGCAAGGCAGAGAGCAGAAAAGCTATTTTCACACGGGGAAAACATTGCATGCATGTAATCTCCTCAGTGTCAACCAGCTGGCCTTCAACTGCCAAGGCTGAAAATGCATGGGTCAAATGGTCCTAAGGTGTGATCGTACTGCATTAACCATTTCCTTGCATTCTCCTTTTCAAAGCTGCAGCAGTTGCTGGGTTAGACTCGGCAGGTTGTTCTGAGCCCCAGTAAAGGTTGTGAATCTGCCTCCCCAAAGCTCAAGTGCAGAAGATCTTGAACGCAGAAGGATGGAGGAACACACAATTGCTTTTCTTTCCACCTTGGTTTTTAGTGAGTTCACCACCAAATTTCTAAAATGAAAAGTGTCTGCCTGCATGACTCCACATCCTTCCCTAAACCTGAAAGATATTCTTCCAAATCTCGACTGATTATGATTTGACTGTTGTGATGTGTTCTACACAGGGGCAGAGATTATAATTTTGCCTATTTGGGCATTGCAAATCTGTCCTCCTGTGTTTCAATGTGCCCTTGCTCAAATGAAATAATCATTTTTTTACCGTGATTTTGCTCCATATTGATCCAGAGCAGACTTCAACGTATAATTAGCAGAGCAAAAGCTCAAACACGGTGCAGGGTTCCCAAAAAAAGAACGCAAAGGCAATCAGCTTCACCCAGCGGAGCTTTTCACTGCTGAAGGCAAATGAGCATAAAAGTCACAAATCCAAGTCTTCGGGATGGGTGCAGTCCTTAAGAAATCCAGTTGCAGCAGACTTAACTGAAAATTACAATAAGACTAAAACTTTAGCACTAAGCATACTATATAGTACAGACCACCACACCAGAAGGAAAGAGAGACAGAAAGTGAAAACCAGGCACCTTCTGGCCTGTTCTTATAGTCAGCATGACCTTCAAGAAAGAGATAACAGAACCAGAATCAGCTTCTCTGAAGGAATAAGCCTAACATCGGGAACCTTCTGCTTGTTTCCAGGCAGAATAGAAACTTACTTGTCAGCTAGAAACTTCCAGCTAATATCACACAGAGAAGCTTCCAGAACCTTCTTGAATCAATTAGAATAGGAAAGACCTCTGCACTTTAAGCCAATACTTTCTGTACCAAAAAATGCCAACCTAACATTTTTGTGTCTATTGGTTGGAATACTTTGTTCTTTTAATTTACAGGAAAATGCGTTTTGGATAACGAAAAGCTAAACTGATTTTGGGGGGTAAGGAAAACTCCATGTAGCTGGAAGTAAGAGTTCCCCACATTTTAAAAGTGTGTTTGTTTAGTAGTTTTGTTTCGTTCTGTTCTGTTCTTTACCACGGTATGGAGTCAATCTCATGGGGAAATCATACATGTCCACCTTACATGAAAGCAATGCTCCTGTCCATGTGTAGAGAAGCAGTCTATTCTGAGCGCAAGAAGGCAGATTAAGAGGGCAGAAAGACTCACATGTTGTCCTCAGGCAGCTGAGACAGGCCTAGAGTGCAAGAGAAGGAAGAAGGTCAACTATGCAGCTTTCAGGACCAAGGACAGTGCAGGGAACTTGTGTGACGTGGCACCGGATTCTCAGAAGGATGTTGACAAACTGGAAGGTGTGCAGAGGAGGGTGACCAAGATGATCAAGGGTCTGGAAACCAAGATTTATGAAGAATGGTTGAGGGAGTTGGGGATGGTTTAGCCTGGATAAGAAGAGGCTGAGCGGTATGATTTTGTTGTTGTTTAGTCGTTTAGTCATGTCTGCCTCTTCGTGACCCCCTGGACCAGAGCACGCCAGCCCTCCTGTCTTCCACTGCCTCCCGCAGTTTGGTCAAACTCATGTTGGTAGCTTCGAGAACACTGTCCCACCATCTCGTCCTCTGTCGTCCCCTTCTCCTTGGGCCCTCCATCTTTCCCAACATCAGGGTCTTTTCCAGGGAGTCTTCTCTTCTCATGAGGTGGCCAAAGCATTGGAGCCTCAGCTTCACGATCTGTCCTTCCAGTGAGCACTCAGGGCTCATTTCCTTCAGAATGGAGAGGTTTGATCTTCTTGCAGTCCATGGGACTCTCAGGAGTCTCCTCCAGCACAATAATTCAAAAGCACTCATTCTTCGGCGATCAGCCTTCTTTATGGTCCAGCTCTCACTTCCATACATCACTACTGAGAAAACCATGGCTTTAACTATGCAGACCTTTGTTGGCAAGGGGATGTCTCTGCTAGCCATCTTCAAATATCTGAAGAGTTGTTTCATGGAAGTTGGAGCAAGATTGTGGACTCTCCTTCCTTGAAGGTTTTTAAGCAGAGGCTGGATGGCCACCTGTCATGGATGCTTTAGTTCAGATTCATGTATTGCAGGGGGTTGGACTGGATGATCTCAGGGGGTCCGGATGATCTCAGGGGGTCCTTTCAGCTCTGTGATCTCCAATTTATGAATCACCAATAGGTATAAAACTCCTTAAATGCATTTCCCTCCGCAGGCTGGAACAGCACGAGCAATGAATAGTGATTTATATTAAGGAGGAAGACCGTGAAGTCTTGTTAAGCCATAGATGTGCCTTAATCATATCACAAGAGCCAAACTGATGGAACCAGAAGACTGAGTAACTCGGCGGATTCTCTGGGAATACAGAGCAGCCTCGTGCCTTTGGTACAAAAGTCTGGGAAGGCTCACGACAAGATGCTGCTTCCTTCTACAACTGAGAAACTGTGTCGGCAAAGCCATGGCAGTTGAGCGCAGGAATGTATCGCCTGGCCAAGCCAAGGGTTCACCTCAAGGAATAATAGCCTGGAAAGGAGAGGGGCACAGACACTTAACAATGCAACCTTGACTGCAGGAAGAGCTCTTGAACCACTTTTGACCCCTTGCAGCAAAAAAACCACCCCTCCACCCTCCTGCAAAAAACCTAAATTCACGCAATGCTGGATATGTTCATTCTTTTCATTTCATTACGATGGCCACTGTAGAAAAGGTGCTGGACCAGATGTCTCCAGCAGCATGGCTTTTCTTCAGATGGTTCCTCCTTAAATTAATTACTAACAATTAATCTGCCGCAGAGATGCCAGATATTTTTTTGGGGGGGGGGCTTGTTTCTCACGAAAGGACATTTAGCTGCACTTTGGGCTTGCTTCACATGGAAATAACTCAAATGCCATTTGGAAATCAGCGGGGGGCAGTGCCTGCAATTAGTGTACAATTGGAAACTCAGATAACTAGATGGATGGTTGGCTGCCTTGGATGGACAGACAGACGCAAAATTATGCCCTAATCCGCAGGGTCTGGTTTACAAAGCTTTTGGCCTTAGATTGGTTTAATTAGGCTTCAAAGAACGACAGGGAAAGGAAGAAAAAAACCTTTTCGGAATTAATTAACGATGAACTCCGAGGGGTTCGCCAGAATTACAAGAGCCTGCAGCTCTGAATGTGCTGAGTCTTTTGACTGTAATGCATCATGCAATTAGCGCCCCCACTCAATCTTCCTTTGGATTTGGAACACAAAGAGAGGGACAAGAAGCTGACCTTTGGAGCTGCTCCAAATCTGCTCATTTATCCAAGCCAAGAACATCAGGAGAGGCCTGCAGCAGCTGGATCAGGCCAGAGGGGGCCAGTCCAGCCCAGCATCCTGTTCTCTCTCGGTGGCCAACCAGATGCCCATCTTGGGAGCCTGCAAGCAGGATCCGGGTGCAAGCAGCATTCAGAAGCACACCTCTCACCAGAGAGGAGTTGCTCCAGACCCTTGATGCTTTCCTCGACCTTTTCCAGCCCTCCAACATCCTTTCTGAAGTAGGATGAGCAAAAGTGAAGAGTCAATGAGTTGTAGGGACCCTAAGGCTCATCTAGTCCAACCTTCTGCAATGCGCACATTATTCAAAGTCAGAAGAAACCACAGATCTGTATTCAGGCATTTAATTCAGGCCAGTGTGGTGTAGTGGTTAAGAGCGGTAGTCTGCTAATCTGGGGAACCGGGTTCGCGTCTCCGCTCCTCCACTTGCAGCTGCTGGGTGACCTTGGGCCAGTCACACTTCTCTGAAGTCTCTCAGCCCCACTCACCTCACAGAGTGTTTGTTGTGGGGGAGGAAGGGAAAGGAGAATGTTAGCCGCTTTGAGACTCCTTAAAGGGAGTGAAAGGCGGGATATCAAATCCAAACTCTTCTTCTTCTTCTAATCCTTTCCCCGGCATGGAATTTGTCTTTTCCACAGCTGCCACACACTGGATAGAAACCATCATCAAGCTGTCCACTACAACCTCAAGGTCCTTTTTTCTTAATCCTTCCACCCCTCCTTAATTTTTTTATTTGCAAATTTAACAATGAGAGAAAAAGAAATAATATATGAATAGTACAGTGGTACTTCGGGTTACAGACGCTTCGGATTACAAACTCCGCTAACCTGGAAGTAGTACCTTGGGTTGAGAACTTTGCCCCAGGATGAGAACGGAAATCGCGTGGCAGCAGCGGGAGGCCCCATTAGTGAAAGCATGACTCAGGTTAAGAATGGTTTCAGGTTAAGAACGGACCTCTGGAAGAAATTAAGTTTATAAACCAAGGTACCACTGTAATGATAATCCACCATAGGTTCACATCAAGAATATAAGTACATAACAACAACAACAACCACAACAAATTATTATTATTATTTATACCCTGCCCACTCTGGGCGGCTTCCAACAAAATATTAAAATACAGTAATCCATCAAACATTAAAAGCTTCACTGAACAGGGCTGCCTTCAGATGTCTTCTAAAAGTTTGGGAGTTGTTTTTCTCTTTGACATCTGGTGGGAGGGCATTCCACAGGGTGGGTGCCACCACTGAGAAGGCCCTCTGTCTGGTTCCCTGTAACTTGGCTTCTTGCAGTGAGGGAACTGCCAGAAGGCCCTCAGTGCTGGACCTCAATGTCTGGGCAGAACGATGGGGGTGGAGACGCTCTTTCATCCACCTAAAGTTAAGCATTTAGCTTAATGTAAGCACTTTAATGTCCACATGGGTACCCACAAGATAATGAATCACAGAACCTCCAAGGAAGGAGAGTCCACAACCTCCTGAAGGAGACCCTTCCAATGTTGAATGGCTCTCATAGTCTGAATGTTCTTCTTAATATTTAGTCGAAATCTCCTTTCTTGCCATTGGAAGACAACCCCAAAGTTTGGCAGTCGTGGAACAACTCCATAACAGTGGTTACCAAGCCCTCGTTGCTGTTTGCAAAGGGGCTCCCATGACAGTTCATGCTTCAGCCCCCCCCCCCAAAAAATGTAGATCTATCCGTGTTCACAGAAGGAACGGAAGAGAGCAAGGTGCAGGAAGCAATAGGCGGTGAAATTCATGGAGGAGACGGCTGCCAAGGACTGCTAGCCCAAATGTGTTAGCCCAAAGATGGAAACAAAAGAAGAGTGGCAGATGAAGATGATGGACTTTGAACTGGCGAACTGACAGGAAGAATCCGGAACCAGTGAGACCAGGCATTCCAAGAGGACTGGAACAAATTTATATTATATTTGAAAGACAACTGCAAGCAATTAACATCATTAGCAGGGTTATCTGAAGATCTGAGTAATATAATATTTCAGGTAATGATACAACAAGGATAGGAAACGAAGTGAATTGTAAAGATGTTGTCAGGGGCTCAGGAGCAGAGGCGCAGGGGAGAGAGGAAATGGAGAGCGAAGGGGAGGAATCTGAGGGCAGCGGAGGGCAGAATGACAGTGACCCGAGAGATTCCATGAGCCTCTCCAGTGAATCAGAAAATTCCCAGAAGGGGGCGCCGATGGCCAGGGCAAGGGGGGTCCCAGGGGGGACACACCAGAAGCAGGGGGCCAGCGGAGACTCCCAGAGCAGTAGCTGGAAATCAGGACCAGCTTCCCCACCGGAGCGTAGTGGGGGGGAAGAGTCCCATAGGTCAGGGCCAGCGTCTCCTCCAGCAAGCAGGGAGGAGGAGTCAAGCCCAGCTAGCATTCCCGAAGAGGGGAGCAGTGACAGGAGCAGCATAACGGTCAGAAGGAAGGTGGCAGGCTGGGCGCGCGTGCCAAGTTCAAATGTGCAGGCGAGCGGGACAGCAGGAAGCCAGGATTGGGAACCAGGTCCTAAAGCTCGCCGGAGGGAGGGGAGGACTCGGGAGAGTCAGCGTCGGAAGAGTCTAGAAAGGGGAAAGCCCCGACGGACAGGCGGACCCAGAGGAAAAGGGAGCAGAGGAAGAGGTGGAGCAAGGCTAGGGTCTTGAACTGGTGCCTGGGGGGAGGAGATTCAGATGGAGCTTCGGTGGTCTAGGTTCAAGACATAGAGCTGCGCGCCGTGGCTGTAAAAGAGAAACTGAACTTCAATAAAGACTATTTAATGTAACAACGGACTGGCGTTGGTCCTCTGTGAGCTGGGACCTGAGGCAGCCCTGACAGATGTAAAGTTTAATTTTGTAAGCCATCAGATGGGAGGGAGGGGGGTTAGGCTCAGTTGAGCCAAAGAGATTAAACAAGAGGGTACGATGTTACGTAATGTGATTATATGTAAAACCAATAAAAACCATTTATTTTATTTTATTTTAAAAGGACTACTAGCCAAAATGGCTGTGCTCTGCCTCCACAGTTTAGTTACAGACCACCATAATATCCGCCCTCCCTTCCCCACAGGTGGGCGGGGTTTGCGGCACCAAGCGAACCTCACCTGGGCGGGTGCCACCCACCTGCCTGAGCTGGCCTTTGACCCGCCCTCGGCCAGGGAGGACAATGGACAGCCGGCCAGGGGTGGGCCTAAGGCCAAAGGAAAAGAGGCTGACTCCTGGGCTCAAGCCTCTTTTGCTGCTCTTCCTTCTGGGATTATTTTTAAAAGGACTACTAGCCAAAATGGCTGTGCTCGGCCTCCACAGTTTAGCTACAGTCCACCATAAAACGTCTCAGATTGGACGATTCCGCTGCAGGAAAATTCTTCCTCCAGCAGCCAAGCCCCAAAGAGGCAGCAGAATGCCAGTTTGGGTTTCCTGGTTAGCAACATGCACACACACACACAAACGGCAATTAGCAGAAGGGCCTCCTCTCCTCTGCGGCTCAGTGGCGTATGAAATGCGTGGGCAGGAATTGTTTGAATGCCCCGTGATTGATTTTTGTTTTTCTGCACCGCTGGGTAGTGAGTGATCTAAATCTTACCTTTTATTAACCTGCCTTTCCACTGCAGGCCTAATGAAGCAAAGGGAATGGAGAGGAGAGGGGGGAGCAAAGGGGGCCAATGCTGCATCTTCCTCTCCCTGGGGAGCTGCCGGGGGGGGCAGAGGGCTGTCAAGCTCCACTAGCTGGTCGGGCAGGAAGCGATTAGAGGGTGGGGCAAGGAGAGGGTGGCCCTGACCCCCAGGGAGGAACTCATTTGGAAGATTGTGGGCTGGGGGGGTGGCAGCTAGAGCAGCTAGAGGAGTCAAACTATCTTGTCCATTCCTTGTTGAACAATATTTTGGAGGTGGGAACCCTTCCCCCGCCACCTGCCATTGCAAAAAAATAACTAGGCTACTCACAGAACAAAAGAGGTCAATTTACAGTTGTTGGCTTTTTTTGTTTTTGAAAAGGAGGGGTCACAGAATCAAAGAATTGAGAGGGGCACCAAAGGGTCATTGATCCCAACCCTGGTGCTCCGTAGGAATCTCCTTTCTTGTAACCTGAAGCCATTGTCTTGGGTCCTCCCCTCCAGAGCCAGAGAAAACAAGCTGGCTCCCTCTTCCATGTGAAGTCCTTGAGATATTTGAAGAGGGCTCTCATGCCACTTCTCATTGCATGCATTTTGCCCCCCGGGGTTCTGAATCCCTATAAATAGGTTTCTCTTCCTTTCTGATAATTGGTGCAGGGTATGGGAAGCGGGTGGCGCTGTGGTCTAAACCACAGAGCCTGGGGCTTGCCAATCAGAAGGACATCCTTATGACGGAGTGAGCTCCCGTTGCTCGGTCCCTGCTCCTGCCCACCTAGCAGTTCAAAAGCATGGCAAAGTGCAAGTAGATAAATAGGTATCGCTCCAGCAGGAAGGTAAACAGCATTTCCATGCGCTGCTCTGGTTCGCCAGAAGCAGCTTAGTCATGCTGGCCACATGACCAAGAAAAGCTGTCTGTGGACAAACACCGGCTCCCTCAGCTTACAGAAGAAGAGAAGAGGAGGAGTTTGGATTTGATATCCCGCTTTATCACTACCCGAAGGAGTCTCAAAGCAGCTAACATTCTCCTTTCCCTTACTCCCCCACAACAAACACTCTGTGAGGTGAGTGGGGCTGAGAGGTCACCCAACATCTGCATGTGGAGGAGCAGAGATGTGAACCCAGTTCACCAGATTAAGAGTCTACTGCTCTTAACCACTACAAGATGAGAGCCACAGCCCCATAGTCGCCTTTCACTAGAGTTAACAGTCCAGGGGTCCTTTATCTTTTATGGGCAGCCTGGAACAGTCTGCATGGGATTCTATGATTTCTGCTCCCTTTGACACTCCGTTTCCCGGATCTCAGTTTCAAATGTTGCACTGTCCATTAGTATTATTATATATTACTTTCACAATAAATTGGACTCATTGGTTTCTTCTACCAGGGATGGAATGAATGAAGCACCGAACTTTGCCCCACAATCATTTGTAAAAGTCCCTTCCTGGGAACAGTCTTCTAATTAGGAAGTGGTGGAAGGAGTTGGGCAGAATGTCTCACACCCAAAGTCACCCAAACCATAATCACATCTTTCAGCTGATTCCATCAAAGGAGCCTTCACCAGGGCAGACAGATGCAATTGGCAATTAACATCTGATTGCAAGATAATTGCTCTACATTTGCTGTAAACGGTCACAGTGGAATTATGTTTATTGAGTGCCACTGCACTTATTGAGCCCAAATCCTCTGCCTCGCTTCATCCTGCTTCATTTACTACCGTCATCCTCTTTCCCTGGAGGGGGGTTGGGGGCACAAGGTCTTTCAGGGCAGCTCACAACACTTCAAAACAAATCAAAACATGACCACTGAAGACCAGAGACCCAGGTCTGCTCTGCGAAGACTCTTCCGAGAGTGGAGATATTCATCAGCCTCTTCTGAAACTCAACAGTGAAACTTGCCTGGAGGGTCTTTCTAGGGAGGGAGGAGAAAGTGGGTAGCAGAGAGCTTTTCTACTTCTCTCACAACATGAGAACTCCAACGAAGGTGAATGTTGAGAGGTCTGAGGCAGAGAAAAGAAAGCCCCTCTTCATTCAATGCACAGTTGAACTGTGGGACTCTTCTTAGGCTTTTGACACTGGTACTGTTAGCAGTAGCACCATGGACAGATCCCTGCTCTTGGCCACCGGCTCTCAGGGTCAGGAGAAAGGTGGTGTCTTGCGTTCCGATTGAGGAGACCCCAGTTCAGATCCCCACTTGGCCATGAAGGTCACTAGGTGGTCCTCAGCCACTGAATATTCCTCAGCCTAACCTTCTTTACAGAAGCTATAGTTAGGAGAAATAGAACCACAGGCACTGCCATGAGATTATTTTCTAACAAATACATGCTACTTGTCCTTCAGTTCAGCTTCATTCTCAGGACATTTTATTAGAATTCAGTTTCAGTTTACCTTATCTCCTCCCTTTCTTTAACAATTGCACTGTTGGAGAGTCATTCCCCGTGTCTGCAGTCATGGGATTGTTGTCTATCACAAGACGGTGTATGTTTTCATTCCACAGTGTGGGAAGTGACAGAGACAAGATGTTTGTGTTACTGTGTTACTGTGTTCCACGAAGTGGGACTATTGTCCTTTGTTCTTTTCTCTCTCTTTGCTGTCTGATGAGAAAGAGGCAGGAGCTAAGGCAGAATGCTCCGAGTGTATTATATGTAAATAAAGTAGATTAGCCAAAATGCTGTGCTATTGGTTCTGTTACGCAAGCTGCGAAGACTCTGCGGATCCCTAAGTGTGCTGATGTCTCCAAGGCATCAGTCGCTGTGATGTTCGGTTTGGAGAAAGCTTTTGAAGGTCCCGAATGATGGACCAGGAGGGAGAGAACATGCCAGTCGGGCATGTGTCTCTGCCAGGGTCCTACACGAGAGTAGGACTCTCCTGACAGTTAGCACTGGGCAGCTGGAGCTGGAGCTACTCTTTTAACCTAGTCTGAAAATGGTGTGCTCACCATCCAAGGTTCATCTGCACAGGAGTGGGGGCAGGGTCTACCCACAGGGATTTTGCCAAGGGTCGTGTGGAGTAGTGGTTAGAGTGTCAGGCTAGGATCCGGGAGACTAGCATTCAAATCCCCACATGGCCATGAAGCACACTGGGTGACCTTGGAGGCAGGTCACTGCCTCTCAGCCTAACCAACCTCACCTTGTTGCTGTGGGAATCATAGAATCATAAAGTTGGAAGGGACCCTGAGGGTCATCTAGTCCAACCCCCTGCAATGCATGAAATCTCAACTAAAGCATTCATGACAGATGACCATCCAACCTCTTCTTTAAAACCTCCAAGGAAGGAGAGTCCACAATCTCCTGTGGGTTATTGTTCCCCTGTTGAACAGCTCTTACTGTCAGAAAGTTCTACTTGATGTTTAGTCAGAATCTCATTCCTTCTCATTGGATGCCATTGGTTCAAGTACTACCCTTCAGAGCAGGAGAAAACAAGCTTGCCCCCCTACTCCATGTGACAGCCCTTGAGATACTTGAAGATGGCTCTCCTATCTCCTCTCAGTCTCCTCTTTCCCAGGCTAAACATAGCCAACTCCTTCAACCATTCCTCATGAGGCTTAGTTTCCAGACCCTGGATCATCTTGGTCACCCTCCTTGGTTGCACACCTTCCAGCTTGTCAACATCCTTCTTAAATTGTGGTGCCCAGAATTGGGCACAGGACTCCAGGTGGGGTCTGACTAAGGCAGAATAGAGTAGTCCTATTACTTCCCTTGATCTGGACACTTTATAATTGTATATGTACAACACCCCCTGCTCCTGGGGTGGGAGGAGAGGTGGAATAGAAATGTAATATACAGATAAATAAATAAGGGCCCCTTCAAACACAGACTGGATTCTGTGTTTGATTCTCCATGTCTGGCGTTCAGGTTTGCTTCCCTACCCTCCCCAACTCTCACATCGTTAAATCTTTAAGCTTCCTTCCCCGGCTGTAGGAAGTAGAAATGTTTCTTTTACGGATAAGAATTGAAAGCCAAATCCTCAGAATGTCGAGTGAAAGGTGCCAGTATTTCCGAAAGCCTGTGGACTCTGCCAGGCCCCGACTTTACCTCCAGTTGTGCAAATCAATCTGGCTTCCACTGCTCTGAAAACCAGGGCCCATCGTTAATGGACTGTTTCCTAACAGATCCTTTCAAGCTCAACATGCTACTTTCACTGTTAGATTTAATTAGCAGAAAGACCCGTTTTTTGTCTGTCAGTTGGTGTGTCAGTATTTGACTGGAGACACAGCTGGGGATGCCCGTGTGACAATAGAACCATTTATTTTTATGACTGCTTTAAAAATTGTATAGATAGCTTTCAACAATAAAAAAGGACTTCAAAAGCAGAGTAGCAAGTGGGCTTTGAGAGGGACTGTTTCGCGAGTGGATTAGGAACCCTGTCGGCCATTGTGAAAAGGTGCATTTATGCCCCAAAGAACAGACTTGAGGGGACGTGTGAGAATGTGCAGGGAAACTGTGGCCCAGAGAGGAAACACTCATGAATGCAGCTCCTTGTTTTGCAAAAGATTTGAGAGCTGCGACAAGCGCAAGACCCAGAAGCATTCCGTCAATGCTCCAAAGTCCAAAGGGCACAAAACAAGTCCTAGGAGGAGAGGTTGAGAGAAGAGGGTGCAGTTAGACTAGTCTGGGGAGGACATGATAGCCCTCTTTGAATCTCCGAAAAAGAGCAGAACAGAGAGAGCAGGTCTTAAAAGCAGTGGAGCAGAAACTCACAGTTTCTTCAGCTGGAAGACAATTTGTCTTCCTAAATGGATTTGCACATTTTAAGGAGAGCCGGTATGGCAAGGAGTCTGTACTCAGAAAAGCGCAACATGTTTGATTTATAGCAATGGAATTGAGCACCGCAGGATGAGAGAGAGAGAGAGAGAGAGAGAGAGAGAGAGAGACCATCTCCACCCGACTTCCCAGAACATTCTGCCAGCATCCAGAGGAATGGTGAGCTGACCAGGAAACTGGCTGGCCAGGATCTCGCCAACATCATCAGACTGTCCTCCAAAGTATTCATAGAAACATAGAATTGCAGAGTTGGAAGGGACCCCAGTGGGAGATTCAAACCTCACACTTCTCTGGAAGTTATGGCACAGACCTCCATACAAATAATGTATACAAATGTGCCAGTATTTGGGGAAATGCATAACAATAACATGCAAAAGTGCATTATGCTGGGAAAATTGCATGCAGATATGTATAAAGAGAAACCCACCCAAAAATGCTGGTGAATTTTCATGAGGTTTGCATCAGTTCCAAACCGACTGGGGAATCTGGGGGTCTGAGCTTAAGACTGAGAAACTGAGAAAAACTGAAATTGACCAATTTATCCATCCCTCCACAAACTCAGAAGCCTAAATGGAGATTTTATTCCGTTGTCTCTGGCAAACACGAAACTCTCCTAGTTTGTATAATGTTTCAACCACCTGAAAGTCATAGAAGCGTAGAATTGTCAAGTTGGAAGGCACACCAAAGGTCATCTAGTCCAACCCCCGGGTTCAACAGAGGCGGCACTGCAATGACGGCATCCCATGTGGTCCACCAAAGGTATCTTCCCACTGCCAGTGCGCTTCCGCTTTCTCTCTCTCTAAGAAGAGCACACCCCAACTATTTGTTTCATTCACAGCCTGACCCCGAGAAGGAGAGTCACCCAACAGTCGCTGCCCCCCTTCTGCCTCTGCCAGAGTTTAGTAGCTGCTTGCGTCGGCATCCTTGCCTCTAAAGCCCTGAGCAAGCAGTTGGTGCTGCCCCCCCCCCCCCGGCCAGGAATAAACAAGCCGTCTCTATTGTCTCCCATCTCTGAATTATGTAGCAGTCTGAAAGGGAAGTTAATTTCTAAGCAGAATTATGACAATTGCCTCCAGCCGTAAAACGCTTTCCTGTAATTACCTGGGAGTAAATCATTCTGTCTCTTGACAGGAGCATCCCAGAGGCTGAGAGCTGGCCGCCTGCCTTGCTCTGCGCTTCCCTCTCTTTCGAAGAATCCCTGCATGTCCCCTCAATTCCTAGGAGGGAGAGATGGAACGTAAGACCATCAGAAGATCCTGCTGGATCAGGCCAATGGCCCATCTGGCCCAGAATCCTGGGGTGGACAAGAACCCTCACGCAGGATCTGAGCACACGAGCACTTTCTCCTCCTGTGGTTTCCAGAGACTGCCATTCAGAAGCATTGGGGGGGGGAGTGCCATGGTCAAATTATGAAGAAGGAATTCCTTTTATCTCTTCCTGAATCTTCCGGCATCCAGCTCCACTGCATGCTCACGAGTTCTAGTGTTATGAGAGAGGAAGAAAAACTTTCCTTGATCCACTTTCTCCATGCCATGCCTATTTGTATGAACTACAATCATATCAGATCACTGCAGATGGTGACAGCAGCAGCGAAATTAAGAGACGCCTGCTCCTTGGGAGAAAGGCGATGGCAAACCTAGACAGCATCTTAAAAAGCAGAGACATCACCTTGCCAACAAAGGTCCGTATAGTTAAAGCCATGGTTTTCCCAGTAGTGATGTATGGAAGTGAGAGCTGGACCATAAAGAAGGCTGATTGCCGAAGAATTGATACTTTTGAATTATGGTGCTGGAGGAGACTCTTGAGAGTCCCATGGACTGCAAGAAGATCCAACCTATCCATTCTGAAGGAAATCAGCCCTGAGTGCTCACTGGAAGTACAGATCCTGAAGCTGAGGCTCCAAGACTTTGGCCACCTCATGAGAAGAGAAGACTCCCTGGAAAAGACCCTGATGTTGGGAAAGATGGAGGGCACAAGGAGAAGGGGACGACAGAGGACGAGATGGTGGGACAGTGTTCTCGAAGCTACCAGCATGAGTTTGACCAAACTGCGGGAGGCAGTGGAAGACAGGAGGGCCTGGCGTGCTCTGGTCCAGGGGGTCATGAAGAGGCGGACACGACTAGACGACTAAACAACAACAACAATCATATCACACCTTCCTTGCCTTTTCAGTTTAGAGAAAAGTTCTTTCATGTATCCTTCACGCTGAAGTCCATATATCTTCTGCATCCTCTTTACCTGCGTCATCGGAAGGTATGTTTGGCAAAGCAAGATGCAGGTTTCCCGGTGCTTGCAGAAGCCTTGCGTTCCTCTTGGAAGGGTCAGGTGGGAAGCCCCCTGCCTAGCGCTGAGGGTGCAAGAGACCTTTGCCACCCCAGCTGCCCCCTGACCTCCTTTGCTCTGGAGTCCCAGCATAAATGTTTCAGAGCGCTGGAGGGCATGAAAGATTGATGCCGGCTTGATGCTGACTTCCCACATCATCTGCTAAATAAGGCAGGGGGAAACAGGACCAGGCGCGCAGGTGCTGGCGTGCTCCAACATGCCCTGAACATGCCACTGCGAGGAGTCGAGTGAGTCTGGGCACAGCTCCAGGGCACGTCGCTCACCTGGGCCTCCACTCCGGCTGCTTCTGTAGAATTGGGGTCAGCAGTGATCATGTTGCACATTCAGTTAGGCGTCAAGAGCAGAAGAAGATCAGAAGAGCCTTCTTGATTTGGTCAATGGCCCCTTTAGTCCGACATCTTGTTCTCACAGTGGCCAAACAGATGCCTCTTCTGGGGAAGCAGCAAGCAAGACCTGAATGCAATAGCAACACTCTCCCCTCCTGATTCCCAGCTACTGGTTTTCAGAAGCATTTCTGCCTCCGGCCATAGAAGCAGAGTATGGTCATCCATAGACCTCTCCTCCTCCACAAATTTGTCTAATCCTCTTTAAAGACATCCAGGTTGGTGGCCACCCCTGCCTCCTCTGGAGGGAGTTGCATAGTTTGGCTCTGCACTGCTCTCTTTTGTTTGTCCTGAATCTTCCAACATTCAGCTCATGAGTTCTAGCCATGCAAAGAAGGAGAAATGCTTTCTCCATAACATGCCTCGCTGTCCAAGCTTCTACCATGTTGCCTCTCCCTCGCTTTTTCTCTAAGCTGAAAAGTCCCAAACGCTGCAACTGTTCTTCACAGGGGAGCTGTTCCACCCGCTTGACCATCTGGGTTGCCCTTTGCTGAACATTTTCCAACTCTACCATCTCCTCTTTGAGGTGGGGCCACCAGAACTGGATGCAGTATTCCAAATGCAGCCACACCATTGTTGTTGTTGTTTAGTCGTTTAGTTGTGTCTGCCTCTTCGTGACCCCCTGGACCAGAGCACGCCAGGCCCTCCTGTCTTCTACTGCCTCCTGCAGTTTGGTCAAACTCATGCTGGTAGCTTGGAGAACACTGACCAACCATCTCGTCCTCTGTCGTCCCCTTCTCCTTGTGCCCTCCATCTTTCCCAACATCAGGGAGTTTTCCAGGGAGTCTTCTCATGAGACAGCCAAAGTCTTGGAGCCTCAGCTTCAGGATCTGTCCTTCCAGTGAGCACTCAGGGCTGATTCCCTTCAGAATGGATACGCTTGATCTTCTTGCAGTCCATGGGACTCTCAAGAGTCTCCTCCAACACCATAATTCAAAAACATCCTTTCTTCGGCGATCAGCCTTCTTTATGGTCCAGCTCTCACTTCCATACATCACTACTGGGAAAACCATAGCTTGAACTATAACGGACCTTTGTTGGCAAGGTGATGTCTCTGCTTTTTAAGATGTTGTCTAGGTTTGCCATCGCCTTTCTCCCAAGGAGCAGGCGTCCTTTAATTTCGTGGCTGCTGTCACCATCTGCAGTGATCATGGAGCCCAAGAAAGTAAAATCTCTCACTGCCTCCATTTCTTCCCCTTCTATTTGCCAGGAGGTGATGGGACCAGTGGCCATGATCTTCGTTTTTTTGATGTTGAGCTTCAGACCATATTTTGCGCTCTCCTCTTTCACCCTCATTAAAAGGTTCTTTAATTCCTCCTCACTTTCTGCCATCAAGGTGGTGTCATCTGCATATCTGAGGTTGTTGATAATTCTTCCAGCAATCTTAATTCCGGCTTCCAGCACATTTTTTGGAACAAAAATCATTCAGGTTTATCGCAAGAAATGATTCCACCACAACATCTCAAAGCCTTCCAAAATTCAGTTCACTCCGCGTTCCAAACACCTGCATGTTCCATAGATGCTCCGTCAGCACTTTGGGATAACAAACGCCTTTCTCGGTTAGTCATACATTTTCGCCTGTCTCTCAGCGTTGTTTAGAAGGCCAAAGGAATGGGTGAAATCAGTGAATATTTCTCTCAGAGACTGGGTTTCTTTCTCTTTTTTGCCACATAATATACTTGCTAGACTCTCATTAGGCAGAGATTTGTATATCCGTAAATTAAATTTAGACACCAGGCCTGAGCTGTTTCCTTCTTGATTACCCATTTGTGCACAACAATAACCATTAATCTCTCCCGCTTTCATGATGGCTTGGGCTATTTTTAGGTTGCGCCTTGCTGAGGCCGAGCCTGTGGAGAACAGCTGCCCAACCCATCTCTCTTGCAGAAGAATCTCAGAGCGCAGCAGATGCCACCTGCTTTGCCCTGACCATTTAGCATCACTCATTTCCTCTTCTGCAGGTTGCTCCTGCAATGACAGGTTACTCTCCATTTGCATCAAATTGTTCATAATCAAGAATCTGCTCCTCCTGTGTCCAGCCACGTCCAACAGAGTTGGAAAGGATCCCAGAGGCCATCTAGCCCAACCCCCTGCAACCCAAAAATTATAAAGAATTTCTAAAAAAAATTGGTTATCTATGAAGGACAGTCCACCATCTTCCAAGGCGTCTGTTTCACTATCAAGCAGTTCTTACCATCAGAAAGTTCTTCATAACGGTTATCCTGCATTCCCTGTCTTGTAATTTGAATCCACTGGTTCGAATCCTTTGGAGCAAGAGAAAACAAAATTTCTCCATCTTCTGCATGAGTCCCCGTCAGATAATTGAAGATGGCTTGATCTCCTCTCAGTCTCCTCTTCTCCAGGCCCTCAACTCTTCCTCATAAGGCTTGGAGATGAAGTGTGGGCACAGGTTGGCTCTTTCAGAAGTTACAGTGGATCCACTGTGGGCAAAGTGGGAGCAGACATGATCTCACTGCCCCCAAGGAGGCTCAAGGTGCTCCAGAACAAGATCTGCAGAGTTATCATTTAAGAAGAGTTTGGATTTGATATCCCACTTTATCACTACCCGAAGGAGTCTCAAAGCGACTCACAACCTCCTTTCCCTTCCTGCCCCACAACAAACACTCTGTGAGGTGAGTGAGACTGAGAGACTTCAAAGATGTGTGTCTGGCCCAAGGTCACCCAGCAGCTGCATGTGGAGGAGCGGAGACGCGAACCCGGTTCACCAGATTACAAGTCTACCACTCTTAACCACTACACCACACTGGCTCTCAATTTAATGCTGTCTTGCAAAACTGAGAGGTCCATCACCTAGAGGTCTGCACAGCTGATGGCAGAAGATCTCTCTCACCCAACAGGGGTCCCCTTTCAGCACCAATGTGATGGCACCTTCTCCATCCATTTTAGGAAACTGTGTGCACTCTCCATTTGTGGTCTGAATCGTAGAGATGCACACAGGCGCAAAGGCATTGACTCCTGAGCTCAAACCACGGGGAATGTTTTGTGTTTCTTGTGGTTTATGTGAAGCCGTCTGTAATAGAAGGAAGACTGCCCCAAGGGAATGCTGTTATTTTAATTAAGTAGAGGATATAATTGGATGATTAATTAAGTCCTCTTTGGCATGACAAAATAACTTTTGGCACCAATCTTTGCTCTGTTTAAAGCCCTTTAACGCTCGGAAATGGAGACTTGAAGCAGCTCTTTGCAGATCCAGGCTCAAAACACTTTGTGCCGTGTCATTGTGGTGCAGTAGTTGGCGTGTTGGAGTAGGACTGGGGAGACCTGAGTTCAAATCCCTGTTCAGACATGAAAATCAGTGGGTGATGTTGAGTGATTTGCTCTCTCCCAGGAAGGGATGGGCATAGAGGACCGTGGCAATTTATGGTTTTCCCAATCATAAGTTTGGTTCTCCATGTTTCCACATCAGTTTGTGTTTTATTTCTGTTGAAAGTCCTCATGGAAATTCATCAGGATTTTAGTGCAAACTTCTCTGAACACACAAATGTTTCCATGCTATATTGCAATATACACTTCTTTTTTTGCAAGGCACTGTTCCCTAACAGAGCACATTTTTGTATGTTATTTTCACTAACGCATGCATATTTATACACTCACTATTGTAGTAAAAGGTAAAGGGACCCTTGACCATTAGGTCCAGTCATGACCGACTCTGGGGTTGTGGCGCTCATCTCGCTTTATTGGCCGAGGGAGCTGGTGTACAGCTTCCGGGTCATGTGGCCAGCATGACTAAGCCGCTTCTGGCAAACCAGAGCAGTGCACGGAAAAGCCGTTTACCTTCCCGCTGGAGCGGTACCTATTTATCTACTTGCACTTCCTGCTTTCGAACTGCTAGGCTGGCAGGAGCAGGGACCGAGCAATGGGAGCTCACCCCGTCGCGGGGATTCGAACCACCGACCTTCTGATCGGCAAGCCCTAGGCTCTGTGTAGTATGTGCACTTTAATTGCCTGGAAAACTGCAAGTTCAGAGAAGTTCAAATTTCAAAGAAGAGATGTGTTTCTGTTTGCATCCTGTTTGGGGAAGTGAAAATTAGGAGGACTCGCCTCTTAACTGCAGACTGAATCTGTTTCCTCCACTGTTCATACTCTCAGGCTGACCTACATCACAGGGTTGATGTGAGGATAAAATCAGGGATGGGAAAACCTCGCCAGCTGCCTTGATCTCCTTGGAGGAAGAGATGCAGGATAAATGCAATAAATAATGCATATTAACGGTGCTTTAATATGCGTTAACTGTGCATTATTCACCATGAAAGTAATTTAAGGAGAGGAGTTTCAACCATTTCAGCACTTTCCCCCTTTACACACCTTTATTATTCTCTCTGCTATTGCTTTGCCCAGTGCTGGAAACTAGTTTAAATAAGATTTTGTAAAAAGAAGAGATTGGTTCAATATGAAGTTTGTGGAAGCTACAGATTCATTAATTGCTTTATATCTCCATACAAACACACACACACCCAACCGCAAATATTTTCCACTTGTATTCCAAGGACCTGTGATCCCCTCGCCCCCAATATAGTAAAATAACCAGACAGGACAACAAGTGTAAGAGAATCATGGGTCAAATAGACCACAACTTTATGGATTACAGGGTGGCACTGTGGGTTAACCCACAGAGCCTAGGACTTGGTGATCAGAAGGTCAGCGGTTTGAATCCCCGTGACGGAGTGAGCTCCCGTTGCTCGGTCCCAGCTCCTGCCAACCTAGCAGTTCAAAAGCACGAAGTGCAAGTAGATAAATAGGTACTGCTCCTGTGGGAAGGTAAAAGGCGTTTTCATGCGCTGCTCTGGTTTGCCAGAAGCGGCTTAGTCATGCTGGCCACATGACCTGGAAGCTGTATGCTGGCTCCCTCAGCCAATAAACCGAGATGAGCAACGCAACCCCAGAGTTGGTCACGACTGGACCTAATGGTCAGGGTTCCTTTTCCTTTACACTGGTGCCTCGCAAGACGAAATTAATCCGTTCCGTGAGTCTCTTCGTCTTGTGGTTTTTCATCTTGCAAAGCACGGCTATTAGCGGCTTAGCGGCTATTAGCGGCTATTAGCGGCTATTAGCGGCTTAGTGGCTATTAACGGCTTAGCGGCTTTAAGAAAAAGGAAACAAACTCGCAAGAACTCGCAAGACTTTTCGTCTTGCGAAGCAAGCCCATAGGGAAATTCGTCTTGCGGAACGACTCAAAAAACGGAAAACCCTTTCGTCTAGAGAGTTTTTCGTCTTGCGAGGCATTCGTCTTGCGGGGCACCACTGTACCTATACTATTTTAATTCCAGCCCATTGACTGCAAGTGTATTCTAGGGCCAACCCAACCTTGGGGGTGAATCCTATGACCTACATCAAATAGGGGTACTCCCGAGGGGTCTCTGTTGGAGGAGTGCTGTGGCCTTAGTGCCCACTTGGGCATCCAGACAGAAGCCACTCCTTGCAGATCCCTTTGATGGGATACCCTTAACCAAGGAGGGGCAGGTAGAGACTACAACATCATCTCCAGCCAAAGCAACAGCTTACCCAATGCATAGGTAAAGGTGAAGGGACCCCTGACCATTAGGTCCAGTCGTGGATGACTCTGGGGTTGCAGCGCTCATCTCACTTTATTGGCCAAGGGAGCCGGCGTACAGCTTCCGGGTCATGTGGCCAGCAGGACTAAGACGCTTCTGGCAAACCAGAGCAGCGCACGGAAACACTGTTTACCTTCCCGACGGAGCGGTACCTATTTATCTACTTGCACTTTGATGTGCTTTCGAACTGCTAGGTTGGCAGCTTACCCAATGCATAACCACACAAAATTGTGAAGATTGCTATGAGGCAGGTGGAAAAATTTCTGCCTGGCCCTGAATATGGTAGCTGTCAGTGTCCATAGCAAGGTCAAACACAGTAGTACCTTGGTTCTCAAACTTCATCTGTTTTGGGAGTCTGTTCCAAAACCAAAGCATTCCAAAACCAAGGCGCTTTCACATAGAAAGTAATGCAAAATGGATTAATCCATTCCAGACTTTTAAAAACAACCCCTAAAACAGCAATTTAACATGAATTTTACTATCTAACGAGACCATTGATCCATAAAAGGAAAGCAGTAAACAATGTACTGCAGTCACACAATCAATCAAGCAATCAATCAATCAGTAGCTGAACTGGGATCCCCACAGTCACATAAACAAACAAAAAAGTTACAAAAATGCAAAATAAATAGGAAAAACAGACAGACTTCAGTGTAACACTCAAAACAGAAGTGTGGCACTCATATCGGAAGCATAACATTCAAAACAGAGCACGTTCAGTTTCTGAAAAACATTCGCAAACCGGAACACTTACTTCTGGGTTTGCAGTGTTTGGGTTCCAAGTTGTTTGAGTACCAAGGCGTTTGAGAACCAAGGGACCACTGTGCCAGCAAATAGTCATATTTGAGGGATGGAGGATGGGAGACCAAACAACAAACTGCTTGTTTGTTGTTCCTTAATGGGCTTCTGGTTGGCCCCTATGAGGGCAGGATGCTGGACTAGACGGGCCCTTGGCCTGATCCAGTGGATGCTCTTCTTGTGTTCTTCTGTTCCTTCCGCATCCTTAGCCGTGGAAGAACTCCCTGGTTGGTCAGGACGGACTCTGCAGAAAGTGAAGAGGTGAGACGAAGACGACGTCGACCGTGGCCAAATGTCATCGCGAGGGGAAAGTGAGGAGCAGGTAGGGAGCCCGGCCTGTGATTTGTGCCTGGCGTGAGTGATGCTCACCTTTTTCCTCGGTGACACATCAGGCCATAAAGAGAGATGCGCTTTAAAGCCCTGAGTATTCTGCCGGGGCGTATTTCACTGGGCTGCTCAGTTGTGTCATCTGATAGTGTAAATTAAATCTCCATAAACCCACTAAGCAGATCTGTGCATCATTGAAAGGAGACAGAGAGGATGAATTATCCCAGACAACAGGTCATCATTCTCCCACTTTATTACATTATAACGGCCCCGTGATTGAATTACTGCGCCGCAACCACGGCGCTCTCTCTGCCCCCGCCTTCGCCAATGTTTAATGCATGAGGCGCGGCTGCTCTGGTTCAACCTCAAAACCTTCCCTGGACCCTCTAGCCGTCACCTCCGAGCCCTCGGTCACCTCTCTCGCTCTCTCTCTCTCCGTCTCATCCTCAAGCGGCCAAAGGTGCGCGGCCAGGCCTTGGAAATGCTCCTTCGGCGACAGAGCATACATTTGGCATGTTGAAGGTCCAGAGTTCATTCTTTTACACCGTCGCTTAAGAGGATCTCAATCCTGGCTCTCTGCGTGGCAGCACATGCAGAGACGCAGCCTCCAATTCAGCTCAGGAGGATCGGCTTACTGGAGGTTCGACGGCCGCGTGTCAGGGACCCTTGAGCTGTGAGCCCTACATTGCAGGAGATTATTACCCAGTCATGGTCACGAAGAGTCGGACACAACTAAACGACTTAACAACAACAATAAGTCTCAAGGTTGTGAGGTCCACATCTCCAACACGTCCACATTGGGAGTCTTCCAATACCTTGCAACAGTAAGTTGTGCTGGGGTCACCCAGTGAGTAATGAGGTCCTTGTAGGAAAGTTGTGTAGCAGTTCCAGAGTAGTAGAAAGCAAATGCTGTTTTAGGATGCAAAGGGGTCTCTTTTTTGTGCTAAGGTGTGCTTCATGGAAAGTCCCCCCCCCAAAAAAAAGCATAGCCTAAAATGTAAGGGGCAATGGAGTTCCTTTAGGGCCGGCCCTGACATGAGGCAGAGTGAGACAGGTGCCTCTGGTGGCAAATATTGAAGGGCAGCAGGTGTGTGTGTTATTAAGTCTTTCTTGCAACAACTAAAGGGTGCTGGGACCATGGGTTACCCGAGAGGCAAGGTCCAAGTCTGGTCCCTGGTCAAAGGTGCAACATGGAGGCAGTCCGTAGTAGCTGAATCTGGGTGCAGGGCAGGGAGTCGGGTGAAGTCAGGAACAGGCATGCAAGCAGGGAGCCAGGGCAGGTCAGGAGCTCAGGCAGGAACTGGCAACCAGCAATGTTGCTCCCGCAACTTGGGACTGGGGCTGGCCGGCTTTTCTCTTCCCCGAGGCATAGGGCGGCCCCGATCCTCTGGTGACTCGCCTCTCCTGGCCTGGAGGCAAGCACTCCTCCTGCGGGAACTTAGTTCCCTCTGCCTCTCTGCCCTGAGCCTCTGCAGCTCAGGAGAGGCTGGAGGGTTCCCAGACCCAGAGGCAACCTCAGCTTCCTCTGTCGGGGCTGAGAGTGGAGCACCTGCAGGCAATGGGTCCTCCATCACCTCCAGGCCCCAGCCCCGGCTCAGCTGGATCTGGAAGCAGGGAAACCTGTGCAGGCTGGGATCCCTCAGCATCCGAGTCCGAATCCCATCCCATAAGCAAAGCCACTGCCCTCGGGGTGGAGGATGTTGGAATAAGATCCAATGGACTGCTGGAATGGGTCTGGGGGGAGGCAACTTTTTGCTGTCTGCTTCAGGCAGCAAAATGCCTTGGACTGGTACTGAGCTCACGGGCTCATCCTTTCCTCTTCCCTGGCCATTAAATCGCAGCCGTGATGTAGCAGGACCTGGTGTTTGCGGGGCCTGGAGGAAGCTGGCTGGCAGGAGGGTGGGCATTCCTCAGTCTACGGATGAGCCACCGCGAGACGCAGCTGGTGCAGCCAGGATATAAATCTGTGCTAATTGGCAAATGCAATAGTACTGTAACTTTATTCTAACAAGAGTTCTCAGTGGGAGGCTTTAATGAAACAATTATTCTTTCCAATAAAATAACAATTAGTGGTTGGGATTGAACTAATTGTTGCTAACCTGGAGCAGTGAAACACACAACGACGGCCAGAGAGAAGGGAGAGAGAGAGAGAGAGAGAGAGAGAGAGAGAGAGAGAGAGAGAGAGAGAGAGGCAGCTTCTTTGGAAATAGCCACGCTTTGCCAAAAGTCCTGGAAAACCTGCAGCAACATCTGCGTCCCGCTTGCTAATTTGGCTTCCGGAAGAAGACAGTGGCCACGATCCAGCCGGAGTGCCTCTGGACAAAGTCCTATTGACATGGGAGGAAGTGAGGTAGCAGCTTCCTGTCTCAGTTTCCCGTGGGGGAAGTTCCCCTAGAGGGTTCAAGTACAAAGGCTCACAAATGCCCTGAATCAGCCTACATTCAGTAATGTGTTAGCAGACAGAGTCCAAAGAGTCTGTGTCCATCAGGACGCAAGCTCTTCTGAGAAGCCTTTTCTTTAACTTCTCCACGTCCTTTCAGAGCTGCCATTTCATTCTGAGCTTCACAATCCACCTGGACCTTTTGGCCAGCTGGGACATGGGCAGAACTGAACCCAAGAGTTCCACCCATTCTACCTTCTTGCATTTCGACTCTAAGTTGCTCCTTCACTTCTCAGTCTAAGGGGTTTCATCCCTTGCTACGCGCTGGGACCGTTCTGAGCAAGAGGCACGGGTCTTCTCCAGAAACATTAAAATTCTCTCACAGTAGAACACTGGAAATGGTAGAAGAGTAGAATAGCTGGAAAATCAGTTTCTGAAATCCTCATTTTAATTTTTAACCAAAGAAGTGAGCCCTGGAAGCACTCTAGTAACCTCTTCGTGATATTTTAAACCTTTCATGATCAAACATCTCCCGCAATTCCATTCCACCCCACAACGACTTCCCTGTTCCCCAAATCGTTTAAAATGCATGGGCGCAGGTATGAGAATGATGTGTTTTTCATGCCATTTTTCAGGCTAAAAGCACATGAGGGAATGGAGAGTGGAATTTGGGGGTGTACTTTCCTGAAGTGGGGGTTCCATTGAGCTATCCTGCCTGTGTTGTTTAGTCGTTTAGTCATGTCCAACTCTTCATGACCCCCTGGACCACAGCATGCCAGGCCCTCCTGTCTTCCACCGCCTCCCGCAGTTTGGTCAAACTCATGCTGGTCGCGTTGAGAACACTGTCCCACCATCTCGTCCTCTGTCATCCCCTTCTCCTTGTGCCCTCCATCTTTCCCAACATCAGGGTCTTTTCCAGGGAGTCTTCTCTTCTCATGAGGTGGCCTCATGTATTGGAGCCTCAGCTTCATGATCTGTCCTTCCAGTGAGCACTCAGGGCTGATTTCCTTCAGAATGGAGAGGTTGGATCTTCTTGCAGTCCATGGGACTCTCAAGAGTCTCCTCCAGCACCAGAATTCAAAAGAATCAATTCTTCGGCGATCAGCCTTCTTTGTGGTCCAGCTCTCACTTCCTAACAGGCCACAAATAGATCTCTCCTTCTCCAAGGAGGTATTTTCTGCACCACCTCTTCCAGCTGTTAAGTTCCATAAAGTCACCCTGTATTCTTGTGTGAAGAAGCAAGAGGAGCTGGAAGAAGCGGCTGGAGGGGTGGTCTTAATAATAGTATTCTTTAATAATTTTATAATTTCTACCCTCCCATCCGACTGTCAGGAAGCCCGCCAGCACTAAGTCACATGGAGTACATGAACTCAACTCTTTATTCGGAGGGGGGAAAGGTCTGCTCAAGAGCACCAGGACTAACGAGCACAGCAAATCTTTTCTTTCCCCCGGTCCTTCCCAGCAATCTGAGACTATGCCAACACACCCATCTCTGCTCCTCCCTCTTCATCCCTCTTTTGGACACCAGGGGAGAGGGGAGCTTGTCCCAGACGGAGGGGGAGACACCCAGGACCTGCCTGACTCAGCACTGCCTCTTGGCCTCCCCCCTCTGCAGCCTCCTCTTCTGCCAGTCCATCTAGATGACAAGGTTCTTAATAATAATAATAATAATAATAATAATAATAATTTATTTATATCCCGCCCTCCCCAGCTGAAGCTGGGCTCAGAGCAGCTAAAAACAGTAAAATAATACAGCATTCTAAAATCAATTCATTATGAAATCAGTTGAAATCAAATTAATGGCAACGACTGGGCCAGAGTTCTATGAGGATTACCAAAGGAGGGGGTCAGACTGTGCCTTGGCCAAAGGGCAGGTGGAACAGCTCTGTCTTGCAGGCCCTGCGGAAAGATGTCAAGTCCCGCAGGGCCCTCGTCTCTTGTGGGAGAGCGTTCCACCAGATTGGGGCCACGGCCAAAGAAGCCCTGGCTCTGGTTGAGGCCAGCCTAACCTCCCTGTGGCCCGGGACCTCCAAGATGTTTTTGTTTGAAGACCATAAGGTCCTCCGTGGGACATACCAGGAGAGGCAGTCCCGTAGGTACGAGGATCCTAGGCCATATAGAACTTTAAAGGTCAAGACCAGCACCTTAAACCTGACCCTGTACTCCACCAAGAGCCAGTGCAGTTAGTATAGTACCAGGTGAATGTGATCCCGTGGCGAGGACCCCATAAGGAGCCTCTCCGTGGCATTCTGCACCCGCTGGCGTTTCTGGGTCAGTCTCAAGGGCAGCCCCACGTAGAGTGAGTTACAATAATCCAGTCTGGAAGTGACTGTCGTGTGGATCACAGTGGCAAATTCTTATGGGAATTTGGCCACTTGGAGAACAGGATGTGGGACTAGATGGACCACTGGCCTGATAAATGTTGAAGGGTATGTCCTTGTGTTCTGATGAATGAGCTGCAAGTTTTCAGCATGAGAATTTGTTACGAAGCTGAGAGGAACCTCCTTCGCACCCTCTGAACAGAAATAGCAGCTGTGATGGGTGTTTCCAAGGTGCAATTACCCGACAGGGAAAATGACTGTGTGGGTGAAATTGGGGGCCAAGGAAGAGAAGAGAGGAGAAGCAGCAGCATTGCAGAAGGCCTCTCCGTCCTGCTGCCCCTCTGCCTCTCACCAGCCGCAGAGACATTTATGCAGAGTCAGGCCCAAAGATGGCCGGGGCCCAGCTGTCGATTGGATATAGCATAAGGCACGCACTCTATTAGCGGAGTAATTAAACTTCCCTTAATACAGATAACAAGGTAAGCAGGAATAATGGATGGAAGCAAACTCTGAAACTCCCTCTTGGCAACAGAAGCCTCCCTCTTCCTGATGGACTCGGAGGAGGGTTGGAGGAAAGAGCTTTTAGAGGGCAATGTCAGGAGAGTTGGTGGGCTGGATCTGGCCACCAGATGGGATGGGGAGGCAAGAGTCCTCTCTCTACCTGCTCCTGCTCCTGAGCCTCTGACCCTGGTCCTGGAGGAGGTATTATGCCACAATCATGACTAGTGGCTGTTGATAGCCTCCTCTTCTTCCTCCACGAATGGCTCTAATCCCCTTTTAATCCTCCTTTAGCAACTACAGCTGCTGGTGGTGAATAAGAGACAGCAGGACAGCATGGCTGAAGGGCTAGTCAGAGTGATGGGTCAAATGGTGCAGATAAACAAATGAAGACGAGGTCAGGACTCGAATCCATGGCTTCAGGTTACAAGAAAGGGGGGTTGGACTCGATGGCCCTTGTGGTCTATTCCAACTCTATGATTCTATGAAAGGAGAAAACTTTCTGATGGTGAGAGCTGTTTGACAGTGGAACAACAGTCCCTCGGGAGGTGATGGACTCCCCTTTCTTGGAGGCTTTTTAGCAGAAGTTGGATTGCCATCTGTCATGGATGCTTCAGCTGAGATTCCTGCATTGCAGGGGGATGGACCTACATTGGCCCCCAGTTTCTGAACACAATTCAAAGTGTTGGTGTTGACCTTTAAAGCCCTAAACGGCCTCGGTCCAGTATACCTGAAGGAGTGCCTCCACCCCCATCGTTCTGCCTGGACACTGAGGTCTAGCGTCAAGGGCCTTCTGGCGGTTCCCTCACTGCGAGAAGCCAAGTTACAGGGAACCAAGCAGAGTGCCTTCTTGGTGGTGGTGCCCGCCCTGTGGAACATCCCCCCATCACGATGTCAAGGAAATAAACAACTATCTGACTTTTAGAAGACATCTGAAGGCAGCCCTGTGTAGGGAAGTTTTTAATGTTTGAGGTTTTACCATGTATTTAATATTCTTTTGGGAGCCGCCCAGAGCAGCTGGGGAAACCCAGCCAGATGGGCGGGGTATAAATAATAAATTATTATTATTATTATTATTATTATTATTATTATTATTATTATTATTATTATTATTATTATTTTAACAGGGTTTAGTGAGAAGGGAGAGACTATGGAAGAGAGAGGTCCAGAAGCTAAAGCAGGAGAGGAGGGAGACCAAGAGGCAGAAATGAGTCTAGCTGGTGAAGAGGGGTTTCCCCCTTCTGCTGTGACAAGCTCCCTTCCCTCCTTGTCTCCCAGAACCAGGAGAGGCATGAAGCAGAAGGAGCAAAGGCAGACACACAGGCGCAGTCTCAAACGCCTTGTGGAAAACCCTGGAGAGGAGACTTAGGCAGTTGTGGGAAGATAGGGACCTTTAGTCTCCGCAACCGCCGCGTAGGGGCAAGACCTACCAAAGAGAGTTGCTGCACCCATTAGGCCTGGCACTCCTGTGCAGATCCTGGTTTTCTAATAAAGAGTTAATTTCACCTACTCTGCATGATTTATTCTGGCTTCTGGCAGAAAATCAGAATTATTATTTTGAAATATGCTCACTAAAGCTAACTCTGAAATGGAATAATTTTATTTGTTGCTAATGCCTTGGATTATTAGGGCTCAGAAAGGTTGGATCTTAGCACCGTCACACCACATGTGCAGATAAGTCTTGGTGAGAGATGTTTAGAAGAGAGATTCTTTATTCTCTCATAGCAGTGTTAAGCACAATGGCAATTGCTCCAAGTACACTAAAACTTGATTTATTATTATTTATTAAATGTGTATACCACCCTTCTTCTGTAGAACTCAGGGCCATTCCTAAGATAAAAACATAAAATACATAATGAAAACAAGAACAGAACAATAATTCCCCCCCCCCCTCCTCATCCACCTTTAAACAAACATTCCCACAAAAATATTTAGGCTAGAATAAATCACAGACATGGTAAGTAGGTGGAGATTTTACTCACAGGGTTTCCAGAAGTTACATCAAACAAGTCTCCACCTGTTGGCAGTACAAAAAGATGAAAAAAGTTCCAAAAGACTTAAAAAGAAAAGTACTTGGTATCCTTACAAAAAAGATCATGCAATCTTTGGGTTAGCAAAGATGCAGGCTATCAGATCTTCCTTTTGGAGAGATTTTTTTTCATTCACATGCAGCATTTGCTGAGTTGGGAGCCAAGCCGCATGTTTCCTTCTTCCCCTTTTCCAGGAAGCATGGAAGGAGGGAGGGGGGAAAGGGGTGGCAGAGGTTGCTGAGAGGCTGCTGCACTCACCCACCCTGGCAACTTGAGCTCTGGGCTCAGGTTAACCCTTTCATGCACGCAAGTGTGATTCAGTAACTGCATATTGCAAAGTTCTCACTGGTTCTTAATGATACACATGTTTTGATATAAACCTGAACTCAGTGTGAACTCCTGTCCAAGAGGTAAATAATGCATGCATTTGAAAAAGAAATACAAGAGAGCAATTATAAAAGGAAAGCTTGTGAGCATCTTCAGGTGCTCTCTGCTCTCCAAAAGCCTCATCTCTGACTCACTTGGCCTAAATCTCTTCCAGGAACTACAAAACGGGAGACACAAACCAGCACCGTAGCTTTAATTCCTACTAATGGTTTTGGATAGGCACTTTAAAATTAAATCATGTTGCTATTTCTTGTTTGCAGAAAGGGCTTGGGAATACTTTGCCTTCCTGAGCAGGGGAGCCATGGTATGGTAATGCGCAGCGGTAAGGAGATTTGATTCAGGTTGTGTTAAAAGGAGAGTCCATCCAAAACAATGCGTGGAGCAAAACCAAAGCCATCATCCAAAAGCTGCACTTCTACAAATTTTGCAGTGCAGTTCTGCAGCCAAGAATGAGCCCAAAATGTGTTATAGATTGGTGAAAATAACACAAAACAATGCATTACATTGGGGTCAAGTGTGTCTTAAGCCTTGCAAAAAAAATTGCACATTGTTTATTATTTATTTTGTTGTTGTTTCGTCGTTTAGTCGTGTCCGCCTCTTCATGACCCCCTGGACCAGAGCACGCCAGGCCCTCCTGTCTTCCACTGCCTCCTGCAGTTTGGTCAAACTCATGTTTGAGAACACTGTCCCACCATCTCGTCCTCTGTCGTCCCCTTCTCCTTGTTCCCTCCATCTTTCCCAACATCAGGGTCTTTTCCAGGGAGTCTTCTCTTCTCATGAGGTGGCCAAAGTCTTGGAGCCTCTGCTTCAGGATCTGTCCTTCCAGTGAGCACTCAGGGCTGATTTCCTTCAGAATGGAGAGGTTGGATCTTCTTGCAGTCCATGGGACTCTCAAGAGTCTTCTCCAGCACCAGAATTCAAAAGCATCCATTCTTCGGCGATCAGCCTTCTTTATGGTCCAGCTCTCACTTCCATACATCACTACCAGGAAAACCATGGCTTTAACGATACGGACCTTTGTTGGCAAGGTTGCTTTGTAGTTGAGCTCTATATAAGTAGGTTGGCTGAACCAAATGGGGAGCCACTGCAGAGAAGGCCCTGCTCTCATGTTGCCACCCTCCGGACCTCTCAGGAAGGAGGCACATGAAGAATCCTTGAGGTATTCTGGTCCTGAGCCATTTAAGGCTTTATAGGTCAAAACCAGCACTTTGAATTGGGCCTGGAAACTAAATGGTAGCCAGTGCAGTTGGACCAGGATCAGTGTAATATATTCAAACCACCTTGCTCCGGTGAGCAACCTGGCCACTGAATTCTGCACCAGTTGAAGTTTCTGAACCGTCTTCAGAGGCAGCCCTACGTAGAGCGCATTGCAGTAATCCAACCTTGAGGTTACCAGAGCACAGACAGCAGTAGTCAGGCTATCCCTGTCCAGATAGGAGCGTAGCTGGGCCACCAGCAGAAGCTGAAGGAAGGCCCTCTGGGCCCCTGGAGTGGCCCCAAAGCTAGATTCAGGCCCAAAGCAGGGAAACCCAAAAAGAGGATTTGAGCACAAGAGCCCTTTCCCTTCTTGGATCTGCTTTCAGCAGCTGGTACAGTCATACCTCGGGTTACAGACGCTTCAGGTTGTGTGTTTTCGGGATACGGACACGCCAAAACCCGGAAGTACCAAAACAGGTTAGTTCTGGGTTTTGGTCTTGTGCATGCGCAGAAGCACTAAATCGTGCTTTGCGCATGCGCAGAAGCGCTGAATTACAACCCGTGCATGCGCAGATGTGGCGCTGCGGGTTGCAAACGTGCCTCCTGCATGGATCACATTCTCAACCTGAGCATCCACTGGAAGCATTTCTGCCTCCAAACATGAAGGCAGAGCATGGACATTGTGGCTGGCAGATGTCAGCAGCCCTCTCCTCCATTACTTGGTCCAATCCTCCTTTACAGGGTGGGGGCCATCCCGCCTCCTGTGGGTAGGAGTTCCACAGACGGATGCTGCGCCAAGACATCCTTTCTTCCACCCTGCTTTAAATGCAGACCTGGTAACCCAAATTCGTTCCTTCACGGTTCTCCCTCGTCAGATCATGCTCGTTGGGGAGGAAGCTGCAATTGGGGAGGGCGGCTGCTACCTCCTCATTATGCAACTTTCTCTCGTTTGAAGCCGTTCCTCCTTCTAAGACGTTGCCAGAAGAAAGAGTGGGGGGGGTGTAAAGCGAAAGGAGGGGGGGGAATACGTCGATGTCGTGCCGAGCGATTGCAGGCAATTCTACAAATTGCCTTTTTGGAGTGCTGAGTTTATTGGAAGTGACAAGGCTTCCTCTGCCTCCCTTTTAAAGCCACACATTTTGTACGCCATACAGATGTTGCATCTCATAAATATCCACAAACCGGAGGGGCTCATGAATAACTCACGCGCGGCACAAAGGCGCAGCCTCTCGGCTCCCTGTCAGCCCCTGGTGGGTCGTACTCCCTGCCTCGGCTCGTGGAATTTATTTAGCGATGCCGGGAGAGAGAACCCGAGGTGGAAAAGAAGGGGCTGCTGCTTTCTCTTTTACTGGCTCTGCTCAGCCCCAGGAGGAAAGCAATTCCTGAAGATCGGGTCCCAGCATGGCTTCTCAGTCCCACTAGCTGCGCTTCCAGCCTCAGGGACAAACGTTAAGGCCGGGGGATGCCAGCCTTTGGAGGTCGGTCAGCTGGCTCATTTGGGATTTGGGGAGAGCCCCGTGGGTGCCAGTCAGAAAATGGTGGCCATGGAGCAGTGGCAGAAGACACGATGGTCATTGCATCTCCTTCCTTGGAGGTTTTTAAGCAGAGGTTGTTGTTGTTGTTGTTGTTGTTGTTGTTAAATTTATATCCAGTGGTACCTCGAGTTGATGTATGGAAGTGAGAGCTGGACCATCAAGAAGGCTGATCGCCGAAGAATTGATGCTTTTGAATTCTGGTGCTGGAGGAGACTCTGGAGAGTCCCATGGACTGCAAGAAGATCCAACCTCTCCATTCTGAAGGAAATCAGCCCTGAGTGCTCACTGGAAGGACAGATCGTGAAGCTGAGGCTCCAAGACTTTGGCCACCTCATGAGAAGAGAAGACTCCCTGGAAAAGACCCTGATGCTGGGAAAGATGGAGGGCACAAGGAGAAGGGGACGACAGAGGACGAGATGGTGGGGCAGTGTCAGCGCAGCTACTAACAGGAGTTTGACCAAACTGTGGGAGGCAGTGGAGGACAGAGGTGCCTGGCGTGCTCTGGTCCAGGGGGTCACGAAGAGGCGGACATGACTAAACCACTAAACAACAACAACAACACCTTGGGTTACATACGCTTCAGGATACATACGCTTCAGGTTACAGACTCCGCTGACCAAGAAATAGTACCTTGGGTTAAGAACTTTGCTTCAGGTTGAGAACAGAAATCATGCTCCAGCAGCATGGCAGCAGCAGGAGGCCCCATTAGCTAAAGTGGTGCTTCAGGTTAAGAACAGTTTCAGGTTAAGAACAGAACTCCGGAACGAATTAAGTACTTAACCCGAGGTACCACTGTACCTCCCTATACCTGGGGGTCTCAGGGCGGTTCACAGAATAAAATCAAGATATAAAACTACAAAATACCTAATAAGAATAGCAATAACCCAATAGCACACCCCCCCCCCAAAAAAAAAAAACATTCCAAAAGGGTGTTGGATGCTAATAAGATCAACCAAAGGCCTGGTTAAAAGGAACGTTTTTACCTGGCGCTTGAAGATGTATAATGAAGGCGCCAGGTGAACTTCCCTGGGGAGAGCATTCCCCAGGCAGGGAGCCACTGCAGAGAAGGCCCCGTTCTTGTGTTGCCACCCTCCTGATTTGCCTGTGATCCAGGACATAGCGCCATCTTTCGGAAATCCTCCCGGATGTCAATTCCGCCTTTGAAATCCAGGTAATGGCCGGGAAAATCCAGACATACAGCAGCCCTATCACAGCCCTCTCCTCCTCCATGAATTTGGAATTTGTCTAACCCTCTTTGAAAGGCATCCAAATTGGTGACCGTCACTGCCTGCTGTGGGAGGGAGTTCCATAGTTTAACTCTGCGCTGTGTGGCGAAGTCCTTTTTCCCATCTGTCCTGAATCTCCCAACCTTCAGCTTCATGGGACGTCCACATCTCCTAGTGTTAGGAGGGAGTGAAGAAAACTTTTCTCTATCCACTTTATCCACCCCATGCATGATTTTATAAGCAGGCGCATGAAGGAGAAGACTGCTGGCCACAAGGACGCTCTTCTCCCTCTTCATGCCTTTGAATGCCAGAACAGGATTCTAGACGGCATGGTATATAAATCCACAAGGCCTGGACTTCTGTTTAATTGGCAAATGAACTTTGCTCTGGTGGTCAACTAATAATAATAATAATAATAATAATAATAATAATAATAATATTTATTATTTATACCCTGCCCATCTGGCTAGGTTTCCCCAGCCACTCTGGGCAGCTCCCAACAAAAGATTAAAAATGCATTAAAACATCAGTCATTACAGTCATACCTCATGTTACGTTTGCTTCAGGTTGCGCGTTTTGAGGTTGGGTTCCGCGGCGACCCAGAAGTACCGGAAAGGGTTACTTCTGGGTTTCGCCACTCACGCATGTGCAAACGCGCAAAATGACATCACGTGCATGTGCAGAAATGGCGAATCGCGACCCATGTGTGCGCAGACGCAGAGACGCAGGTTGTGTTCAGGTTGTGTTTTGGGTTGAGAACGGGGCTCCAGAATGGATCCTGTTCTCAACCAGAGGTGCCACTGTAAAAGCTTCCCTAAAGAGGGCTGCCTTCAGATGTCTTCTAAACGTCAGATACAGTGGTACCTCAGATTATAGATGCTTCAGGTTACAGGCACTTCAGGTTACAGACTCCACTAACCCAGAAATAGTACCTTGGGTTAAGAACTTTGCTTCAGGATGAGAACAGAAAATGGCGGCTGTGGCGCGGCAGCAGTGGGAGGCCCCATTAGCTAAAGTGGAACTTAGGTTAAGAACAGTTTCAGGTTAAGAACAGACCTCCAGAACGAATTAAGTTCTTAACCCGAGGTACCACTGTTGTTGTTTATTTCCTTGACACCTGATGGGAGGGCGTTCCACAGGGCGGGCGCCACTACCAAGACGGCTCTCTGCCTGGTTAAAATGCGTGTGAAACCAATGTTCTCTTGGTTCATGTTTTACTGTAGCCGCAAGGATAAAGTTATGCAAAGATGTTCCCTCGCCTGTGCACAGACTGCCAGCAAAGCAACATAACTGCTGTGTAGACTGACCTAAAAGCACAAGCCAATTTTAGTAACTCGTTGAAATCTTCTTGCAACTTTTGTAATTTTCCAGGATATCTGAGGAAGTGAGTCATGCGCTTGTTAGTGTTTCAGCTTCCGTACAAATACTTTGCACTTTGTGTGATGCTCAGAACACCCTTGGCCCAGCTGTGCAGGGTGTCTCCCTGGGTATGCGGATCAGGAAATAGAGGGGTGCGGCTGGCATAGGTTTCCAATGGTCATTGTGCGGTCAGATTTGCACCCCAAGGGCAGGCTGGGCCTCCCTCTCATCATATGAACATAGTCACACACCCCCTCCTCCTATTTAGGGAGAGAGGGCCATCATTTTCCATTCCATCACTTGCCGTTCCTCTACAGTTCAGCTTCCATCAAAAATGGCTATTATTCACCTTCCTATCCACTGTGTCAAAATCATGCAACTCATTTAATTTATG
Source organism: Podarcis muralis (assembly GCF_964188315.1). Classification (NCBI taxonomy): domain Eukaryota; kingdom Metazoa; phylum Chordata; class Lepidosauria; order Squamata; family Lacertidae; genus Podarcis; species Podarcis muralis. Next base: position 1,556,072 of record NC_135655.1, read on the forward strand.
CAATTAATTATGTGAGTTCCGTAAGCTGCATTGCCATCAGGTTATTTCGCCCCATTCCTTTCAATGCCAAGGAAATGGGGGGACTTAATCCATTAGGCGTTGCTTGCAGTCTAAGAGCAACAACAACAGTAAATACCAATCATATTTGCCAAATTGATTTCTGCTCCTGACGTGGGGCGAATAAGCAAATGTCGGCAATTCCTGCTCTCATTTCACGGCTTTGTCAGAATCACGGCTTTCATTCGTATGCAGATTCATGCAGATTTGATCAAGGAATAGGCTAAAACTCACACACTTACCGGTAACTGGCAAAAGGTTTTCTGAATTATGTGACAGGCCTCATTATTTCCCACAGGGATATTAACTCGGCATGCAACAATCTTTTGCCTATGAGACGATGAGCTTTTGCCTGTGTTTGTGTGTTCAGACCTTTAAACCTCCCCCTTAAATAAATTCAGACAAGATTCAAATTTTAGTTCGGTTTTTGGCAGAATTTAGGCCACAACTTTATTGATTACAGAAGGTGAGTGGTTGCATAGGCTCTGGTTTGACTAGCTCCCTGCACCATTGCAGGTAGCGCTGACCCAGGGCACCAGCTCAGTACAGCCTAGCGTGAATACCTGGATAAGCGGAAAGCCAGGAACAGGCTATCTCTGCCACCCAAATGCCCCCCTGGACTCAGGCACGGGCACAACCCCCTCTCAGGGTTGACCAAACCATTGAGTCCCTGGATTCTTTTGATGGAATACCCTTCACATAGGGATGGCGAGAGTCTTCCCCCATCCCTATCCCCTGAACCAGAGCCTATCTGTAACCTTACAAGTTGTGGCAATTTGCTGCATGGCAGGCAAAACCCAAATGGCACCAGCCAATCAGCCAATCAGGGGAAATTCTTGCTGTGTCCCTGTCCCAACGACACACGACTGTATAGCAGATGACACATGACTGTATAGCAAAGGACACAAGCCCTAAATATAGGGAGAGGTGGGTGGGTGTTCCGAATGCACAAGCCGAAAGAGGAAGCTCTGGGTCACGTGCATAGGTATATATAGGTCCCTTGACCCATTTAGGCTGCGTGCCATTGTCCTGATTGAACCCTGCATCAATGGACCTACCAATCGGGTGTTGTGGCTATCCAAACGCACCCACCCACAACACAGGGTTAGGTTGCCAGGTCTCACCGCAACACATGCCCTCTTTAAGGGAGGACCCAAAATAGCAAAACCCCTAATTCTCACGACTCCTGACATTAAGGCATATGGACATGAGAACCTTGCCCCAGAACCTGCCCCCACTCCCTTGCTGAGCCGACAAAAGAGGGACGAAGACCCATTGTGCACCTAATGACTTCCCCACCAAAGCAAGTTGCCACCAACCAAGATCCAGGGGAACGGCTTCTGGGTCAGTGAGAATGACTTCCGGATAAGTCTCCTGAGCTGGGGTCAGCAAACTTTTTCAGCAGGGAGGGGGCCAGTCCACTGTCCCTCGGACCTTGTGGGGGGCCAGACTATATTTTGAAAAGGGGGAAAAAAGAACAAATTCTATGCCCCACAAATAATAATAATAATAATAATAATAATAATAATAATAATAATAATAATAAAAACATTTACAGTGGTGCCTCGCAAGACGAAATTAATCCGTTCCGCGAGTCTCTTCGTCTTGCGGTTTTTTCGTCTTGCGAAGCACGGCTATTAGCAGCTTAGCGGCTTAGCGGCTATTAACGGCTTAATGGCTTAGCGGCTTAGCGGCTATTAGCGGCTTAGTGGCTTTAAGAAAAAGGAAACAAACTCGCAAGAACTCGCAAGACGTTTCGTCTTGCGAAGCAAGCCCATAGGGAAATTCGTCTTGCGGAACGACTCAAAAAACGGAAAACCCTTTCGTCTAGCAAGTTTTTCGTCTTGCGAGGCATTCGTCTTGCGGGGCACCACTGTAATGTCACTACAGCACCTGTGTGCAGTGAAATTAAATGACCCCCCCCCCACATACACTCAGTCTTGTTCGCACTCCGTGTGCTTGTCAGAAGTCAATTACACCACTATTTTTTTCCCATTCAGCAGCCCAGCAGCCCACGGATAAAAACTGTTCTTTAACCTGTTGGTGCGGCTGACTATACTTCTGTATCTCCTGCCTGAAGGTAGGAGATTAAAGAGGTGCTGGTCAGGGTGTGAGTCTTCCCTAAGAATTTTCCTCTCTCTCCTGAGGCAGGGGTCTCCCGCGATGTCATCTAGCGAACTCTGAAGACAGCCCATGATGTCATGTGCTGTGTTCATCACCCTCTGTAGGGACTTCCTGTCTGTGGCTGTCAAACCAGCGTACCACACTGTTATACAGCATGTAAGGACACTTTCTATTGTGGTAGAAGGAGATCATCAATTTTTGTCTGACATTTTTTCTTCGCAAGACCCTGAGGAAATGGAAATAACCCGGAGATGCATTTTAAATAAAAGCACACATTCTACTCATGTAAAAACACGCTGATTCCCGGTCCATCCACAGGCCGGATTTAGACGGCGATTGGGCTGGATCCGGCCCCCAGGCCTTAGTTTGCCTACCCATGCTCCTGAGTGTCAGCATCATTACAAAATATTACAATACAGTAATGCATCAAACATTAAAAGCTTCCCTAAACAGGGCTGCCTTCAGATGTCTTCTAAAAGTCTGGTAGTTGTTCTTCTCTTTGACATCTGGTGGGAGGGCGTTCCACAGGGCAGGTGCCACCTCCAAGAAGGCCCTCTGCCTGCTTCCCTGTAGTTTTGCTTCTTGCAGTGAGGGAACCACCAGAAGCCCCTCGGAGCTGGACCTCAGTGTTCGGGTAGAACGATGGGGGTGGAGATGCTCCTTCAGATATACTGGACCAAGGCCGTTTAGGGCTTTCAAGGTCAGCACCAACACTTTGATGCCAACAAGATGAGGCATCCTTGTTAAAGCATCTGCACTAGCTTCCCAGTTGCTATTGAACCAGGTTCAAGGTCCCCCTATTAATTTCCAAAGCCCTGAACGACTTCGGTCCTAGGGTCCCCTGAACCCCTTCAATCTCAGCTCCATCACTGAGATCATCTGCAAGAGAGTCCTTGGTCATTCTCTAAACTGGCAGTGCTCATTTGACAACAATGATAAACAGAGCCCTTAAGTGTCATCGACCCAGTCCTGTGGAACTCCTTGCCACAGGAGATCCAGCAGCTCTCTTCTGTGCCTATTTTGAAGCAGCTTCTGAAAAAATATTATATTCTGACAGGACTATGCAGGCAGTCAAGAACTTTTTAAGTTCTTTTTTTTGTTAGAGCATTTATTAATTTTCCAATAAAAAACATCCAATTAACATATCAAATCATAATCCAATAAAAATTAAAACTAAAATAAAAAAAGAACTTTTTAACTTTTGAATGGCTTTCATTGTTCAGTTTTATGCTTTTGTGCCACAAACAGCTTTGATATGTATTCTTACGACACAGCGGTATACAAATACATCTGTAAATAAATAAACATGTGTTAGTAGCTTCTGGCCCCAATCCCCAGCTCCCATTACACGAACTGGTTTCCTGGTGCAGTCTCTCACCGCTCTGGCAAGAGCCTTGCTCCAGAGGGAGCCCTGGGTCTTGCAGTTCCTGGACTGGTCTGAAAAGCGCAGAAATCTGTACTGCTGTTTTGAGCCATGTTCCTGTCAAAGCCATCCTGGTAACAGGGAGGGGAACGTTAGAGTCCTGTTCCCCTGCGTGGCAAATTTCTCCCCATCTTTCCCTTTGACAGAGTTTGATGCGGAAAGATGACTGGCGGGGAAGAGGAGGTGCCATTGGCCTTCTTTGCCGTCCCCCTTCCTTCCTCCTCTCGTTTTCTTCTTTCCTTTAATGCACATGTCACAGAGAAAGAATCTGTTGGCCTTCTGCAGTCCTTTAATGCGGGTCCTCTCCAAAGACCTAACAGGTAGGATGACTGACTCATCATCAATGCCGGTGACTCACAATTTCTCCAAAACCTTCTTTTGCCTGTTCTTGAGCATCTTCTGATCTACGGGAGAAAGGAGCAGGAACACAAAACTGCAGGGGAGGGGGATTAAAAATAATAATCCTGGACTTGTAGAGTTGGAAGGGACCTCCAAAGGTCATTCAGTCCAACCCTCAGAATGCAAGAATCCCAGTGAAAGAATCCCTTCAAGACATGGGTCTAGCTGTGCTTTCATAAAGCAGTTCAGCCACTATAAAATTTATTTGGCGGGGCAGATTTCACACCGGATTTAAGGCGGTATGGGTGATTCCAGCACACAGGGTGCTGAGCCAAGAAGGTGCAAAATAATAACTTTTTTTTAAAAAAAGGACACATATATTTATACAGGAGGGATGCTGGTGGTGCTGTGGGTTAAACCACAGCACCTAGGATTTGCCGATCAGAAGGTCGGCGGTTCGAATCCCCGTGACGGGGTGAGCTCCCGTTGCTCGGCTCCTGCTCCTGCCAACCTAGCAGTTCAAAAGCACGTCAAAGTGCAAGTAGATAAATAGGTGCTGCTCCGGCGGGAAGGTAAACGGTGTTTCCGTGCGCTGCTCTGGTTCGCCAGAAGCAGCTTAGTCATGCTGGCCACATGACTGTACGCCGGCTCCCTCGGCCAATAAAGCGAGATGAGCGCCGCAACCCCAGAGTTGGTCACGACTGGACCTAATGGACCTCAAAGACCTTCTTTTGGGATGCTGATGAGGACACTTCAGTGGTCAGCGAAGGCCTTACCAAGAAACATATCTGACCAGCAAAATCCTCTATTAGAGAACCCCAAGAATTGGAAAGGACTCAGAGCGCCATTCAGACTGACCCCCCCCCCAAACCCACAAGATGCTATTGAGTTCTTTAACTACATTGCTGTAAGCTTCATATCAAAGGCAGAACAAGCAAAGGAATGGGGGGGGGACTCAGAGTATCAACACTGATAACATTTCATTACAGAAAACATAAGAGCAAAACAGGGAAACAACAGAAACTCTCCCACAAATGTACAACCCATAACAAACAAACACTCAGTGAATCAATCAGGAGCCATCATGGAAGTAATTAACCAGCCAAGCAGAAAAGGAAGGAAGAAGATTAACTCAGCCAGCCCATAATGTCTTTCCATAAAGCTGGGTGAGTTGATGGAAGGAGCCAATCACGCACTTTGACTGAAGCATATTTAACAAAACAAAACAATTTCACACAAAGCATATTATTTTCTCCTTGGGTTCTTCCTTTCCCACAATTGACAAGTAATTCCCCCCCCCCCCATAAGGGCCACCAAGCAAATCTGAGAATGCCATTCCCCCATCAAATCAGCTGTTACTATTTTCCAGTTTGAGACTGTTGCCATATGGGCCGCAATGAAAAAGAAAACCAATAAACTTTAAGGAAGTTTTATAAACAGCTTTCTAAGTGGATCTGGTGTCAGCCGCCGCCTCATAATCCACTGGAGCACATGGAAAACCTTCTTCCAAAACTCCTCAATCACAGGGCATGTCCACCACATATGGCAACATGTACCCTAGACCTCCTCAGCCCTTCCAACGATTTGGTTTATTAACAAAGTGCAAATAAAATGGGAGGGGGGATCAAAAAGTTAAACCATAAAGCGTCACAGCCTGGAAGGAGAAAAGACGAAAAATGCAACACAGTTCCAAATGGATCACAGAATCATAGTTGGAAGGGACCCCAGGGGTCATTTAGTCCAACCCCCCACAATGCAGGAGTCTCAGCTAAAGCATCCATGACAGATGGCCATCCAACCTCTGCATAAAAACCTTTAAGGGAGTATTGACTCACACAAAGATTCGCTTTACAAATACTAAAGATTCATAAGAATAAAACTATTCTCCACCTGTGAGAACAAAGGTTCATAAATAAGCCAGACTTTTGCATCTACTGGTCTGCTGAGTGGCTGGGTGCCTCAATATTTGTATAAGAAATGAAGCCATGCCTTATGTGGGGGAAAGAGCTTTGACCTTTCGATACTTGAGATTCCTTTTCAAGAACCCTCCAACAGTTTGGGCTGGTTCTGTGAGTCAACATACTCAGAGCGTGAAAAGTCAGGTACCTCTTATGAATGAGCTTCAAATAATGCTCCTTCCATCTGTCTTTGGACGGACATTACTCATGGTCATCGCTACAAAGTAGGTCACTGGGTCAAGGCCAGTGTAGGAGCTTCATCGTACGTAGCTGATGTCATCCGGATTGCATCTGGCTATCTTGCTAGCTGTCATCTGCCTGACTCTGTGTGTCTGAGTATCCAGCCATCCATCACCCAGAGCGGATAGCTATGGAGCCAAGCAGATGGAGATGAGTTGGAGGAGGATGGGGAGCAGGGGTGGGGGGAGAGACTTACTGTTTGGGAAAATGCTATTAAGCCGCCCTCCACAGCTCCAGAAGAACAATTAGTCAAACGCAAATAGCAGCAGCCTCAAGCGCACAGCTTGATTACAGGCACCAGTAATAAACTTTTGATGGATGGGAGCTCCTTTGTATTAGCTAGCCTTAAACAAAGACTCGGGCAGATGAGGCTTTCCCATTGGCCATCAGTCCCCCTAAGGAAGGCATGTCCAGAGTCTGTTTCAGGGGCCTAATCCGGCCTGCTGGTTGATTTAAACAGCCTTGGTCCTGTATACATGAAGGAGTGTCTCCACCACCATCGTCCAGCCTGGACACTGAGGTCCAGCGCCGAGGGCCTTCTGGTGGTTCCCTCACTGCAAGAAGCGAAGTTACAGGGAACCAGGCAGAGGGCCTTCTTGGTAGTGGCGCCTGCCCTGTGGAACGCCCTCCCTCCAGATGTCAAGGAAATAAACAACTATTTTACTTTTAAAAGACAACTGAAGGCGGCCCTGTTTAGGGAAGTTTTTAATGACTGACACTGTATTGTTTTTAATATTCGGTTGGAAGCCGCCCAGAGTGGCTGGGGAAACCCAGACACAGACGCCAGGGCAGAAAAGTTTCTCTCCCTCTCTCACAGAAATCCAGAAATCCTGGACACGCCGAATGTTGGAAGATTCAGGACAGCTAGAAGAAAGGACTTGTTCGTGCAGGACAGAGCTAAGCTATGGAACTCCTTGCCACAGGAGGCAGTGATGGCCCCCAACCTGCATGGCTTTAAAAGAGGATTAGGAACATTCATGGAGAGGGCCGTCGATGGTTCCTAACCAGGAAGGCTCTGTTCTGTCTCCACAGTCACAGTCCAGAGGCAGCAATGCTTCTGAATACCAGTAGCTGTAAATCACAGGAGGGGAGAGGGGTCTTGTGTTCAAATCCTGCTTCTGGACTTCCCATAACTTTCCTCTGGTTGGCCACTGTGAGAACAGGAGGCTGGACTAGATGGACCAGAAGACTGGTCAGATGTTAACCTTGTTGATGCAGTAGAGAAAGTGGGCAGATAATTCTGAAAACATGTTTATTCTCCCAGTGCATTGGGATGGAATTACTCTGGATTTTGGTGGCTGGTCATTTTAATGTTGGATGATGATAGCAGTTGTTTTATTATCTATGGCATTTATTCATTACTATTTATATTAGATAGATGATAGACAGACAGATAAATAGATATTCTGCCTTCCTTCCAAGAACCCTGGGGTGGCATTTTGTGTAGTTTGGTAATTTTTGTGGATGAACACTTTCAGTATATTTGTTTCATTTTAAAAGATCCTTTATTGCATCTTATATTCTGCATTTTATTATCCTTGCAAATTGCTTTGGGACTTGTTCTGGCTGTGTGAGTGTGTGTGTTTGTGTGTGTGAACTTAACTAAACTAGAGTAGATTTTTACTCTTTCTATCTACCATAATGCTAGAATTTGAGGGTCATCCCTCAATGTTGATGGGCCAAAATAGAGAAATGTTGGCCCAATGTTGATGGGCCAAAATAGAGAAAAGACCACGAGAAGATTCTTGCTGGATCTAGTCCAGAATCCTGTTGTCACCTGGGCCAGTCAGATGTCAGGTGAGAACTGAGGGAAAGAGCACTCTGGGTAAAGTCTGAGGCGGAATTGCTTTTAGATTCATTAGCATTGAGGCCAGTGTCATATGCAAGAAGGTAACATGACCACAAAATAGGTAAGAACCAGATAGAGGAATTTGCCAGCTAAATGTTAAAGTGCAAAAATACCATATAAGATACAAGGAGGGTTGTGCACATACATTGAATTATACTTCATGGACTCTGATTGGACGAGAGATGGTGGAGCACTGTGGTGGTTGGGTAAAACCACAGACTCATAGATTTGTAGAGCTGGAAGGGACACCAAAGGTCATTTAGTCCAACCCCTTGCAATGCAGGAATCTCAACTCAAGCATCCATGACAGAGTCAACCTCTGTTCAAAAACCTCCAAGGAAGGAGAGTCCACCACCCTCCGAGGGAGCCCGTTCCACTGTTGAACAGCTTAGACAATCATAAAGGTCTTCCTTATGTTTAGTCAGAATCCCCTTTCATATCATCTTAAGCCATTGGTTCAGATCTTCCCCTCCAGAGCAGGAGAAAACAAGTTTGCTTCATCCACCACATGACAGCCTTTCAAATATTGGAAGATGGCTCTCCTATCTCCTCTCAGTCTCCTCTTTTCCAGGCTAAACATACCCAACTCCCTGAATCCTTCCTCATCAGGCTTGGTTTCCAGACCCTTGACCATCTCATTTGGGGGACTCACTGAGACTGGGGACCAGGGGTTTCACGTTATACAATGTTTTTGTACACATGTGCTGGACCCAGGGGTTAACCCAAGCAATGTGGTCCAGGTCTGGTCCCGAATCCACGGATTCCACGAGAAGTCAGTCCGACAGGGCCAAGGCAGGACACGAGGCAGGAAACCAGGCACGGACGGGTACAGGATCTCAGGCAGGATCTAGCATACAGCAATGTTGCTCCCGCAACCTGGGGCAGGGTCCGACAGCCTTTTATCTTTGTCGGGGTAGCGGCCGGTCCTGATCCCCCGATGACTCACCTCCCTGTCTCGCCCGAATGCGAGCACTCCTCCTGCGAGTACTCAGGTCTCTCCTTCTCTCAGACCTGAGTCTCTGCAGCTCGGGAGACGTCGGTCGGTAGGTGACTAGACCCAGGGGCCGCCTCAGCCTCCCCTGACCCAAGCAGTAGTGGAGCAGCTGTAAGTGATGGCCCAGCTGGAGGCAACGAGGTCATCCCCACATCTGGAGCCAAGGCAGGCTCAGGCCCCTGACTAGGCCCAGCTGGTGCTTGTTGCAGGGGAACCTGTGCAGACTGGGGCTCTTCAGGATCAGGCCCCAGGCTTGGTTCAGATGTCGCCTGAGGCAGAGGATCCAGTGCGGACCGAGACTCCTCTGGTTCCGAGTCTGAGCCTGAGTCCCAGGCCATCACAACACAGATGCCTTGAGTGCAATTTTGCAACACTCTGTAGAAACAAGCTGTAATTTCTTGGCCAAATGGTGGTGCCAATTTATATAATCCCTCTTTTTGCTGAGGGCAAACACACTCGAGAAAGAAGACCTGGGCAGGAGATACTCTGTGTCATCTTGTGGGTGCCAGATAAACCTCCACAGCCTTGGCAATTATATGTTTGCAGAAAACATTTCAAAGAACAGCTTAGGGGGAGGTGACCTTATCGGTGGTGGCAGTGGGGTAAAAATCAGCTATTAGAGTAGATTCTCTCCATCAGCCTGAAGCTTGTAGCACTTCAATGGAATCTCACCAGATAAACAAGCAGAGGAGGCCAGCTTTCAGTAGTCTAGGAGTGACAGTCTATCAACTGAAATGGTGCCCCTCAGAAGAGACCCATCAAATTGGTTGTTCAGCAGTGGTTCCTGAAGGATGGAGAGCATCAACTCCAGCATCGCTTTTTGCTCAGCAAGAGGCAAGATTAAATCAGATTAAGTGGTGAAGAGAACAGCACAGTTCGTGCCTGTTAGGCCAGGAGAGATGGCTTGAAGTAAGTGTCTGTGAAAAGGACATTCCAGTGTCATCTTTCGAATGACAAAAGTGAGAATGGCTGGGAAGGTGGGACGGTCACACAATCATAGGATCATAGGATCAAAGGACTGTAGAGCTGGAAGGGACCCAAATGGTCATCAATTCCAACCCCCTGCAGTGCAGGACTCTACCCAAAGAGCCCCTCACAGGTGGCCAACCCAGACTCTGTCGAAAACCCTTCAGTGAAGGAGAAACCATCACCTTGGCCAACCAGATGCCTCCAGGAAGCTCACAAACTGGATCTGAGCACAACAGCATTCTGTCCCTCTCATGACTTGGTGGTTCAAGGGCAGAGGCTCACCTAAAATTCCCAATCGGTTAGACTTTATTCAGCCATGCATTAGCAGACAGAGTCCAAAGGGTGTGAGAGAGCATTTCCAACAGGACTCACGCCATCTAGGCAAATATACGTCATTTGATGCTCTTCATCCTCAGCCTAAGAAGCTTCTGCTATCCCACCCTTCCACCATCTCTCATCCAACCACGGCCCATGAAATATAACTAACTCAATTAATTTTTCACTGTACATCACAGAACTCTCCTTGTACCGAGCGCTATTTTTCTAGAGGAAGAGATGCTGGAACTCAACATGAATACCTCCCTTGTTCTCTCATAATGGCAGTGCTGCTCACCTGGGAGGTACCAGAATGAAGTTCCTGTGAGTTCTGCCAGGAGAAAAGCCCTGTTTGTACCTTATCTGGAGTTGTTTTTCACTTAACAGTCAGCCATTAGTTTCATGTTGTTGTCAGGTGGATGCCAGCAACTCCCATGGCCGGTTGTCCGAGGAAAGCAAAAAGACAGGGAATGTTATTACCATCCGATTTTTATTCAGTATGTCCAGAGAGAGGCTTTGGAACCCAGCCTCTTGGATAATGGTGTTGTCCCAAGTGAATATCCATCCGCTCTGTCTCTCCCACTTCCTCATGCGTCTTCCGTCATGTTGACAAATGCCCTCTGCCTCCGAACTCTTCAGTGAGAGCCAGTGTGGTGTAGTGGTTAAGAGCGGTGGACTCGTAATCTGGTGAACCGGGTTCACGTCTCCGCTCCTCCACCTGCAGCTGCTGGGTGACCTTGGGCCAGTCACACTTCTCTGAAGTCTCTCAGCCCCACTCACCTCACAGAGTGTTTGTTGTGGGGGAGGAAGGGAAAGGAGAATGTTAGCCGCTTTGAGACTCCTTCGGGTAGTGATAAAGCGGGATATCAAATCCAAACTCCTCCTCCTCCTCCTCCTCCTCCTCCTCCTCCTCCTCCTCCTCTTCTTCTTCTTCTTCTTCTTCTTCTTCTTCTTCTTCGCTCTCCTACTTTCAAGGCTCACTGGGTTCTGGGAGAGGGGGGTGGATCTGGAATGCTTTCTAAAGACACTGTGTCCACCAGCTGTCAGCCCCCCACCCTGTGCTTCCTCTTCCTCCTCATCCTCTCCCATTATTTCCAAACATTTCCCCTCATCTGCCTCTGAGCTGTGATCTCCCTCAAACCCCTGTTGTAATTCTGAACTGTATTCCTCTTCTCTGGAAGGGTCAGGCTGGAAGAATGGTCTCCACCTTTCCGCCTCTGCCCAGTCCTTGTTGTGAACAGCCTTGTGATCTTCAGAAGGGCGGCATACAAAACAAACAAACAAACAAACAAACAAACAAACAAACAAACAGTTTACCAGTTTTGTAGCCAGCTTGCATGGCACTGGCCTCACTTAAGTACAGTATACGCCTAAGAAAAATTCCACCCCACCATCCACACTTGTTCATTGGTTCTTTCCATTTAGATACCTGCTGGCATTTGTCCGTTTGTTCCATCAGAGTCCCGTTTCCCGACTCCGTTGCCAAGATCCCAGAGCAACATACGCAGCTCGTGATATATAGCTTTGAGACTTCATCATTCTCCCCATTAAGTAATTATTCCACACAGTTAAGCTCTCAGAAGAGACAGAAGGCACCTGCAGATTGTCAAGAGGAGACAAGCTGAGGCAGAGATGACTTTGTAGGACAAGACGGACACTTTGCGCCATGCGAGAAGGGGAAATGCCAGAGCTTCTCAATGGAAATCACGGACCCAGCAGGGACACCAACAGCAGCAGCAGGAATGGCCCCTGGTCATGGGGCAGGCTCAGGGACACATCAGTTCTGCCCAGCCCTGGAATGGGCAGCGTGGCCACAGAGTTGGCCCAAGAAGAAGAAGAAGAAGAAGAGTTTGGATTTGATACCCCGCCTTTCACTCCGCTTCAGGAGTCTCAAAGCGGCTCACATTCTCCTTTCCCTTCCTCCCCCACAACAAACACTCTGTGAGGTGAGTGGGGCTGAGAGACTTCAGAGAAGTGTGACTGGCCCAAGGTCACCCAGCAGCTGCAGGTGGAGGAGCGGAGACGTGAACCCGGTTCCCCAGATTACGTGACTACCGCTCTTAACCACTACACCACACAGGCAACATGTGGTTGCCTGACTTGGAGGAGAAGATGGTGCACCTCCCAGTTCCAAGTGCAAGTTCCAAGTACCTTGGTTCTCAAACGCCTTGATACTCAAACAACTTGGAACCCAAACACTGCAAACCCGGAAGTAAGTGTTCCACTTTGCAAACTTTTTCCGGAAACCAAACATGCTCCATTTTGAGTGTTACTCTGAGGTCTGTCTGTTTTTGCTATTTATTTTTTCATTTTTGTGGCTCCTTTTTTGTGTGACTGTGGAACCCAGTTCAACTACTGATTGATTGATTGATTGATTGATTGATTGTGTGACTGCAGTACATTGTATATTGCTTTCATTTTATGGCTTAATGGTCTGGTTAGATAGTAAAATTCATGTGAAATTGCTGCTTGAGGGGTTGTTTTTAAAAGTCTGGAATGGATTAATCCGTTTTTCATTACTTTCTATGGGAAAGCACGCTTTGGTTTTGGAACGGACTTCCGGAACAGATTAAGTTTGAGAACCAGGATACCACTGTACTTGCACTACCTTCTCCCGCAACCCTTCCCTTCTCTACATGGTATTTTTTTGCATCATATAGGGTGCATATACGCAAGAATGCAACAAAACAGGCAAGAACCCGTTAATATAAGGTACAAGGAGAAGTTATATACACATTCTGAGTCTGGATACAAAGAACACAAGAAGAGCCAGCTGGGTGGATCAGGCCAATGACCTGTCTCATCCAGCATCCTCTTCTCACAATGACCAGATACCCCAAAGGGAAACCTACAAGCAGGATTCGAACGCAAGAGCCCTCTCCCCTCCTGCGATTTCCAGCCACTTGTATTCGGAAGCATGGCTGCCTCTGGCTGTGGAGCAAGAGCAGAACCATCCTGGCTAGCAGCCCCAATAAAGCCTGGACCTCTCACTTCAACATCCCTTGAGAGGGAATCCTGCCCAAGGATTTTTATTTATTTATTTAGTATTTATACCCCGCCCATCTGGCTGGGCTTCCCCAGCCACTCTGGGCGGCTTCCAATAAAATATTAAAATACTGTAATGCATCAAACATTAAAAGCTTCCCTAAACAGGGCTGCCTTCAGATGTCTTCTAAAAGTCTGGTAGTTGTTGTTCTCTTTGACATCTGGTGGGAGGGTGTTCCACAGGGAGGGCGCCACCACCGAGAAGGCCCTCTGCCTGGTTCCCTGTAACTTGGCTTCTTGCAGTGAGGGAACCGTCAGAAGGCCCTCAGAGCTGAACCTCAGTGTCTGGGCTGAATGATGGGGTTGGAGACGCTACTTCAGATATACTGGACTGAGGCCGTTTAGGGCTTTCAAGGTCAGCACCAACACTTTGAATTGTGCTTGGAAACGGACTGGGAGCCAATGTAGGCCTTTCAGGACCGGTGTTATATGGTCTCGGTGGCCGCTCCCAGTCACCAGTCTAGCTGCCGCATTCTGGATTAATTGCAGTTTCAAGGTCACCTTCAAAGGTAGCCCCACATAGAGCACATTGCAGTAGTCCAAGCGGGAGATAACCAGAGCATGCACCACTCTGGCGAGACAGTACGCAGGCAGGCAGGGTCTCAGCCTACGTACCAGATGGAGCTGGTAGACAGCTGCCCTGGACACAGAATTGACCTGTGTCTCCAAGATGACTCCCAGGCTGCGCACCTGGTCCTTCAGGGTCACAGTGATCCCATTCAGGACCAGGATATGAACTCTTCCCTCCCGCCCTCCTCCCTCCTATTGGGCTTTCCTTCCCTCTGAACTGGCTTAATATGTGCTGGATGTTTAGATTTCCCCGTAGTGTTTTGCATTTATTTCCATGTTTTGCTCAGTACTGTTCTTGAAAGGAATGGGGAGGGAATGTGATTGCCTGGCATTTGCTGAAAACTGAAGGTATTATTATTATTATTATTATTATTATGGCCCTGACTCAGGTATAATAAATGAAGCCGTATTTTGAGTTGGGCTCACTGTCCTCTTGAACAGCCCTTGCTTTAATAAAGTGGGTAAAAACTGCACCTCCTCTTGACATCCACACATTATTATGCATGCAAACGTGCTGCAGAAGCTTTCTTTTCTCCGCACACTACAGAGAGATAAAAGTTAGTTTGGCGTACATTATAAGTGTCATGCATTGGGTCATCTCTGCATTTATGGATAATAGAGATGGTAGCGGAAACGAGAAGAAACTCACACGGCCTGCAGATCAATATCTCGGCCCGTGAGTCTCAGATCTAACCAAGGCTGAAGCCCTCAAGAGACATCCTTGTTATGGTGGATGAAGGAGTATTTGTGCTCCTGGTGGCCCTGGGGCACTTAGGCGCAATCTCCTTTTCAATCCTGCTTGGAACTGCCAAAGTTCTGAGCTGCTTATATGGCTTTGTGTCCAATCAGTGCATGCCCTGTAACTGAAATCCTGCTAATAATAATAATAATAATTTATTTATACCGCACCCATCTGGCTGGGTTTCCCCAACCACTCTGGGTGGCTTCCAACAAAATATTAAAATACAATAGTCCTTCAGATGTTAAAAGCTTCCCTAAACAGTTCTGCCTTCAGATGTCTTCTACAAGTCTGGTAGTTGTTTTTTCCCCTTTGTTATCTGGTGGGAGGGTGTTCCACAGGGCGGGCGCCACCACCGAGAAGGCCCTCTGCCTGGTTCCCTGCAACCTCACTTCTTGAAGGGAGGGAATCGCCAGAAGGCCCTTGGCGCTGGACCTCAGTGTCTGGGCTGAACGATGGGGGTGGAGACTGGGCCAAGGCCGCTTGCATCCCAATTGCCTCCATTTGATTTTTGTCCCACTGTCTTTGTGCACAAATGCCCCGGCAGGTGGCAGTGATGCTAAGTAACACTGGAGGAGCATCAAAGAACAGCTAACGGAGCAGAATGATTTGTGGACAGTCCAATTTAAATGCACCTCAAATGCACGGTCATTGCGTCAGAGACATCAGCACCAGCTCGACAATGAGCCAAGGTGACGCAGGCACCTCAAGAGCAGAACGGAATGGGTGGCGGATTTGGATCAGGGTGCTGGCTCCCTTCCCTTTCTGGAGATGCAGCCTGCTGCCCCAAATGGAGTCCTCAAACAATCCCACCCCTGATCTCGTTGGTTCCCATTGCCTCATGATAGAAGCAGCTCTGCTTTTTGCATCCTGTTGCCTCTGTTGAAGGTAGGTGGCCTGCTGGCACGTTCTCCTAGACTGAAAATGAATTAACCGACTAAGCACATGTGGCTCAGGATACCACTGGCTTTCCTTCCCTCTGCCCTCCATTGTGCTTGTATAGGAGACAAGCTATTAGCCAAGTGGCCTCCATGCTGAAGACTGGGATTGAAGGTGAGGAGGTCACAAGTTGGACAGGCCTGCCTTGTACCTGGGAAGGAAGGACAGATGCAGGAACATCGAGGATAGAATCATAGAAGTACAGAGTTGGGTGGGATCCCAAGAGTCATCTAGTCCAACTTGTGCAAAGCAAGAATCATCTATGAAGGCACCACTGGCAGATGACCATCCAACCTCTGCTGAAATACTTCCATTGAAGGAGAGTCCACCACCTTCTCAGTGAGTCTGCCCAACAGCTCTCACTGTCAAAAAGGGTTCTTCCTAATGTTTAGGCAGAACCTCCTTTATGGCCGTCTGAATTCATGGGTTCAGGTCCTCCCCTCTGGACCAGCAGGAAAGAAGTTTGCTCCATCTTGCAGCTCCTCAGGTATCTGAAGATGGCTCTCATATGACGTCACGGTCTTCTCTCCTCCAGGCTAAACACTGCCAGCTCCCTCAACCGTTCCTAAACCAGGGTAAAAACAGGCTCGGGTGGTGTGTTCCTGAGTAGCCTTGCCTTGATGGGATTTCTGTCTCTTCTTAATCATGCCCTGCCAAGGATCGTGAGCGGTTGGGTGACGGTCCCTTCCTTCCTCAAGCAGTTGCACACTGACACCAACACAGAAGGAATTATTTCCTGCAAGGGGGGGGTCTGAATTATGGGCCTGCATCTCGGTTTTCACAACGTGCTGATATTAGCTAAACAGATGCGGCCTTTATTCATTGCAATCTCTTCATTCTGACATATAATCGCTTCCCGTTCCTGAGGGAGCCCCATTTTAATTTTGCAGTAATTTAATGACAATATTACATTGGAAAATTAGAGTTCACTTTTTCACTGTGTGCATTCCTTCATCTCGCAGGCGGGAAAGTGAGCCCTCTCATAACCATCCCATTTAATAGACTCGTCTCTGTAAATATTACAGTTTTCGTAACAGCTTATTGGCGTTATTCTTGCAGGGAAATCGCTCAGAGAAACAGAGGGTCGTTTCGCAGAACCCGTCTCTGCTGTAACTCTCGCCCTGGCAATTGGCCAAACTCCGTGGACCAAAGTATGTGCAAACAGAGGTCAGGGTCTTCTGGACCACTCCTGGCCTGCATGGGTTCTTCTGAACTTCTGCACAGAACCAATAGATCTCCTCACTTTTTTCTTTCCGTGGGTCTGTGCTTTCATGACAGAGGGAAGGAGGGAAGGAAGAGTGAGTTAGGAGAATTACAGAATTGTGGTGTTGGGTAGTACTCAAAGTAATGTCTACCCCAACCTTCTGTAGGGAGACAGAGGAAGCAATGGGGACCTTGCCTGGACAGTCAAAAATTCAGGCTGTTTGGTTTTTACTGTCCAGCATAAGAAGAGCCTGCAGGATCAGGCCAGTGGTCTGACCAGTCTGGCCTCCTGTTCTCACATTGGTCCAGCAGATGCTCTGATGAGAAAGCAGGATTTGAGCACAAGAGCATCACTCTCCCCTCCTGGGGTTCCCAGCAACTGGCATTCAAAAGGACTCCCGTCTCCAGCTGTGGAGTCAGAGCAGAGCCATCCTGGCCCCTATCAGTCAGTAGCCTTTTCCTCCTGCATGAATTTGCCTACTCCTCTTTTAAAGCCATTTACCGTATTTTTCGCTCTATAAGACACACTTTCCCCCTCCTAAAAAGTAAGGGGAAATGTGTGTGTGTCTTATGGAGCGAATGCAGGTGGGAGGCTCTGCTCAGCGCTCCCTTTAAAGAGCCGCATCGAGTGTGTGTGCTGCTCTTGGGGGTTTTCCCTGAGGAGGGAGAAGGGCTGCCCTGCTCCCTCCAAGGGGAAAACCCCCCAAGAGCCGCACACATGCTCCACATGCTCTTTAAAGGGAGCGTGGCTCTTGGGGGAGCCTTAGCCACGCGCAGCCTCTCCCGGCCAGGGGGAGAATTCATGCCGCTCCTGGGAGAGGCTGTGTGCAGCTATCCCATAAGCCAGAACAGCAAGCGGATCGCTGAGCTGCGATCCCCCTTTCTGTCCTGGCTTCTGGGATTCAGAATGTTTTTTTTCTTGTTTTCCTCTTCCAAAAACTAGGTGTATCTTATGGTCTGGTGCGTCTTATAGAGTGAAAAATGTGGTGCGTTAGTGGCCATCACTGCCTCCTGTGGGAGGGAGTTCCATAGTTCATCTACGCACTGCATGAAGGAACTTTCTTTCATCTCCGTAGCTGAAGCAGCAATATTCCTGGACACCGATTGCTGGATACAGGAGGTCCTGCTTGCCAGTTTCCCATCGGGGCACCTGCCTGACCACTGTGAGAACAGGAGGCCGGGCTGGTCAGGCCATAGGCCTGATCCCACAGGCTCTTCTTATGATGTTCTTTCTCTTTTGACTCTCTTCCTAAGCCACTTCCACCCTGCAGAGGAGGTGGAGTTGCGGGCTTCATGCTCCCACCACACGCGCAGTAGCTGGAGCCCAGCCCCCCCCCCCCCCGTGCGATTGGGGGAATCCCCGGCCATGTCACCCCCTGACCGGCCAATCGGCTGGCTTTGGGGGTGTGATCTGCCCGATTTAAATGCAGGCGTGGCCGGGGATCTCCCTCTTTTCCCGCCTCCCAGCTGTTCCTGTTTCCCACCCTCCCGCCCTTTAAGGTTTTCGTTCCTTGACCTTGCTATGGACCTTGGATGGTCGCCATTGAGGGGCCTGGTAGGAATTTTTCCACTTGGCAAATTGGCACCAGCCACTTGGGTTTTGCCTACCTTGTAGCAAATCATCAAAACTTTCTTGGTATTGGTGGTTAGGCATTGGTATTGTTCTGTAGATGGAAGAGGGGAGGAAGCGCCATCACCTGCCCCACATATTGAAGGGTAGCCTGGTAAAGGATTCTGGGGGGCATGGCCCTGTCCGAAGCCTGGGGAGGTGAGGGCCTAAGGCACGCCCCCTATCGGTGACCCCGGAGGGGGGGTTTCCTAGTTGATGTGCATCAGCAGGACTCCCCCTACTGGTGGTTAACCCTTCCTGGACTTCAAGCGGACAAGCTGGAGTCAGATCTAGTCGGTTAGGACCAATGCCTAAGCCAATACCGCTCATCACCTGTAACCAATAAAGTTGTGGCCTTATTTGGCCCATTAACCTTAATAATTGTGTCATGTGTCTTTATTTCCACTGGGGGGGGTGGGAACACGCCACGCAAAACACAGTTGCCGTCTGTTCTGTATTAGGCATTTCAGGGGGAGGATCTTGAAACTTCTGCAACTGCCACATCATGCTGGTTCCACTTTTGTCAAGAGGAGTCCATTTCCCAGGGTGGAAGCACCTGTGCTTTGGAACTCCCTGCCTACTAACATGAAGCAGGCAGCCTTCCAGCACTGTCTTAGATGCCTGCTAAACATATCCAGACCCACAATTTAGTTATGTGTACCTGATGTTTAAGGGGAGGGACACGTGTGGCGCTGTGGGTTAAACCACAGAGCCTAGGACTTGCCGATCAGAATGTCGGCAGTTCGAATCCCCGCGACGGCGTTTCTGTGCACTGCTCTGGTTTGCCAGAAGTGACTTAGTGGTGCTGGCCACATGACCCGGAAGCTGTACGCTGGCTCCCTCTGCCAGTAAAGCAAGATGAGCTCCGCAACCCCAGAGTCGTCCACGACTGGACCTAATGGTCAGGGGTCCCTTTACCTTTACCTGATACTTAAAATGTGCTGGTTTCTTCTCTGTTTTATGGGCAGTGATTTTCAGGGCCAGCCCATCCATGAGGCAGGCTGAGGCAGCTGCCTCGGTCAGTGGAAGCCCAAGAGACGGTGCCCCCACAGGTGCCTTGCCCACCCCACTGACTACCCTGCCAGTGGAATGCATGAGATCTCTTTGGGCATGGTCTTGGCAGAAATTGGTCCTAGGCAAGTGTCACCCTGCAGCCCAGGTCAGGGAGGCTTCAGAAGTGGCGTGCAAGCATGGTGTAGCTGGGGCGGGGGCTGCCAGGGTGATTGCTCTGGGTGCATTTTCAGGGGGCGCTGCTCCTGCCACCCTCCCTAAGCCAGCCCTGCACCAGTTGGTGAGCCTAGGATCTGATCAGATCCCAGCCTCGCAAAGCTGCTTGGGGAGGTTAGTGTGAGAAGGACGCGTCAGCCATGCTATGCTCAAGGCTGGCGTTGTTCCAGCAGCAGCGAGGCCTGGGCAGGAGTGGTGGGCTCCATTTGTCATGCCTCTGGCACGAGTGCACATCTTCACACCCCCTAGGCATCATGCAGACATGCTCCCTCGCCGGTGGCAGCAGGGCACAGTGGCACGCTTCCACTTCGGCTCCGGCAGCAAAACAGGACCTTCCGCTCCTGGTTATTTCACTGTTCAGTGATGCCCTTTAGAGCAGGGGAGAAGGGACTGAATCTGACTGATGGGCCAATTCCTCTCCTCCCCATTAATAGTAAAAGTTCCTCTCATGTTAAGGACTTGGCAATAGGAGGACTTGCCCTGAGTCACATAACCTTGGTAGTTGTCCAGGCCACTAGTTTCAGTTCTTGCAGAGAGTCTTGGAAGCTCCTCCGATTCAAGCTCCTTTTACAAAGCTACCCTTCATTCCTGGTTCTTGTTGCTGGACCCAGAAACACGATATGGTGTCAGAAGCGGAGAATGTTGCATTAAGGGACTGCAGGGCTGCAGGTGGAAGATAAGAAGTCATGGGAGCCGCGCCCAAAGAAAGCAACGTCAGGGCTGTGAAGTCTTTGCAAAAAAATTGAAATAAATGCTGCAGCTCCTATCAAGCATGCAATTCTCGGGGGATATTGCAGAGAACTGTAGGAGGTTTGGACAAAGGTTTGAGCTGTAGTAACAGAGGCAGATCAAATCCTCCATTTTATTTCATGCTGTGGGAAAGGAGACATTTATAATCACTTGGGGCTGGATGAAAAGGAGAATATGAGACTGCCAAGTTTGACTGATCCGATTTTTGTTTGACTGAGTTTACTTATATGCCACTTTTTCACCATGAGTTGTGCGCACAGCGGCTCGCAACAAACATTCAAAACATCAACGACTTGGATGATGGACTCAAGGGCATCCTGATCAAATTTGCAGATGACACCAAACTGGGAGGGGTGACTAACACCCCAGAGGACAGGATCACACTTCAAAACGACCTTGACAGATTAGAGAACTGGGCCAAAACAAACAAGATGAATTTTAACAGGGAGAAATGTAAAGTATTGCACTTGGGCAAAAAAAATGAGAGGCACAAATACAAGATGGGGGACACCTGGCTTGAGAGCAGTACATGTGAAAAGGATCTAGGAGTCTTGGTTGACCACAAACTTGACATGAGCCAACAATGTGACGCGGCAGCTAAAAAAGCCAATGCAATTCTGGGCCTCATCAATAGGAGTATAGCATCTAGATCAAGGGAAGTAATAGTGCCACTGTATTCTGCTCTGGTCAGACCTCACCTGGAGTACTGTGTCCAGTTCTGGGCACCACAGTTCAAGAAGGACACTGACAAACTGGAACGTGTCCAGAGGAGGGCAACCAAAATGGTCAAAGGCCTGGAAATGATGCCTTATGAGGAACGGCTAAGGGAGCTGGGCATGTTTAGCCTGGAGAAGAGGAGGTTACGGGGTGATATGATAGCCATGTACAAATATATAAAAGGATGTCACATAGAGGAGGGAGAAAGGCTGTTTTCTGCTGCTCCAGAGAAGCGGACTCGGAGCAATGGATCCAAACTACAAGAAAGAAGATTCCACCTAAACATTAGGAAGAACTTCCTGACAGTAAGAGCTGTTCGACAGTGGAATTTGCTGCCAAGGAGTGTGGTGGAGTCTCCTTCTTTGGAGGTCTTTAAGCAGAGGCTTGACAACCATATGTCAGGAGTGCTCTGATGGTGTTTCCTGCTTGGCAGGGGGTTGGACTCGATGGCCCTTGTGGTCTCTTCCAACTCTATGATTCTATGATTCTATGATTCTATGATCAAAAAGCAGAGCACTGGATATAAAAATATATACAAAATACAGAGCCTGCCAGCAAATTAGAAAACGACAAAAATCAGCAACTTAGCAAACACAGAATAAATTCAATACTGCACACAAGAAACCAACCTAGAATTAAGTATATAAATACAAATCGAAATGAGAGTTAACTGACAAAAGGTGAGGCCGCCCACCCGTCAATCACCTGGCATGACATCCAGTCACTCATTTTCAAGCAGCGCTTTGCACAGAGAGCTGCCACCCACTGCAATCAGCCAGCCAGCTGGCAGGGCTTGCAAAGTATGGAGCACGCAAGCCCTGTTACCTGAGAAGCCATAGAGGGGTTGGGTTTTCGTACTGAGTGGTTTATACATTTGATCAAACAAACAGCAAAATCCCATACATGCAACTTTGACTGACTTCAGTGGGATCCACTCCCCGTCATGGGAGTATAAGGCTGCAGCCTGAACTGAACCCTTGGGCTGGCTGCAGCAGCAGTCCTCTTGCAGAAGCACCCCCACTCCCACCCCACCCCCCAAGAAAATCACGTTTTTGTCACCTGAGCAACCAAAAGGCAACCCGCTCTCCTTTTAGCAGGCTGCCATCTGCTGGGGAGAGTTTGAGAAGCACCAGCCGGCAGCAGGGAGGCGAGCGCTGCCCTTATGCAACAGGCAGCTTCAGAGCAGAACAGGAGAAGGTCCTCTTGGATCGGGCCAACGATGCCCCCAGCCCAGCCAGCCAGACGCTCCAATGGGAAACCCACAAGCAAGATCCAAGCACAAGAGCAACTCTCCCCTCCCACGGTTTCCAGCAACTGGGATTCAGAAGCCTAGATGCCTCTAACCATGGTGGGAGAGCATAGTCACTGCGTCTGGGGGCTGTCGAAAGCCTTCTCTCTCCTCCATGGTTTTTCTTAGATTGTAATTCTGCAGGCAAAGGCTGTCTTGGTCTGATTGTATAATGTGAGCCACTCCGGGAGGCTTTTGGGCTGAAGATCAGGGTACAAACAAACAAACAAATAAATAACCTAACCCTCTTTTAAAGTCTTCTAGGTTGGTGGTCAAGGGACGTGGGTGGCGCTGTGGGTAAAACCTCAGCGCCTAGGACTTGCCGATCGCAAGGTCGGCGGTTCGAATCCCCGCGACGGGGTGAGCTCCCGTCTTTCGGTCCCAGCTCCTGCCCACCTAGCAGTTCGAAAGCACCCCTAAGTGCAAGTAGATAAATAGGTACCGCTTTATAGCAGGAAGGTAAACGGCGTTTCCGTGTGCTGCACTGGTGCTGGCTCGCCAGAGCAGCTTCGTCACGCTGGCCACGTGACTCGGAAGTGTCTCCGGACAGCGCTGGCCCCCGGCCTCTTAAGCGAGATGGGCTCGCAACCCCCAGAGTCGGTCACGACTGTCCCGTACGGGCAAGGGTACCTTTACCTTTAGGTTGGTGGTCACCAGTGCCTTTTGTGGGAGGGAATTCCATAGTCTGTGCTGCATGAAGAACATACCCTCCAATGTTTTTCTGATGAAAATAGAGACATTCCCTCCAACATTTCTCCCATGAAAACAGGGACATCCTATTCCATACCCTCTAACATTTCTCAGATGAAAAGACAGGTGTTCCCTCCAACAGTTCTCTGATGAAAATAGGGACATCCTATTCTTCCTTTTATCTGTCCTAAATCTTCCAACATTCAGCTTTCTTGGATGTCTATGAGTTCCAGGAGGTCTGCATTTGTAACAGAACGAATGGAGAATTGATCCAGACGGGACCCATCCAGTTCACTGCTCATTTGTTCTGGATCAAATGCATTGAACACTTGCATGGGGACAAATGAGTTAGGTCTTCATTCATGGCTTACTTTCATTCACTGATGATGACGACAGCAGAACTGATTTATTTTCTCAGAATGTCCCCGCCTGCTGCAGAGTGGGACATTCTGGTGGGGAACAGCAGCCACCAGCAAGTTTCCATTCAGTGGTGGTGGCCTCCATTTTTCTTCCTAGTTCCTTGGAATGACATCAAGGCATTTTGGGAACAGCCATGGAGCTTAGCTCTGCTTCTAGGCATTGGCTAGGAGAAGTGAATGTAACAAAACAAATGTGCAGTTGAAAAAATGAATGGCTTTCCCTCCCGAATGAATCATTATTGAGCAGATGAATGAAGCAACACAATCTAGCAGGAGAAGGCACTATATAGAAGAAGATGGATTTCTAAGTTCTCTCTAGCTTTTGGCTATTCATCAGTCTTGGGTTCCTTCATTACTTTGCTAGAGCAGCAGGCTGGGCCCTGGCTGGGCCCCTGGCTCCTTTGTCACCATTTCCGAGAAAGTTCTGGATCTGAAAAATGGGAATTAAATATGACACTCCTGACATACTTCATGCAGTAATAAGTCAGTGCATTGTAAAGGAGACTAATAAAGGGATATTTGGATGAGGCTTGCCTGAAAACACGTCAGAGGCTAGACTGCAGGAATGGGACAGAGGTGTCCACACTAATACTACTATCTGTTCTTCCTTGGTCAGAACCCACCTGAAGTCCTGTGTCCAGTTGTGGGCATCACAATTTAAGAAGGATGTTGAGAAGATGACCAGGATGATCAAGGTTCTGGAAACCAAGCCTTATGAGGAATGGTTGAAGGAGCTGGGTATGTTTAGCCTGGATAAGGGGAGAAATTAGAGGAGATATGATAGGCACCTTCAAATATCTCAAGGGCTGTCACATGGAAGATGGAACAAGCTTGTTTTCTCCTGCTCTGGAGGGTAGGACCTGAACCAATGGTTTAAAATGATATGAAAGAGATACTGACTAAACATCAGGAAGCATTTTCTGACAGGAGGAGCCATTTGACAGTGGAACAGACTCCCTTGGGAGGTGATGGACTCTCCTTCCTTGGAGGTTTTTAAGCAGAGGCTGGATAGCCATCTGGCAGGAATGCCTTAGCTATGTTTCCTGTATTTATGATGTGATTTGGGTCAGAGGGTTGTCCAATGTCTCTAATCTTCCCCTCTTTTATCAACTCCATTCTGTAATCTGTTCCACACCCCAGTTATCACTGAAGACTCCACAGAATTGAAAAGCAAAAGGTGATCTTATTTGGGGACTCACTGAGACTGGGGACCAGGGGTTTACACGCATTTTGTACACAGATGCCTTGAGTGCAATTTTGCAACACTCTGTAGAAACAAGCTGTAATTTCTTGGCCGAATGGTGGAGCCAATTTATACAATCCCTCTTTTTGCTGAGGGCACACACTCTAGAGAACGAAGACCTGGGCAAGAGATTCTCTGTGTCATCCTGGGGGTGGCAGATAAACCTCCGCAGCCTTGGCAATTATATCTTTGCAGAAAACATTTCAAAGAGCAGCTTAGGGGGAGGTGACCTTCTCAGCAGTGGAGATTTCAGCTAAAAGTTAGGAGGAACTTTTCGGATAGTAAGAGCCGTTCAACATTGGAATGGACAACCTCAGAAGGTGATGGACGCTCCTTCCTCAGAGGTTTTTAAGGAGAGGCTGGGTGGCCATCTGTCAGGGATTCCTTAGCTCGGAATCCTTCATTGCAGAGGGTTGGGCTAGATTACCTTTGGGGTTCCCTTCCAGCTCTGCAGTTCTGTGATTCCAAGGAGCTGGAAACTAGGGAGCATCGTTTGGTGATCAGAGAACTGAGAAGAAAACGAGGGTGGGGAGACCTCCGCCCATCACCGCCCAGAACTTGCAGCCTTTCTTCTCCCTGGGCACCTTCATGTCTTCAGCATTTCTCAGTGTTTGGGAAATTAAATATTTACCGAACACTTTCAGGTCTTTAAAGTTGTTTCCCTGCTCCTGTAAGTGAGGATGAAAGGAGGAATCCGAGTCGCACGTTCCCTTCTGTCATTGCTGCTTCCCCTGGCTTTGCCCTCTTATCTTCCGAGTGCGGCGGCAAAGGGAAGCCTCAGGGCCCCGTTCTTAAAAGGCTGCATCTTTGCCTCTGAGCAAGTTGGTGCTTCAAAATACTCCAGGAGCCTGGAGAAAATTACCAGTTGCAAGCAAAAGAGGTGGGGTTTTTTGGGGGGGGTGTAATCCTCTCTCATGCCAACAGAGATAGAACAGGTGTCGGATGCTCAGTGCTCCAAGGATATCGGCTATGTAGTGTGGAGCGACACTCAGAGAGTTCTTGATTTTTTTTCCCCTTTTCCTGAAGACGGCACAATATTTGAGGCCTTTGACTATGATTCAGCTCTTTGGGCAGCTGCCACAAGGCTCACATTTCCCCAGAACATTCCTTATCCCTGGATCTGAGACATCAGCATGCTGGGGACGGAAGCGACAAAGAGAAGGAGCAGAAGCAGAAGCAGCTGGGCCTCGCCTCTCCGCCACTGGGATCCAGCACACCAGGGAGGTGAGGGCAGCCCCTGCAGAGAGATCTTCTTCACCGCATTGCCAGCAGCTCCTGCAGGGGGTGGGCCAGAGCTGCTGGTTCTAGCGCCTCGCTTGGGGCTGGGCTTCTGCAGAAGCAGCCTCTCCTCTCCCTCCTTCTCTGTAGTGGTTAAGAGCGGTAGTCTTGTAATCTGGGGAACCGGGTTCGCGTCTCCGCTCCTCCACATGCAGCTGCTGGGTGACCTTGGGCCAGTCACGCTTCTCTGAAGTCTCTCAGCCCCACTCACCTCACAGAGTGTTTGTTGTGGGGGAGGAAGGGAAAGGAGAATGTTAGCCGCTTTGAGACTCCTGAAGGGGAGTGAAAGGCGGGATATCAAATCCAAACTCTTCTCTTCTTCTTCTCCAGCAGCCACTACAAGATGCCAGACGGAGGAGGCCGCTGGCTCAATCTCCTCCCCAAGCTCTGTAGCAGCAGTTCTGGAGGGGGAAAGAGGAACATTCTGTGAATCTGGGAAGTCCTGCTAAAAACAGGGCGGTCAGAGGGTATGTGTTTAGTACTCCTTGCAGTTCCTTAGGGATCATTGTTTGAAATATGGCAGCCCTAATGTAGTCCGAGGGATGTGGGTGGCGCTGTGGTCTAAACCACTGAGCCTCTTGAGCTTGCCGATTGGAAGGTCCGCGGTTCAAATCCCCACGACAAGGTGAGCTCCCTGCTCGGTCCCAGCTCCTGCCCACCTAGCAGTTCAAAAGCACCCAAAAAGTAGATAAATAGGTACTGCTCCAGTGGGAAGGTAAACGATGTTTCTGTGTGCTGCTCTGGTTCTCCAGAAGCGGCTTAGTTATGCTGGCCGCATGACCCGGAAGCTGTGCGCTGGCTCCCTCGGCCAATAAAGCGAGATGAGTGCCACAACTCCAGAGTCGGCCACAACTGGACTAAACTGTCAGGGGTCCTTTACCTTTACCTTTAATGTGGTCCAGCATCATGTTCTCATAGTGGCCACCTAGATACCTGCAGACTCTATCCACAATACCTCAAGGAATGCCTCTCCACATAGGAACTGACTCTTCTTATGGTTCTTCTTATTGTCAGGCTTAAGGGAATCAGCTCCCTCCCACGGGGCAGCCCAGAAACGATAAGAGTTCTTCCAAAGCAATTTTTTCAATACAACAGTCATGCCTGTACCCTTTTAAGGTGGAACGGAACTATATCCTAACAACTGCTGCATCGGTTAATCTCAGCTTTCCGCCTCTGAGCTCTCTGTTCTAATACCCTCAATGCCCACCTGGTCCTGGAAGGGGGGGTCAGGAGTGCTTTCCAAGGATACTGAGTCTGTCAGCTGTCTCTCCCCCTGGTGCTTCTTCTTCTTCCTGCTCTTCCACTTCCAATATTTCCCAACTTCTGCCTTTTGCAGCCTCTGCACTATGCCCTTCTGCAAACCACTGTTCTCAATCTATACTGTCCTCCTGTTCTCAGGAAGGGTCAGGAGTAGGGGGGGTGCCATTCCCCCTCTGTCCAGCCCCTGACACTTATGTTCTTAACCCACAACCGTACATTTGCAAGAGCATTTCCTTGATGCTCCTTGGAGAACTTTCCTCCATTTACTAATTCATGACACGCACCACGGAGTTTGCTTTAATTCTACTTAATTCTCACTTCTGATAGGTTGGGCAGAACTTTCTCACTCTTGACCAGAACTTCATTATTCCTGCTCTCCACCCCTTTTGCCTTCAATTAAAGATGGAGAAAGGAAATCAGATGAAAACCCTTTCCTCTCCTTTCCCTCCTCTCAGCATCAAGTCCTCCTGTTTAATGCGCAAGGAGGGAAGCCTTTGTTCTGGAAAGGGAGACTTTGTTCTGAGCACTACAGTTGGACCTGCTCTGCCTTCAATGGCATCATCTGCTTTCAAGGGCCTTCAGAAGAGCAGCTGCAGTGTGAATTTAAATGGTCTTTAATGAATCAGCAAAAGCAACAGGATTCCACAACAGGGTTATCCCTCCCCCCCCCCCCCCCCGAGAAGCTGAAAAGGACCTGCTCCCCAGGAGCGTTTCTGGTTTAAAGGCAGTGCCCCCATGCAAAATGCATTAAAAACAAGGAAAAAGGACCCTCCTTCCTTCAAGCTCTGTCCTATTGCATGTTCATATCTTGATTGTTCTCAAAAGTTGAAAAAGCTGTCTCTGGAACTGGTGGTGAAGTCTCAGAAATGACAGCGGTGATCCACAAAGTGACTCATGGGATCCTTTTCGTTCCATCTTGGCTGGGATTCCTGGAAGAGCTAATCCCTGCCCTGCTGGCCTGAGAGGGTGGGGCCCGGACTGACTCCAGCTGCAAAAACAGTTAATTTGATGTTAACTTTTTGTATCATTATTTTGGATGTTATAAAACATTGGTTTTGTTCATTTCTGATGTGTTTCGTTTATTGTTTTAGGACTACTTCCATTGCACTTGGTAATTATGTAAATCTGGAAGGCTGGCATGCAAATTAAATGAGGATGATGACTCCAGTCAAAATGGGCACCAGCCCAGAAGGTTTGCAAAGGAGGGTGACTAGATGAGGAAGGGTCTGGAAGGCAAGTCTAATGAGGAATGGTTGAGGGAATTGGGTATGTTTAGAGAAGACTGGGAGGTGGGATGGAAGATGAAACAAGCTTGTCTTCCGCTGCTCCAGAAGAGAAGACCCAAACCATGACCAAAAAGAGAGAGAGAGAGCTTCCAGCTTAATGCTAGGAAGAACTTTTGGTGTCAAGAGCCATTTGACAGTGGAACAGGCTTCCTCAGAAGGGGATGGACTCTCCTTCATTGAAGGTTCCTGCGCTGCAGGGGGTTGGACTAGAGGACCTCTGGGGTCCCAGCTCTACAACCCTATGATTCTGTGAATGGTCAGGGGACGAGATCTGTTGGAGTGTTAATGCTGTGAACTTTCCATCTTATTCCATCAGCCTGTATCTAAGCCTTACATCTCTCAAACACCTTGAGGCTGCAGGGACCTTCTTTCCAAGGAAGCCAAGCTAAAGGGAAGCGCTGGGGCACCTCAAACCTCTTGCTGCTCAGAGCCAGGTGTGTGTGTCCACAATGCAGTCCAGCGCTTGCAACTCCACCAAGCCTCTGACAAACTGCCGGCGAGGTCACCGTGGCTCCAAGCCATGAATAAACCCAGAGGGCTTTGCTGAATCAAAACACCTTTATGAAGAGTGGAGGAGCCGGGAGATGGAATTTGTCACGGCAAACCAGTTAGGCATGCCCATTGTGCGGCAATAACTCATCTTCCTATTTACTTAGAGGAGCCAGGGACAGCTCCTTTGTGCAAATACACCCATTTATCTTCCTTCCTTGGACATGTGCAGTAATGAGGAGAGTTCGCTGCTCCAGGTTGCCAAATCGACCCTTTTGACTGCCTCATAAAGACCTGGCAACTCCGTCCTTCTTTTATTAAGATTTAAGGTCGGCCACAATCTTTTCATTAGCGCCGCAGACAGGAAGCTCATCGCAGGGCCTTCCAGAGCCTCTCCAAGCTGAACGACACTCCTCTTGCCAACTCCCCACTGGTCGCCCTTTTCAAATCTGCGTCTGGCAGGGAGGCGTCTCTGGCCGACACGGAGGAGCGGGCAGGAGGCAACCTCCGTGCCGACTCTGGCGCACTCAGCGGAAATGGAGGTAATAGCCCGGAAAGGAAGCTGGGAGACCCCGGACAGCGCAGGCAGATTTTGACAGATCACACATCTCTAAGATCATGCATCTCTTTTCCTTCCTCCTTGCAAGGTTTGAGTCAGATGTGGCCACGCTTTCTGGGAAACCTCAAATGGTCTTGCAGATCCATGCTCTGTGCCATGAGCATTTCAACGCTACATTTGGCCCCCCAAAAAATGTGTGTGTGTGTCATTTGTGTCTCACATGGGTAACAGAAGAACAGGCTTTCGTCACGGACTGGCTGGATGCAGAGGAGGGGGGCACCAACTGAGGGACCCCCAAGGGCAGAAGGGTCAGAGCCAGGGGAAGGGTGGTGGGACAACAAGGACTGCTCAGAGGGAGAAGAGGGAGTCAACTGGGAGGAGGAGGTATCAGAAGTTGGAGAGGCAACAGGGCTTAGTGAGCGGGAAGAGGCTGTGGCAGAGAGCAGTCCAGAATCAGAGAAAGAAGCAGAGGCTGGAGAGGAGGGGTCAAGAGACAGAGATGGGACAGGATGTCAGTATTTTCACTGCACTATTGCAGAGGGTCACATGACCAGATGTTTTCATTCCTCCTCATAATTTTGAGCTGAATAAAGAGCATGAAATCCACACTCGACTCCGAGTATATTTCACAAGAGGATCAGGGGTCTGGAAACCAAGCCTTATGAGGAATGGTTGAAGGAGCTGGGGATGTTAAGCCTGGGAAAGAGGAGACTGAGATGAGATATGAGAACCATCTTCCAGTATCTTAAAGGCTGTCACATGGAAGAGGGAACAAGCTTGTTTTCTCATGCTCTGGAGGACTCAAACCAATGGTTTCAAGTTACAAGAAAGGAGATCCCACTAAACATCAGGAAAAACATTCTGGCAGTAAGAGCTGTTCGGCAGTGGAAGTCTCCCTCAGGAGGTGGTGGATTCTCCTCAAATTGAGGTTTCTAAGCAGAGGTTGGATGACCATCTGTCATGGATGCTTGAGCTGAGAGTCCTGCATTTCAGGGGGTTGGACTAAATGACCCTCGGGGTCCCTTCAAACTCTACAGTTCTATGACATCCTCAAAATTCAGAAGTGCCCAGTGGCCCAAGTCAGGTGGGGGTCCCTGAGCTCACTGGACCAACAACCTCACTCAGAACAAAACTGCTTTCCATGTTTTTCCTATGGTTGAGTTTGGGGAGCATCAAATGGTCCCCCTCAAAAGGGAGAGGAGAAGGGGGATCAGGAGGGCCCTCACTGGCAGAGAACTTGATGTGAGATCCAAAAAACATCTCCCCATCTTCCACAGGAGTCTTACCACTGGATAGATTCAGGCTGGAGCCTCTCTCCGTGTGCTTTCCCTCCCTTTCTGTTTTGCAGCGAATCCTCCTCTGGTTTTTCTCTGTAGTTTTAAATGAAAGGAAATAGCTTTGTCCCCTGGAAGAGAGCGAATTGTTATTGAGGTCTCTGGGAGCGCAGCGGGGCGCTCTGTCAAAACTCGGCATCTGAGCCTGAGACGGAGCGCGAACGCTGGGCGAGTAATAAGCTAAATTAATTTCCACCAAATGAGCTGGTGACAGGATTTCCATAACTCATTATACGTTGATGCCACACCTGCTGCTTTCGCACACGTGGTCTGCTCGCTCGGCCGCTGAGCTGGAAATGAGGGCTTTCGAGCGCAGAGAGCGCTGCCGGGTTTGCTCCGAGATCTTGGCTGAAATGCCACTTGTGGAGGAGGGCAGGGAAGCACCCGAGGAAGGGCCAGCTGAAAGATGCCGAACAGGCCAGTCTTGACCTACCCTAGGAACCTGGCTCAAGGAGAGGGAAGCACTTTGCACATGCTCAGTGGAACCCCCACCCATAAGGAACCTTCTGGCGGTTCCCTCACTGCAATAAGTCAAGTTACAGGGAACCAGGCAGAGGGACTTCTTGGTGGTGGTGCCCGCCCTATGGAACGCCCTCCCACCAGATGTCAAGGAAATAAACAACTACTAGACTTTTAGAAGACATCTGAAGTCAGCCCTGTTTAGGGAAGCTTTTAATGTTTGATGGATTACTGTATTTTAATATTTTGTTGGAAGCCGCCCAGAGTGGCTGGGGAAACCCAGCCAGATGGGTGGGGTGTAAATAATAAATTATGATGAAGATGATGATGATGATGTCAGTGCAGAAAGAGGCCCAGCATAAAGGGACCCAGCTGCCCCCAGGACCTTAGGGAGACGGACAGGTAGATATTTGTCCATAAATAATTAAAGGAATGATAACAAATCACGATATGGGAAGTTTTCATGCAGAGTCATCAGCCAAACTGCAGTGCTCCTGGTCAGGTTATAGGGTGAAAGGTGCAGAGATAAGGAATAATAGAGTTGTAGAGTTGGAAGGGACCCCCATGGTCATCTAGTCCAACCCCCAGCAATGCAGGGATCACAACCCCAAAAAAATGAAGGGGAGCTCACCATTGTCAAAGGCCTCTTTCCAGGAGAAAGCTTTCCTAATACTCAGTTTCTAGGAAGGTCCTCAATGCCATTCTACTACCTTCATCACACAGAAGAAGCCAAACCTCTGTGCTTTCCCCCCATCCAGTTTCACACCTGCTAGTCCCTTTTATTTTCTTCCCCCTCCCCACCTCCATGACCTCCAGCCAGAGGAGGGGCAAGAAAGATGTTTCCCTTCTAGAAGAGTCTCCAGTTATTCCCTCCTATGGCAACAAATCACCTGTACAGTGGTACCTCTAGATACAAACGGGATCCGTTCCGGAGCACCGTTCACATCTAGAGGTAAACGTAAGTAGCGACGGCGCGTCTGCGCACACACGCGTCGCTTTCCACCACTTCTGCGCATGCGCATGACATCATTTTGAGTGTCTGCGCATGTGCAAGCAACGAAACCTGGAAGTAACGCGCTCCGTTACTTCCAGGTTGCCAAGGACCGCAACTCGAACACGCTCAACTCAAAGCATATTTAACCTGAGGTATGACTGTACTTAGGGACGTGGGTGGCGCTGTGGGTTAAACCACAGAGCCTTGGACTTGCTGATCAGAAGGTCGGCAGTTCGAATCCCTGCAACAGGGTGAGCTCCCGTTGCTCGGTCCCTGCTCCTGCCAACCTAGCAGTTCGAAAGCACGTCAAAGTGCAAGTAGATAAATAGGCACCACTCCGGCGGGAAGCTAAATGGCGTTTCCGTGCGCTGCTCTGGTTCGCCAGAAGCGGCTTAGTCCTGCTGGCCACATGACCTGGAAGCTGTACGCTGGCCCCCTCGGCCAGTAAAGCGAGATGAGCGCCGCAACCCCAGAGTCGGCCATGACTGGACCTAATGGTCAGGGGTCCCTTTACCTATGACTGTACTTGGCCAACTTTTGCAACAGAAGGAAATGTGCCAGGCTATCAAATAAATGTTCATTTGCTTTTTAATCCTCCTCTGCTGCAGAGTCAGATGTTGCAAAATCACAAGCCTGGAAGGGACTCCAAGAGGACATCTGGCCCAACCCCGTTCCTGCAACACTACGTCTTCCTAATTCCTGCGTCTTCCTAACTTCCTAATTTCTTGACTGATGGACTTGACTCATCCAGGCACCTAGCGCAGTGCCACCAACTCTGGCTGGCAGCATCTCTTTGAGGTTTGGGGCAGGGCTCTCTCCCGGTCCTCCCTGCGGATGCTGAGAATGTAACTCAGAGAGACTGCAGCAATAACTAACTGCTGAAAGTGTGAAGTGGCTCATAAAAGTTGTCGGCTGCCTCTTCACAACAGACTTTCCTTTTCAGATGTGGAGTCTGGTAATGGAATCGAAAGCTTGCTGTATAATTCCCAAAGTCTTGCCTGATGACATTAAAGAAGGAAATAATTGTTTTGCCACTTAAGATTCCGATTTAGTAAGACAGGTCTGAGCAGCATCTGAAGGTCCCTCAATAATTAGATTCTGAGCTCAATATATGGAAAATTGGATGAGGAATTTTTTGCTTGCACGGGAGCAAAATCAGCAAGGAGGGGCCTGAAAACTTTAATCAAAATTTGGGGGGGGGGGATACGTGTTGATGTGACTCAGAGACTCTCTCTGTGAAGATGTTAATTCCGCGATCAGCGAGCATGAAGAGAGGGTGGGAAGCCGGGATGAACTCGCACCTCCTCTGACACCATCCCATATCCCATTGCCAAGTATTCTGACGGCAATGATTTGTCAAAGCTTTACTATCTGTGACCAACATTTGATATATTCAGGATTTAATCTCCGATGTTATCGTGTTTGATCAAATGACATTCCTCATCCAAAGCACTGCAATCATCATCAGAGTCGGTTTCTGAATACACCACATTTCCCCACAAATCTAAAGTGATAGGACAGGCGTATAAAGTATAAAGTTACACATCACTCCAGCAAAAACACAAAGAATTCAAAAGTATTTGACAGTGGAACGGTCTCCCTTGGGAGGTGGTGGACTCTCCTTCCTTGGAGATTTTTAAGCATAGGTTGGGTGGCCATCTGTCAGGGATGCTTGAGCTAAGATTCCTGCATTGCAGGGGGTTGGACTAGATGACCATCTGTGTCCCTTCCAACTCCACAATTCTATAAAATCACAGAGTTGTAGAGTTGGAAGGGATCCCCAAGGGTCATCTAGTATGCCCCACGGAGGACCTTAAGGTCCACAAATGACAACATTTTGGAGGTCCCAAGTCGCAAGGTGGTTAGATTGGCCTCAACTAGGGCCAGGGCCTTTTCAGTACTGGCCCTGACTTGGTGGAACGCTCTGTCCCAAGAGACCAGGGCCCTGCGGGACTTGACATCTTTCTGCAGGGCCTGCAAGACAGAGCTGTTCCACCTGGCCTTTGGCTAGGACTCAGTCTGACCCTTACGTTTCCCTCTCCTTATGGTTTTGATCTATGGGCTACTTTTAAAACGAGGCTGCATTTTAAATTGTATTTTATTTTTATTTTTTTTATAAAAATTTTTATTAAATTTTCACAATAAACAGACTTACATAAACAAAAAAGACAAAATCACAAACCACAATACAAAACAAAAATACAAAACATAACAAAAAACAAAAATTCCCTCTTTCTTAGTTTCTCATTTTCAAATAGCTTATTTTCCCGACTTCCTCACGTCCCCCGTTCTTGTATCCCTTTTTAAAAGTTAATTCAGCAAATTCATAACCTGTTAATTTATCTATTTGTTAGTCCAATCTTACATTTTACTTTGTTGCTAAAGCCCCTAGTGTTCATTTCAATGTCCTTAACATTCATAAATTTTACAGTATTTCTGCAAATAAATTTTAAATTTCTTCTTTAAATTGTATTTTAACCTGTATTTTAAATTGAGTTCCCCCCCCTCCCCTATTATGTTTTTATTGTGATTTTACTGGTGTTAGCTGCCCTGAGCCTGGCTTTGGCCAGGGAGGGCGGGGTATAAATAAAAATTTATTATTATATTATTATATTATTATTATTAATCAGTCCAACTCCCTGCAGTGCAAGAATGAATTGAAACACATCACTGGATCCTTTGAAATAAATCGAAAGGGGAGCGTGAAGCTTTCCAATGGGTCAAAAAAGCAATAGTCAACCTTGCTCTGTGCCACCTCAATCCCCAAGTGGTGTGGGGTCCCAGGGCTTCCAGGGTTTGTGTTTCCTTTGGTGAATGAGGCACAGTGGAGACCGCAGCGTCTTTATGATATATGGTTTATTTGCACATATATACAACCTGAGCCTACTGTGGAGGGGTTTACAGCACCAACACCCCAAAAGGGTCTTGCGCCTTCTATAGTCACAGCCCTGGATTTGTGCAGAAATCAGCCATGGAGGAAGACCCCCACCTACTTGCCATCTGACACAAAAACCCCTCTCTTTTGCTCCCTTAATGGCCCATCACTTTTCCTTTTGGTGATCACTTCCTGGAGAAGCTGCCCTGACTTCTATTTCAACATTTGCTAGGATTATAGGGATTCTACGTCTGGCACCCACAAACACGGAACAGCATCTCTGCACATAGCTGTCAATGTTTCCCTTTCTTTAAGGGAAATTCCCTTATTCCGAATAGGATTCCTCGCAAGAAAAGGGAAAAGTTGACAGCTAGGTCTCTGCATCTTCTGAAAGCAGCTCCTTTACGCCAGAGTGGAAACAGCCACCACCACATGGCAAGCAGAATCTCTGTCTCTCTCCCTCTCCCTCTCAATGCTTGCCAGGAAGGGTTGCTGGGAACTCCCACGTTCGGATTTTGCATTTGAGAGCTGATAACTGGCTGTTTTTCCCAGGATCCCTCACCTCTCCGCAACACCACCAGTCTTAGGAACGTAGAAAGGACAGAGGGAGCTGCCTTGGTCCATCTAGGTCAGCAGCTTCTGCACTGACTAGCTATCGTTCTCTGGGGTTTCAGGTGAGGGTCTTTCCCAGCCACACCTGGAGATGCTGGAGACCAAAGCTGGATCTTCTGCATACAAAGCAGGTAGAATCGTAGTGTTGGACGGAACCCTAAGGGACATCTAGCCAACCACTAACAAAACAGGAATGATAGCTAAAGAATCCCTCACAGATGGCCACCCAACCTCCTTCCCTGCTGCCCCCATCACCCGCACGTTACTTCTCAGATGCAGAAGAAACAGAGAGGACCTGATTCCTTTGGAATAGGTCCAGGGTTTGGCAACATGTCCATGCTGTCTTGGAGCACCCAGTGACGTCACCAGGCAGACATCTGGTGGTACCAAGACAGAGACCTTAGAGTCTATGGGGTGAAAAGCTCTGTCCTCCGACCCTGATGAATGGCTCTGTGGGGGTTTTGGAGCAGCAGGAAGGTCTGGCGTATCCAGACATGGTAATCCTGCTCAGTCCATCAATTGCACAGTGACATTCTCGCAATGGCACTTCACCTTTTATAGTCCCAAATGCCTGCAGGGTTCTTTGTTTTGTATTTTAGGGGCCCAGGGGGGAGAGAATACAACTTAAGCATCATTCTTAATTTAGAAAATGCCCACAGCTACCAGGTGTCACACAACTGCCTCTGAACCCTCGGGGTCTGCCTGGAGGCTTCTAGCATGTCCTGGTTGGATCACCCGAAAGAACCTTTCGCCCCCTTCTCTCCCATCGCATCAAAATTCAAGCCAACAAGTCAAAAGGGAGGAAGTGCATTTTTAAAGCCTGAGGTCTTTAAAAAGCAAGTGGCTGCTTTGAACCAGCAGCAGGTCAGCAAAAGCGCAGAATCTTCAAATAGCAGCTCCAGAATTTCTGAGAGGGTTGTTCCAGGATCCCTTTTAACTTCCCCACAGCCTGCAGGTCCCTGAAAGAAGCTGGGGGTAGCCTATCAGGGAGAGGGGGGGGGAAGCTCAGCCTAAAATAATATCCTTTCAGGTGCTTTCAAAGTGGAGGATGATGGGGAACGTAATTGCACAGAGAGCTCTGCAGCTGGATCAGGCCAAGGCAGGTCCATCTGCTCCAGCATCCTGTTCGCATAGGGACTAGACTCATGCCTTCAGGACATGGATGTCAGAACCCTCCATGTACCTTCCCTGGAGGGAGACCCAGGCTCCCTCCACACCCTTTTCCAGGTGGGATTCAGGGTCACCCTGGCACATTTGGCTCATGCAATGGAAGTGGATCTGGTCCTCTTACCCCATCGACCCACTTCAAAAAGTGGGTCATATGGGGAGAGGCAGTCCTGGAGATCTTGTGGACCAGAGCCATTCAAGGCTTCATGGGTCAAAATCAGCACTTTGAATTGGACCCAGTAACAAATTAGTAGCCAGTGTAGTTGGGCCAGGAACCATTTCTGAACTGTCTTCAGAGGCAGCCCCATGTATAATGTGTCACAGTAGTCAAGCCTTGGGGTTACCATAGCCTAGACAAGCGTGTTTAGGCTATCCCTGTCCAGATATGGGTGCAGTTGGGCCACCAGCCGAAGCTGACAGAAGGCAGTGAAATGATTACCAAATTTGGTGGCTTTAAGAGGGCCTTAGAAGAGTGCTGTCATGCCCATGTCCTGCTTGGGGACTTCCAATGAAGATATTTTGGGAATGTTCAGGGATGCAGGAGAGGATATATTATTTGATTATAGCCTTTCCAACTTGTGTTAACAAGTTCACAATTTAGCAGAGTAACATTCCTCTTTTTAAACTTGCAGCGGATGCATTTGCTCAGACTCGCTAAAGCCTCTATAATAACTGTTCTGGTAAAAAGGTAAAGGTACCCCTGCCCATACAGGCCAGTCGTGTCCGACTCTAGGGTTGTGCGCCCATCTCGCTTAAGAGGCCGGGAGCCAGCACTGTCCAGAGACACTTCCGAGTCACGTGGCCAGCGTGATGAAGCTGCTCTGGCGAGCCAGCACCAGCGCAGCACACGGAAACGCCGTTTACCTTCCCGCTATAAAGCGGTACCTATTTATCTACTTGCACCCGGGGGTGCTTTCAAACTGCTAGGTGGGCAGGAGCTGGGACCGAACGACGGGAGCTCACCCCGCCGTGGGGATTCGAACCGCCGACCATGCGATCGGCAAGTCCTAGGCACTGAGGTTTTACCCACAGCGCCACCCGTGTCCCTAAATGTTCTGGTATTTCCCCCTTATTCCCTCATAAAAGATAAGACACGACACAGTCTTCTACAAAAGTATAAAAAGAGTTTACTCACACATCATTCTGTTCACAATCGGATCCCAGAAGGCAGACTTAGCTTAGAAAAGTAACATACACCTGGAAACTATCCCATAAAGAGACAGTCCCTTTGGCTGGAGGCCAAGAGAGTATCTTTGGCTAAGCAGATGTTGCTTCTTTGATGCATGACTGCTCTTCTGTTTCACATCCCACAGGTATCTGGTTGGCCACTGTCAGAACCGGATGCTGGACTAGATCTTTGGCCTCATCCAGCAACTGGACTCTTCTTAGGTCCTTATGGTTACTGTGAGGAGGGGAAACGGGACGACCCTCTGAATTCCCTGGAGCTCTTTGGCAGGATGGCAGGGTTTTTGAAATGTAAGAAATGAAAAATACCAAGCTACCACCCAAAGGCAAGTTAGCTGCTCACCCACAGACTACCTGCCACTGTACAAGGCTGAAACACTTGCTTCAGAGCCCCAGTCCCAGATGGCCCACGCCATTGAGCTAAGCTACACACGGCCGTCTCGGTCATTTGAATGTTCTTCCTTTAAAGTATTGCTCTTTCCTTCCAAAGGACATCCTGGCATCCACCTCCAACAAAATATATGTCATTTGGATACCAACAAAATTGGCCCCTCTTTAGGCATTTATAAAGACACTAAATTAACTCGGGTAGAGGAGATCGTTAAAATTTATGCAGCTTAAAATGCAAAGCCATAGGAACTAGTTATTCTTACTCCATAAACTTTAACAATGGCTGAGGTTCATTTATGGAGGAGGCTGCATTTGTGGGGGGGGGCACATCTGTCTGGGCCCCTTTGCCCATTGCAAAGCTGCGTTTCAATTCCAGTGGAGTGGATCATGGTGGGAGAGGGGTCATTAGATCACAGGGATCATCTTGTGCCATGCATCTGGTGGGTCCCTTACTGGTCCCCACTCTTGCTACTCACTCAGTGTTTGGGGCATATTTGTTGGGACAAAAGGAGAGGAAGAGGGGATATGAAAGAAGTTTGGAAAGATTATGCATAGCGTGGAGAAAGTGGGTGGGAAAAGGTTTTTCTTCCTCTCTTGTAACACTAGAACCCTAACTGCCTGCGCATTGTCTCGCCTGAGTGGTGCATGCTCTGGACTACTGCAATGCGCTCTACGTGGGGCTACCTTTGAAGGTGACCCAGAAACTGCAACTAATCCAGAATGCGGCAGCTAGACTGGTGACTGGGAGCAGCTGCCGAGACCACATAACGGTCCCAGCCCAGAAGGAAACAGGAAGTTGACCTGCTGGCTGGACAAACATTCCTCTCCATGTGTAAACATGTTCACTCTAGGAATGTTGTACTTGACTGCTCTTGTGTTTCACATCCCACAGATTGCACACAATTGTTTGAGTTCCACTTTCCCAAATGCATTTCCCAACACGGCACTTGATGCCGAGATCTGCTGAGGAGCCTTTGCAAAGGTCTCTCCTTCCCAACGGAAGAACATGGGAAGATCTCTGCTGGATTATTATTTTTTTTTTTTTTAATATAATTTTTATTAGATTTTCACATTTTTTTACCAACAAACATACATCAGAAATCACATTCCTTTAACCTTGTTCCCTGGACTCCCCCCCACCCCCCTTCATACATCCCTACTTCCTTAATTGGCTCAGCAAGTTCAAATTTCTCCTCCTTAAGTTAACATATATATATATATATTTTTTTTTAATGTAACTCCTCCTAGTTTGCCCCATTTCTCCTAATCCCATTTCTTATAAACATTTAGATTCTTTCCTAAGGTCAGCCCAATTTCCTTTCCACAGATTCCCCATTTTTATATTAAGTAAAGACCTCATTAACACAACCCAGTGTTCTGCTTCCCCCTCCCCCCGCCCCAGTTCTGGTCCCTTTCCAGATAAAAGTCAACATTGATATTTAGCCTGGGTTTCTGACGTCCGAGGCTTTTAAGTCCCTTTCCGTTCCTCTCCGTCGATTTTGTTGGAAATCTCTTTTATTGGTCATCAAATCTCGAATCAGTCCAGTCTCCATCACTCCAATTTTTCTTCCCACCAGGATACTTGGTAACCACTGCTGCCACAAACCAACCAGTCTTTCATATTCAAAGGAGGTGCCCCAATCATATTTCTTGTTTCTTATTAGTTCCTGTATTCCAAGCGTTTCAGGGGCCCCTTCCTTCCTCTTTAACATCTTTTGCAGAGTTGTAATCCATATATCCCAGCAATCTTCTTCTTTGTGTTCCGGCATTGTAGACTTTTGCTTAGTATTTCCCATCTGTGATTTGTCCTCTGTTTGCTCACTTTCCTCCAATTCTTGAAATGTTCCTTCTGTTTCAGCTGCAGATTCCTTTCCTGTTAGGTCATTCATGCATTCAGCAGAGTTGCTTATTCCAGAAGTCAAGGTCATAAGTTGTTTGTTCATAGTCGAACTCTGTTTCTGCAATATTCCCACGAGAAAAAACATCCTGTCTATCTCTGCCAGTAACTTCCCCTCTGCAGCCATTGTAATGACTCAAGAATCCCCCTAGAGGGATTCTAGTTACTTTGTGTACTTTTCCACCAGTCCAAATCTTTTTTTTTTTGTTTCCTTCTTTCTTTCTTTCGGATTTCCAATACTTTGTTACAGTTTCTGATACTTTAATTTCAGAAAAATATCATGCACTTTTAATTTGGTCTGTCCCTTTGACAGCTCTTTTGACAGCTGTCAAAACTCCTTTTTCCTCTCCAACAGGCTCCAATTCGGGACTCCCCTGGTCAGGGGGGAGGGGGGATTTCACGGAAAAATTCTCCAACTTTCAAACTCCTCTCCAGCACAAAACTTCTTTTAATAAATCGCGGAAGTTAGATTCTTTTGTAAAAGTAAAAATACCTCTCCGCCTTAGTTCTCCAGCCCTTGCTTAAAATTATCTGTAATTAGAGGGGGTGCGGACTCCCTTTTAGCACACCCCCCGGTCGTCTCAAATTCAAGGATAACTTTTCTTAAAGCCGAATTCCCTATTACTCACGGGTTCTTCTTTTTCAGTCCAAATTTCAGGGTAGAAAGTCAGCGCTCTCTGGTCATGGCTCGCGGCTTCGCTCCACCGAGGTGTCGATCGACTCTCAGCACCACGCCACCCTCCGTACCCTTTTTGAGGGTCGGGGGGGCGCTTAAGGTGCCCACCGAGTCCTCCGGTCCGCAGGCTTCAGCGCCTGCGGTTTCTAAGGGTCCCCGCGTCGCCGGCGCGGCAAGACCCGTCCTCAATGGAGCCGATTCCCCCCGGAGCTCGGAGGGAATCCGCCATTTCCATATCGCGCCAACCCGGAAGAGATCTCTGCTGGATTAAGCCAATGGCCCATCTAGGTCAACATCCTGCTCTCACACTGGCCAACCAGATGCCCATTATGTGAAGCCCACGAGCAGGATTCGAGGACTTGAGCCTTGCAAAGGGGTGAGGAAGCAGGAAGGGAATCCAGAGGACAGGATTCCCGTGAAACCCTGCACATTTCTCAATGTGCTCCCCCCTCCCCAACTCCTAGATCTCATTTGAGGAGGGCTGAGCAACAGGTTGCTGCAGGGCAGAGAAAGGTTTGGGGCTGTTTTTTGAAGGGTGGTAAAATCAAGGGAAAGGCATCTGAATGATTACAAGAAAGGAAATTCCAACTAAACATTAGGAAGAGCTTTCTGACAGGAAGAGTCATTTGAAATTTGGAATGTTCTCCTTCGGGAGGTGGTGGACTCTCCATCCTTGGAGGTTTTTAAGCAGAGGTTGGATGGCCGTCTGTCAGGGATGCTTTAACTTAGATAACTGCATTGCAGGGAGTTGGACTAGATGACCCTCGGGGTCCCTTCCCACTCTACCACACTATGATGTTGTTGTTGTTGTTGTTGTTAATACCCTGCCCATTTGGCTGGGTTTCTCCATCCAGCCACTCTGGGCGGCTTCCAACAGAATATTAAAATACAATAACCTATTAAACATTAAAAGCTTCCCTAAACAGGGCTGCCTTCAGATGTCTTCTAAAAGTCAGATAGTTGTTTATTTCCTTGACATCTGGAGGGAAGACGTTCCACAAGGTGGGCACCACCACCGAGAAGGCCCTCTGCCTGGTTCCCTGTAACTTCACTTCTCGCAGTGAGGGAACTGCCAGAAGGCCCTTGGAGCTGGACCTCAGTGTCCGGGTAGAATGATGGGGGTGGAGACGCTCCTTCAGGTATACTGGGCCTTTGAGGCCCTTCAGGGCTTTAAAGGTCAGCACCAACACTTTGAATTGTGTTTGGAAACGTACTGGGACAATACCCACAGGTTCAAAAGGAGCCAGAATGACTCTCTCTGCTCTCCAAAGAGGCCGATTGCACTGTCTGCAGCTGCCGTTTTGTTTCCTGCCTTATTGCTTTGTGTGACTGAGTTGGGGACGGGATTCTCATTTCCTCCAAGAGGATTAACTGGGCAGGAACAATTGCAGGTATTCTCTCTTTGCACATGAAGAGGAGGAGGAGGAGGAGGAGGAGGAGGAGGTGGAGGAGGAGGACGACGGCAGCTGTGGGCAAGGAGAAGCATCCTTTGCAAGGAGCTTGGATTAGAGCCAGTGATAATCTCATCACACCTAAGAGGATCAGCAGCTTTGTTGGAAGATGCCTCTTGGAGAATCTCTTTCTTTCTTTCTTTCTTTCTTTCTTTCTTTCTTTCTTTCTTTCTTTCTTTCTTTCTTTCTTTCTCCCCTCCCTCTTCCTTCCTTGCTTCTCAGTGCTGGTTCCCAGACAACTTTGGAACTCCCTGCCTAGGGAAGCCAGACTGGCTTCTTCCTTCCTGTCCTTCCTT
Source organism: Podarcis muralis (assembly GCF_964188315.1). Taxonomy (NCBI): domain Eukaryota; kingdom Metazoa; phylum Chordata; class Lepidosauria; order Squamata; family Lacertidae; genus Podarcis; species Podarcis muralis. The sequence continues at coordinate 1,598,987 of NC_135655.1, forward strand.
CTTGTTCCAACGGGCTTTGGGAAACTGACTGCTTTTAATGATAGGGTTGTGCTGTTTCTGTTATAATTATGGGTCTGGTTTTAATAGATTTTTAATATGCATATTTAATTGTGCGGGGATTTTTCATTATTGCTTTTACTATGTTTTTAGCCGTTCTTATTTTTATCTATAAGTCGCCTTGAGTCCCATCAGGGGAAAAGACAAGTTATAAATGAGTTTATTACTACTACTACTACTACCACTACTACTAATAATAATAATAATAATAAATTTGTATATTGCTTTTTATCCAACAATAACAGGGCAGTTCAAAACATAAGAGTACAAAATGAGACTATTGTATTTTAATATTCGGTTGGAAGCCGCCCAGAGTGGCTGGGGAAATCCAGCCAGATGAGTGGTGTATAAATAAATTGTTGTTGTTGTTGTTGTTGTTGTTGTTGTTGTTGTTGTTGTTATTATTATTATTATTATTATTATTAAAATAAGAACAAAAGAAAACAAATAACACCTTTCCCACAAACACATATAATAAGCCATTGTTGAGAAGAAATATTTTCGCCTAGCACCAGGTGACCCTACCTGGGGAGAGCTTTTCACCTAGAATAAATGGGAAAATGCAGCAGCGGCAACAGATCCCTCTGCCTATACGATACAATGATCTTTATTGTCATTGTCCCATACAGAACAACGAAATTGAAAAGATCTACATCAGACATTCAAAACCCAACAAGCCTGCTATCCCAGCCTGGTTAGCCCCCTAAAAACTCTGAAAGCCCACAATTAAATACAATATACTCCCACAAAGACTACCTTACACTGCGTTTAAAACCAAAGTCGCATTTGGATAGAAACTGTTTCTCAGGCGGCTAGTCCTAGTCTTTATAACCCTGGACCTTCTTACAGAAGGCAGAAGCTGAAAGAGATCATTTCCGGGGTGCGCACTACCCTGCGCTATCTCTACAGCTTTCTTATGGCACCCATGAGAGGGTCAGGGGAAGGAAGGGATAAGAAGCATAGAATGGGGGAGTTGGAAGGGACCCCAAGGCTTTCCGCCCTGTCTCTCCCAGCCCTAGAACTCCTGGGCATCGAATGAAGCTGAAAGTGAGGAGATTCAGGGCCGCTGGAGGCAGCCATGCTTCTGAACCCATGTGGCTGGATCCTGCTTGCTGGTTTCCCACTGTGAGAACAGGATCCTTCCTGTGTCTACATCAGACTCAACAGCATCCCAGGTGAGGGGCTTGTGCCCTCACAGCCACCCACAAAACGTTGGGGGAAACCTCTCCCTCTTTGAAGTGCCTATCACTGTTTCCCAGTTGCTCCTCTCCTTCCATAGAGAACATGAGCTAATCTGGGCAATTGGACACAGCTGCTGCCTGACGGCGGCGGATTTCGCTCCAGCCTCCGCATGGCTCTGTGGAAGTCACCTTGTCTCTGTCCTCCATTCAAATGAAGCGCTGGGGACAAGCGGCGCTGCCTCCTTCGCTCGGGGCTTCAGTTCCCGTGGCATTTCTTCGCTTCTGCTGAGCTTGGAAGGTCACCGGTTGGGCCTCCTCCTGCTGACCTTCCATTCTCAACCTGCTCCCTGTTGCCGTCCTCTCCTTTTATTAAGAGGTTTGTCAAGAGTTTTCTGTATGGCCCCTGTCAGGAACTCATCCTACACTTGAGTAGGACCCTGGCAGAGACACATGCCCGACTGGCATGTTCTCTCCCTCCTGGCTGATCGTTCGGGAGCTTCTTCAGCCCGAACATCACAGCGACCGATGCCAACAGACACCGGCACACTTAGGGATCCGCAGAGTTTGTGCATCATGCGTAACAGACCTCAGCAACTCAGCATTTTGGCTAATCTACTTTATTTACCGTATTTTTCGCTCTATAAGATGCACCAGACCATAAGACACACCTAGTTTTTGGAGGAGGAAAACAAGGAAAAAAATATTCTGAATCCCAGAAGCCAGGATCCCGCTTGCTGTCCTGGCTTATGGGATAGCCACGCACAGCCTTTCCCGGGCAGGGGGAGCCTTCATCCCCCTGCCCGGGAGGGGCTGTTTGCGGCTCTTGGGGGCTTTTCCCCAAGGAGGGAGAAGGGCAGCCCTTCTTCCTCCTCAGGGAAAAGCCCCCAAGAGCCGCACACACTCTACTCGCGGCTCTTTAAAGAGAGCGCTGAGCAGAGTCTCCCGCCTGCATTCACTCCATAAGACGCACACACATTTCCCCTCACTTTTTAGGAGGGGAAAAGTGCATCTTATAGAGCAAAAAATACGGTACATATCAACACCCACGGAGCACTGCAACATGGCTCCTTCTCTCTCTAGCATCAGACAGCAAAGAGAAAAAGAACGAAGGACAATAGTCCCACTTCACGGAACACAGTAACACAAACATTGTGTCTCCGTTACTTCCCACTCTGTGGAGTCAAAACATACACCGTCATGTGATAGACAACAATCCCATGACTGCAATCACAGAGCAGGAATTCCAACAGCCCCTTCACCAGAAACAGACATGGGAGCAGAATGTTCCTCTGCACACATTCCAGCTTGTCAACATCCTTCACAAATTGTGGTGCCCAGAACAGGACACAAGACTGTAGGTGGGCTCTGACCAAGGCAGAAGAAAGCGGGACTATGTCAGGGACCGTGCTGAGGAGGCTGCACAAATGAGGAATGGTGGGATCATCCCCCTCCCCCTGCTCCTGATCAGGATCCTGAATCTTCCCAGGAGCAGAGGGACAGTATAGATTTGGAACAGTGGTTCACAGAGGGACATAGTTCAGAAGACAAAAGTTGGGAAGAACTGGGTGGTGAACAGCTAGGAGAGAGAGAGAGTTAACAGACTCCAGTTTGCTGCAAAGTGTCCAGCCAGTCAATTCTGGTGCTGGAGGAGACTCTTGAGAGTCCCATGGACTGCAAGAAGATCAAACCTATCCATTCTTAAGGAAATCAGCCCTGAGTGCTCACTGGAAGGACAAATCCTGAAGCTGAGGCTCCAAGACTTTGGCCACCTCATGAGAAGAGAAGACTCCCTAGAAAAGCCCCTGATGTTGGGAAAGATGGAGAGCACAAGGAGAAGGGGATGACAGAGGATGAGATGATTGGACAGTGTTCTCGAAGCTACCAGCATGAGTCTGACCAAACTGCGGGAGGCAGTGGAAGACAGGAGTGCCTGGCGTGCTCTGGTCCAGGGGGTCACGAAGAGTCAGACACGACTAAATGACTAAACAACAACGTCCAGCCAATCAGTCCAAGGTCACGGAGATTAGATAAGGTAGCTGCCCAGAAGACACAGGGGTTGCGAGATCAGATTGCAAGATGAGGAAATAACAAGGGTGACTTGGGGAAAAACATTAACTTTACTCCGAGAATGGACTCTTTGTTCTTCCGCTGTGATCACTAAAATCTATTTAAATGGTAAAATACTATTTTTGCTTATCCACGGCCAAAGGGAGGGAGGAAGCCGCTTCCCCTAGGACTTCCCTTGATCTGGACACTGGTCTTTTGTTGATGCAGCCAAGGAATGCATTCGTTTTTTTCGGACTGTGTCCATGAGTGGTGCCTGCCTGCCTACTTACCTGCCTGAGACACAAACTGCTTGCTGGTTTCTGATTGGCCACCTTGAGGACAGGAGGCTGGACCAGATGGGCCAATGGGCTGGCCCGGCTGCAGGGCTCTTATTGTGTTGGACTAGATGATCCTTGGAGTTCCCTTTCAACTGTACCGTTTTATGGTTCTTTGATTCTAAGTTTGGGGAACGCTGCCCTGAGGGAAATGAATCATTCCTTCTCCCCACTGGCTGTGATTTAATGCTTATCTTTGTTTAGGCTCACCGTGGACTCTCTTTTCCATCTCGCTTTTTATTCATAACTGTTTATGGCTTTAATACACCGTGCGCATTTTGGAAATCATCAAGTATTGCCATCTTTGAATCAATATTGCTTTATTGGGCTCTGCTCTCTGTGTAGTCTCAGCATTCTCGTTCTGATTTAGTTTTCTCATATTATGCAGGGAAATTGGTTAAAAAAAATCCATCCCTTTGTTTACATTTTTTCTAAATGAGAAATATTGCTGTGGAAAATGTGCCCTGGAAATTGAGCATGAGAAATGTAAGAGCATAAGAGGAGCGTTGCTGGATGAGGCCAATGGCCCGTCTAGTTCATCATCCGCTTCTCACTGTGGCCAAACGGGAAACCTGTGAGCAGGATCCGAGCTGAAGAGCACCCTCCCCTTTTGCAGCTTCCAGCAAGCGGAATTTATTTATTGATTTCAAATGTTCTCCTGCCCTTCAGCTGAGGATCACCGTGTGGTTTATAATACAAAAACATAAAGATACGTAACATAATAACAAATGAACGAAAACACCACCACCTAGTTTAAAAGGCCATAGATTCATAGAATCATAAGGAAGCTTACAACGTGAAAAAAATCACATAATTACAAATATACCAGAAATAGTCATAAACGATAAATAAAACACATCAAGAAGAACACAGGAGAACCGAGCAATTTCCATATTAAATCATAATAAGAACTTAAAATAAAGAGCACAAAAATGAATATCAATAGCAGCAACGAACTCTGGAACAAAACCGCATCTTCTTGGAATCGTCTTTCTTGTAACTTGAAGCCATTGGTTTGGGTCCAATGGATTGTTTAATTAGTCAAATGCTAATGGAGACAGAGAGCAGCCATCATGGTTTGTAGCCATCAATAGCCCTCTCCTCCTCCTCCGTGGATTTTTCTAATCCTCCTCTGACATTCAGCTTCACTGGATGACCATGAGTTCTAGAGCAATGAGAGAGGGAGGCAAACTTTCCTGAAGAGCTTCGGTGAGCAGGGAAACTCTGGTACCTGCAACCCTTCAGCCCTGACCATGCTGCCTTCATGTCCTATTAGTGTATCAGTAGACCATGTGTTTTTTGATAGAGTTACAAGATTGGTGGACCAGGGGAATGCTGTGGACATAGTGTATCTTGGTTTCAGTAAGGTTTTTGACAAAGTCCTCCATGATATACTCATGAGGAAGCTGGTGAAATGTGGGTTGAACGAGGTAACTGTTAGGTGGATTTGTAGCTGGTTGACTGACCAAACCCAAAGAGGACTCATTAATGGTTCCTCCTTTATGAATTACTTGGATGAAGGAATTGAGGGGATGCTCATCAAATTTGCAGATGACACCAAACTGGGAAGGATAGCTAGGGCTACAGAAGACAGAATCAGGATTCAAAATGACCTTAACAGATTGGAGAACTTGGTGCAAGCAAACAAAATGAATTTCCATAGGGACAAATGTCAGGTTCTGCACTTAGGCAGGAAGAACCAGATGTACAAATATAGGATGGGGGACACTTGGCTTATTAGCAGTACATGTGAAAAGGATCTGGGGGTCTTGGTGGACCACAAGCTTAACACGAGCCCACAGTGTGATGCAGAGGCAAAAGAAGTGAATGCTGTTCTAGGCTGCATCAACAGAAGTCTAGTGTCCAGATCAAGGGAAGTCATAGTCCCATTCTTTTCTGCCTTAGTCAGACCACGTCTGGAATACTGTGTCCATTTCTAGGCACCACAATTTAAGAAGGATGTTGACAAGCTGGAACGTGTGCAGAGGAGGGTGACCAAGATGATAAAATGAATAAATGAAGTTTGCCCCCAATGTGCTAAATTTTGCTGCAGGTTCGCCGTCAGGGGCAGTCCAAGGTTGACCGAAAAGACACAAAGATAATAACCAGATGTCAAATGCTGCCATTAAATATAAGAAATTTGCTGAATATTCATGTAGCTGGAGACTTTTGAAGAACATATGCTGTGAATTTTGCAGGGCAAATCTGGTTTGTCTGCTCCGTTTGCCCCTGAAATGCAGAGCTCTGATTTCCCCAGGACCCCATCGAGAATGAAATGGCGGGTGCTGGCAGAGGGACACAGCGAGGTCTGCTCTTCATCCCAGCGCGAAGCCCTTTGATCTCTCCCTGCATTCATTTCCATACCTAATGAGTACACAGATATCTTGTTTTGCAATCCCGCTGCTCAGCCAGGGCTGTGGGTGCAGAGGAGACTGTAATTATTCCAGGAAAGCGGCTTCATAATGGAGGTGTCTGAATTCTGAGCAGCTCCAAGGTGTGGCCTGCAGGATAATTCAGATGATTGTCGGAAGGGAAGAGGGACCTTTTCTTGACCACGTTCTGGGTTAAATCCGTCTCAGAAAGGCAATTGGGCTTGGATCTCTCCCCTCTCCTGCCACCTTCTTGCTAAGCAAAATGCCATGTTGAATCAACACTTCTTCTTCTTCTTCTTTGGCGATCACCTCCCATGAAACCAGGCCAGCTTCAGAGTCTTCTCAGCGGAGACTGGTGTATTCAAGATATATGGTTTTGCTGACACATAGGTACAAGCTGAGCATAGGATGCAGGGGCTCACAGCATCAACACCCAAGCAGATCTTGCTTCTCCATTTCTTGCAGCAATGGATCCAGCACAGGACAAGAAGGTCTCTGGGTCTCCAGCGTGCAGCCTGCGTTCCAGCTAAGTTCACACTCCAAAACTCTGCCTCTTTTACCCAGCAACTGGGTTCTCCTTGTCACAACTAAAATGTCCACTGTTTCTTTAATGCGAATAAAGCTGGGTCAGCATGAGCCAGCGGCCTGCACCAGGTTGTATATATAGAGTGAGAAATGTTAGTTTGTTGGTTGGGTTGGTTGGTTGGTGAAAGCTGGTAGTGTTGGTGTGTACAGTTGGTCAGTCGCTTTTGCACAAAGACTTTTAAGAATAAAAGCAGAATGCACTCTGCAAGGATATTCTCGTGGACTCTTTTATGCCGACAAGGGTCTGAGGACCAGGTTGAGGAGACAAAGGGAGGTCAGAACCCTTTTCCTTTTTTTTGTTTTGTTACAAACAGTGGCACTCCTACCTAGCAGCTAGGTGAAGGGTGGGGAGGAAAGGTCCACCCATTTGTCGGGGGGGGGGTATCACTTGGTTATAGCCAGGGGTGGCCAACTCCCAAGAGACTGCAATCTGCTTTCAGAATTAAAATCTGGCAGTGGTCTTTTTTGGAAGAAGGAAAGCCCCATTTTGGGGGGGTTAAGGTGCAGGCTTTTTGGAGGGGAGGGGAGGCAAGTTGGGGTTAAATCACTCACAAAAACATTGCTATGGATGGAAACAGCCACACAGAGGGAGTGCCATCTTCCCTTTCTCAGTTCAAAGAACAATGGAGGGAGTCAGATTTGCCGACGCAGAGGAAAGGGAGCCAGAGTTTGACTGCAATCTACCAAAACATTGCGGGGATCTACCAGTAGATCACAATCAACCTGTTGGACCTCCCTGGTTACAGCTCTTGCAACCTGGCTCATTCTTTTGGGAGGACAAGTGCCTAGCTAAGGTCATTGTCCTACAAATAAACTTGTCAGACTAGTTCAGCGATGGAATCTTCTCTGAGATTCTGACCCTCACTGGTAGAGAACCCTAAGAACTGGAAGGCACTCAGTCCCTCAAACCCACAACTTTATACATTTTAGAGAGTTTGAGTGACTTCTGTGAGTTCCTGGAGCCCCAGATATCCTGAGAAAAGAGTGTGTGAGGTTTTCTTCTTGAGATGCTTCCAAAGAAAGCTTCAACTGCCCAACCCCCGCACATGAAAATGTTTTTTGCTATATGGGGCCATGATTTGGAGCCAGGGGGCATTGATGGAGATTACTTCTGAGTGCTGTTCCTTCCCATGCTGTGATTCAAGGCGTAATCGGTGCTCTGGAGACGCCGCGGAAATCAATATAGATTTATTGCCAAAGCCGTGCAAATGCAAAGGGGTTTTGTCTGCTCCTCTTGAGCGAAAGCTGATTTGGCAACCAGCCAGCGGCAACTTCCTGTCAGCTCGTGTCCCTGAACCTGCTCCTCCTCTGCCCAAGTCTCTGGTGCCTTTTTGGAGAGGGAGCTCCCCCTCTTCCCCTTCAATTATTCATTTGGAAAATCGCTCCCTGCAAAGTTCCTTAAAACGTGGCAGTGGTTCCAGCCAGATGTCTGGAAGCGACGCCGCTTTCAAACATGCATTTCGACAGGCTGGGAAGAAAGAGGTGTTATTTGTCTGCAAATAAATTATACCTCTAGATAAATTATATATAAGGCCTTATGCTGGGCTTTTAAAAAAGAACACATGTTATTATTTTTTCTGCTGCAGAAAGGAATCACAACTTAACAGCTGTCCCCGTCGCTTCAGAAAGTGCCTGTTTTTGGAAAGCTGGCCAACTTTGCAGACAAACCTTGTTCTAGGTGCTGTTACCACTGTTCCATCCCTGGTCTTGAGGACAGACAGGGTGATCCATGTTGTTGTTTAGTCGTTTAGTCGTGTCCGACTCTTCGTGACCCCCTGGACCAGAGCACGCCAGGCACTCCTGTCTTCCACTGCCTCCCGCAGTTTGGTCAAACTCATGCTGCTAGCTTCGAGAACACTGTCCAACCATCTCGTCCTCTGTCGCCCCCTTCTCCTTGTGCCCTCCATCTTTCCCAACATCAGGGTCTTTTCCAGGGAGTCTTCTCTTCTCATGAGGTGGCCAAAGTATTGGAGCGTCAGCTTCACGACCTGTCCTTCCAGTGAGCACTCAGGGCTGATTTCCTTCAGAATGGAGAGGTTGGATCTTCTTGCAGTCCATGGGACTCTCAGGAGTCTCCTCCAGCACCAGAATTCAAAAGCATCAATTCTTCGGCGATCAGCCTTCTTTATGGTCCAGCTCTCACTTCCATACATCACTACTGGGAAAACCATAGCTTTAACTATATGGGCCTTTGTTGGTAAGGTGATGTCTCTGCTTTTTAAGATGCTGTCTAGGTTTGTCATTGCTTTTCTCCCAAGAAGCAGGCATCTTTTAATTTTGTGACTGCTTCTGCAGCCTTCTGCTGGTTGAAGGATTGGTTTTTGTTGGAGAACACTGATGTCCTAGACCTGGAAGGGTTTGACAATGCCTTTGGTTGGCATGCATATTTGTGGTACGACAAGGTTAAAGTTCACAAATTGTTTAAAAACCATATTGTCAGAAAAGCATTATTCATGGTCTGGATGAAATACAAAGACTTGCTAGAGGGCAAGACCCCGAGGTGGCTATCACCGATGGAGGCCAAGGCTCGAAAAAGACCCAACATGGAGGCCTACTGGCCGAAATATTGGGAAATAATTGAAAAAATTGGAGACAATTGGAGGCTGCAGAGCCAGGAGAAATTTAAAAATAAGGTGCGAGACTGGTTACATTATGCTCAAATTCAAGAGGTGTTTAAAATAGATAAAAAAGTTGGTTTCCAGGTGGAAAAATCGAAATTAGAGACGGAACTGTTAGAACCAAAGACTAAGATACTTTCTAGAATGTACAACTTGCTGCTTAAATGGAATACACAGGATGAGACAGTAAAATCTGCCATGATAAAGTGGGCGCAGGACATTGGGCATAACATTATGTTTGAGGACTGGGAAAGGTTATGGAACACCGGAATGAAGTTCACGGCATGTAATGCCTTGAAGGAAAACATTATGAAAATGATATACCGGTGGTACATGACCCCAATCAAGCTTGCTAAGATATACCATTTGTCTGACAATAAAAGCTGGAAATGTAAGGAGGCTGAAGGGACATTCTTTCACCTCTGGTGGACCTGCCCAAAAGTGAAGGCCTTCTGGGAAATGATACATAATGAACTAAAAAAGGTATTTAGGTATACCTTTCCCAAGAAACCAGAGGCCTTCCTCCTGGGCATGGTGGACCAGAAAGTGTTAAAGAAGGATAGAACTTTGTTTATGTATGCTACTACAGCAGCAAGAATTCTCATTGCAAAGCACTGGAAGACACCAGATTTACCCACGCTGGAAAAATGGCAGACGCAGTTGATGGACTACATGGAACTGGCTGAAATGACTGGCAGAATCCGTGATTTGGGAGAAGAAATAATGGAGGAGGACTGGAAAAAATTTAAGGACTATCTGCAAAAACATTATAAGTTGTATGAATGTTAAGAATGTGTACGATTAGGAAACTTTTGCTTCAGCAACTTGAATAGGTGAATTGGAAATTAAGTTATAAGAAAGATGAGGTAGACAACACGAAGTAACCATACTATGTTTATTTATAGGGTACAAATAACTGAGATACAGTATTTTAAATTTGGAAACATAGTATTTGAAAGATACAGTAAGACATGAAATAAGGTAACAAATTGCTGATGTTACAATTGCAAAGAACGCAGAACTCGGAAGATGTGGGGAAGTCCGATTGGAAATGGAATTGTTAAAGTATTTTGGAAAGTTGGAATTTATGTATACTTTCTTTTTCTTACTTTTACTTTCTATTTTTTATTCTGTAAATTTCTGAATATCTGAAAGAAAATTTAATAAAATATTTAAAATAATAATAATAATAATAATTTTGTGACTGCTGTCTGGGAAGTTCCTGGTTGGACCAATGCATTATAGCCGGGGGGGGGGGGTGCCCTTAAAGATTTCCTGGAAGCTTCCGTTAATGCAGAGCTCAGCTTCTGGAATCCTGATGGGAACCGTCAGAGGTTTTGATGCATGGCATCTGGTACAAATATCTGTTGGAAATGTAAAGAATAAGAAGGCACCTTTTACCATATGTGGTGGACGTTTAAAGAAATAAAAGCATTCTGGGAAATGATATATGAATTGAAAAAACTTTTATTTTTTAAAAAAACCAGAAGGCTTTTTATTAGGAATTGTATGTACTGAGATTCCAAAGGAGCAGAAAAGACTTTTCATGTGTGCAATGACAGCTGCATGGATGTTACTGGCCCAGAGAGGGAAGAAGACAAAGTCGTTACCAGAGAAAATTGGCATATTAAGCTGATTATGCTGAAATGGCAAAACTGACCGGAAAGCTCAGGAACCAAGAAGACCAAAACTTCGATAAAGAATGGGGGGGGGGGGGAATTATAATTTACTTGAGAGACCACTGTAAGCAGATGAAAACATTAGCAGGATTGCAATAACACTTGTAACGTAGAAAATATTATGGACAAAATGGAGAGATATAAAATTTGGATCATGAAATAATATGCAGTTGAAATGGTTCATAATAGGACCCGTGGAGGGGAAGGTGGGAAGTCTCGAGATTCGTATAAATCTCTAAATATGGATATGTATTTTGTATCGTTATAACTCTACACTTGTAAAATCAAATAAAATTTGTTTCAAAAAAAGAAAGAAAGATACATGGTGTCTGTATTGAAAGATCTACACTGGCTGCGCATGGGTTCCCTTTTCTCAACTTTCCCCCAATTTTACAACATCCTTTTTGAAGTGAGGCAACCAGAATCTTACAGATGTGGTCCTCAAGCTCCCTAGCGTGGAGTTTTCCACAACTGCCGCATCCTGGGCCAATGTCTGTCCACTGCCACCTCCAGATCCATCAGCGCCAATTCAGACGTCGTGATTATATTTGCTAAATTACGGGATCTTGCTCCAATGTGCGTTGCTTTGCACCTGCTAACACGTTCCATTTCAGGAACTAGGTAGAGATGTGGAGAGCAGGGACAGAGGGGCTGAAACCCTTATTCCAGGGCAAAGAGACCAAGCCCTAGTTACCTTCTACATCCTTGGGTTGGCCTTCAACCTGATGCCAGGTGGTAACACTTTGCCTAGGGCTAGGACTATGGATAGGCACCCTTCTGGGCATATCCAGGAAGTCAGCCCAATTGCATTTCTAAGGACGCCTGGAGGGTCTAGCAAAGCAGAAGGCTAGTGGACGTGAGGGATGACTTTTTAGCCAACAAGCATCTCAAAACTCTGCCCAGACCCTGGGGTGGGTGTTGTTGATTCAGCAGGAGAGAGGAAGGAGAGAAGCCTCCATCAGCTGAATGATGAATATTGCTTTGGCCGAGACCACATAACATCGGTCTTGAAAGACCTACATTGGCTCCCAGGACGTTTCCGAGCACAATTCAAAGTGTTGGTGCTGACCTTTAAAGCCCTAAATGGCCTCGGCCCAGTAGACCTGAAGGAGCGTCTCCACCCCCATCGTTCAGCCCAGACACTGAGGTCCAGCGCTGAGGGTCTTCTGGCGGTTCCCTCGCTTCGAGAAGTGAAGCTACAGGGAACCAGGCAGAGGGCCTTCTCGGTGATGGCACCCGCCCTGTGGAACGCCCTCCCGTCAGATGTCAAAGAAATTAACAACTATCTGACGTTTAGAAGACATCTGAAGGCAGCCCTGTTTAGGGAAGTTTTTAATGACTGATGTTTTAATGTATTTTTACTCTTTTGATGGAAGCCGCCCAGAGTGGCTGGGGAAACCCAGCCAGATGGGTGGGTGGGGTATAAATTATTATTATTATTATTATTATTATTATTATTATTATTATTATTAGCCATCTTGGGGCACCTTCTTGGTGAACCTTAGCTCTGCCCTTAGCTCTGCCCGAATCTGTGCCCAGCTGTTTCCAGATGGGTTTTATCGGAGAGAAACAACATCTGTTCAACGCGCAGCTCCTGAAGGGTTACAGGAGTGGGCACAGGCATCTAAGCAAATAGCAGGGAAGCCAGAACAATAATGTGTTGACATGTGTCAGACTCGAGAGTCCTGTAAAACACCTTCCAAGTGCATAAGGGAAATGCATTATTTACGGTCACAGCACCGAAAAAGCTCTGTGTATCTGCTCAATGTCAGTCAAGGAGGACTCAGCAGCAGGGACATCGTCAGAGAGACTTTCTGCCACGAGAGAATTGCGGCCAACAATTTGTCTGATAGTGAGTTCAAATGTGCATGTGAAATTCTGTCCCTCCTCCACCCCTTTGGGCCCTGAAACCCAAGGGGATCTAGACCAGGCATAGGCAAACTCGGCCCCCCAGATGTTTTGGGACTACAATTCCCATCATCCGTGACCACTGGTCCTGTTAGCTAGGGATCATGGAAGTTGTAGTCCCAAAACATCTGGAGGGCTGAATTTGCTTATGCCTGAGCTAGACAGCAGTGAAAAAGGTCTGGCCTTCCTTTCAAGCAGGCCCCCAACTGTGGGGTTTGTTTGTTTGTTTGCTTTCGTCCTCCCAGACTCCTCAAGAAGTGGAGGGAAATGGGCCAGGATCATCCCTCCGTCCTGATTTAGCTGCATCTGCAGTGAGTGTGCCCTCTGGAGGACAGGGGAGGGATTGCAGCTGGGCTTACTGTGTCCCCTGCTGTGCACCTGTTGTAAACAAACATCTGCCCTTTCCCCTTATCCAAGAGCCCATATAGAGTCCTTATGTAGGTTCCCTACTGATAGGAGAAAATAAGAGAGGCCAACCAGAGTATATTGGGAAGCAAAGCAGCTCGTAAGCCTGATCTTTATTGATCTGTTGCAACAGGGTCCTCACTCACCACACGCAGGAGGGAGGAGGAACCCAGAACAACAGTGTGCAAGCCCTTATATAGACTTTTGAAATTGCCACCCTGTAGATCCAACCTCTCCATTCTGAAGGAAATCAGCCCTGAGTGCTCACTGGAAGGACAGATCCTGAAGCTGAGGCTCCAAGACTTTGGCCACCTGGAAAAGACCCTGATGTTGGGAAAGATGGAGGGCACAAGGAGAAGGGGACGACAGAGGATGAGATGGTTGGACTGTGTTCTCGAAGCTACCAGCATGAGTTTGACCAAACTGTGGGAGGCAGGAGTGCCTGGCGTGCTCTGGTCCATGGGGTCACGAAGAGTCAGACACAGCTAAACGACTAAACAACAACAAAGATTAAGACCACCCCCAGATACATCATACCTACATCACAGAAAGGGTGGTCTACAGCAGAAATCTGAGTGCTTTGTTTACCTTCTGTCTGCCAGGTTACCTGTTTAATGGTCACTTGATTGAATTGCCTGGGGAGCCTGGCCAGTCTTTTGTAATGAGAAATACTTACTTCCTGAGCCAGGTCAGGCTCATACCGTAGTCATATCTTAAATGTGCCCTTGAGGCAGGATTTGTGAGGAAAGAGACAATGGGGAGGTTTCCTACTTTGACCTTGCAGAGAAGTAATTGAGGTCAGTTTGGGAATCAAAAAAGGTTTCAGGTCGGTCTTCCTGTGCTGATCTATGTATGTGCTTGGTTGGTACACTTATGAACATTTAACATATATCTAAGACCTCAAAATTCCTATCACACACCCAGACAAAGAGTGCCAGAAAATGACTGGGCATACAAAGAGCAGAGGGCCTTCTCGGCCTTCTCGGAAGTGGCGCCCGCCCTGTGGAACGCCCTCCCACCAGATGTCAAAGAGAAAAATAACTACCAAACTTTTAGAAGACATCTGAAGGCAGCCCTGTTTAGGGAAGCTTTTAATGTTTAATAGGTTATTGTATTTTAGTGTTTTGTTGGAAGCTGCCCAGAGTGGCTGGGGGGACCCAGCCAGATGGGCGGGGTATAAATAATAAATTATTATTATTATTATCTGCTGGATCAGGCGAGTGGCCCAGTGAGTCCAGCACCCTGTTCTGGCAGATGCCCTAAAGGGAAACCCAGAAGCAGAACCTGAGCAAAAGAGTAACTCTCCCCCTCCTGTGGTTTCCAGCGCTAAGAAGCATTGCTGAGTCCAGCTGTGGAGGCAGAGCAGAGCCATCCTGCCTAGGAGCCCTTTCCTCCTGTCTAATCCTCTGATGGCCATCCTTGCCTCCTGCAGTTTAACTCTGCGCTGTGCACAGAAGGGCTTTCTTTCATCTCTCCCGAAACGTCCGACATTCAGCCTCACGGGATGTCCACAGCTTCTAGTATTACAGCAGAGGGAGATAAGCTTTCCTCTATCCGCTTTCTCCATTCCATGCATAATTTCATCAATTTCCGTCGCGTCACCTCTTACTCGCCTTTTCTCTGAAAAGGTCCCGATCCCCGCAACCTTTCCTCGCAGCACAGTCTCTCCGTCCCCTTGATCATCACTTAACCGAGCAACACCCATTTCAGCAAACAGCAACAATTATAATTCCATATATATGTATGAGTGTGGGGACTTTTGATCTCGGCACACACGGTTTGTGGCCAATGAATATTCAGCGATCACAGTTCTGGAGACCTGCTGGAGCCGGAGGAGTTTCCGCAAGCCCTCGTCCTCCTCGCCTGACGCCGCCTTTCGCCTGCAACATCCTGGAGGAAGCCTTTGCTGCCGACTTTGATTCGGGGCGCTGCCAAGGGCTGACGATTGCGTCTCGCTCTTGATCTCCTCCCCCCCCCCTTTTTTTCCCCACGTTTGACGGCTGGGCCCCGAAGTTCAAAGGGTGGCACGCTTTGCACGCTGCAGCCGCTGCTGCGCAGAAAAGGTTTCGTCTCGATTCTGCCTCCCTCTCCACTCGGGGCTGCCTGCCACCGCCGCTCTTGCCGGCAAATCCTTTCCAGAAGTGATTGCAATTAAAAAATGTGATTAACATCGATGCGCCCAGCCTCTCCAAGGCACTCGAGGACTCGGCAAGCACCTCTCGGCGCAGAGCTGCTCTTATCACGGGTCGCTGCCGGTAAATAGTGATTTCACCTGTTCTCCACCCCACCCCAAATCCTAGGCTGGAGATGAAGAGTATAGCTGATGAGCTGGAGGTCCTTGCAGAAGCAGTGGGGAATATTTGGCTCTCCTTCCCCTTTATGTGGGAAGCCATGGCTTCTGCTGCTTCCTCCAGTTTCATTTATCCTCCCTGCAGTGCTTTGAGGCAGAAATTCTGCAAAACTCATTATCAGGGAGGCCAGGATCATGTCTGCAAGAGTCCTGCATAACCACAAAACTGATAAGAACCGGTTATACAGCAGCCTAATAAATGAATGGACGCTGGTGGCACTGTGGGTTCAACCACAGAGCCTAGGGCTTGCCGATCAGAAGGTCGGCGGTTCAAATCCCCGCGACGGGTGAGCTCCTGTTGCTCGGTCCCTGCTCCTGCCAACCTAGCAGTTCAAAAGCACATCAAAGTACAAGTAGATAAATAGGTACCACTCCGGCAGGAAGGTAAACGCCGTTTCCGTGCACTGCTCTGGTTCACCAGAAGCGGCAAAGTCATGCTGGCCACATGACTCGGAAGCTGGACGCCAGCTCCCTCAGCCAATAAAGCGAGATGAGAGCTGCAACCCCAGAGTCGGCCACGACTGGACCCAATGGTCAGGGGTCCCTTTACCTTTACCTTTAATAAATGAATGCTAGAAAACAGCTCCAGATAAGGTACAAGGAGGGCTCAATGTGTACAGTAAATAAAAAGGGTTGAGTAGGCGTTGGCCACGTCTAATGAATGCCCTCTATGCTTGTATGAAGGGAAGCACCTTTGCCTAGGGAATTCCATTAATTTAAAATCTCTACATGAATCATGCGATATCATCCACTGAAGACCACTGTTCTGCATTGCTTGAAGACTTTCCAGTGGACCCGACAAACTTACAAGATTATTATTGCTCCATGGTTGATTTTTACTCATGAGCAGGGAAGTAGCAAGGTACGAATTCAGCAAAACTCATAAAGGTAGAAATTCTGTAAAACTCATTATCAGAAAGACACAAAACTGGTAAGAACCAGTTTAGTAGGAACCTAACAGCTGACAGCTAGAGTGAAAAACAACTCCAACTAAGGTGCAAGGAGGGCTCTGCATATAAATTTTAAAAAAATGGTTTGAGTAACTGCTTTCAAAGACTGTGGTTGGATGAGAGATAGAATCAAAGAACTGTCTTCTTCTTTGGTGATAACTCATAGCCGAGTAAGATGGTCTTCCATGAACATGGTCTTAACCGTGTGTCTGTAAGTGACTGTGGAGGTCAATTCTGGATCCACAGGTCCTTCCACAATGGGGACATAGGTTTCTGGGTGGGAGTTAATCACAGTGAGGGTTTGCCAAGCGTGCCTTTCTCTTAGCACGTTTCTCCCTTGCGTCCTGAGTTCGAGCATCTTCAAAGCCCATGACACCTTTGGTGAAGGCTGTTCTCCAACTGGAGCGCTCACAGGCCATTGTTTCCCAGTTGTCAGTGTTTATACTCCTTTTTTTTTTATTTGCCTTGAGAGAGTCTTTAAACCTATTTTCTTGAACGCCAGCATTACAATTTCCATTTTTAAGTTCGGAATAGAGTACCGTATTTTTCGCACAATTGGACACACCGGACCATAGGACGCACCTAGTTTTTTGGGGGGGAAATAAAGGAAAAAATTTTCCCCTTTATTTCCCCCCCAAAAGCAGGTCAGGGAAACCGAACCAGGTCGAGGAACAGCGGGATAGTGGCACTGCGCCTCCCTGCTGTCCCCCGAGCTTGTGGGGCTGGCTGATGTCTGCCTGGCGCGCGGGGCGCTCTGCTTCAGGGCGCCCCACCCGCCAGGCAGCAGGTTGCTATCCGCAGCGTGGGGAGCCCTGTGGGGAACTCCTGCAAGGCTCCCCACTCTGTGGATGTCTGCCTGGCGCGAGGGGCGCTCTGCTTCAGGGCGCCTCACCCGCCGGGCGGCAGGCTGCTATCCGCAGCATGGGGAGCCCTGTGGGGAATTCCTGCAAGGCTCCCCACGCTGCGGATGTGTTCCCGAAGCGCCTGGAGCTCTGCTTTCAGGGCGCCCGACGCTCCGGGAAGCAGGCTGCTATCCGCAGCCTAGACACGGCTAGCGGAGCGCTAATCCCAAAGCTTGGGGCGTGCGGAGCTCAGCGCGCCCCAAGCTTCTGGGCGCCAGCAAGGTCTCCGAGCGGCAGCAAGGTCTCCAGAAGCTTGGGGCGCGCTGAGCTCCGCACGCCCCAAGCTTCGGGATTAGCGCGGCGCTTCGCTAGCCCTGGGAGAGCCCCGCGACGTCGCGAGACCTTGCCGGCACCCAGAAGCTTGGGGCGCGCTGAGCTCCGCACGCCCCAAGCTTCGGGATTAATGCAGTGCTCCGCTAGCCGTGGGAGAGCTGGGTCTCCCACGGCTAGCGGATAGCTTCCTGAAGCCTGGAGAGCGAGAGGGGTCGGTGCGCACTGACCCCTCTCACTCTCCAGGCTTCAGTGAAAGCCTGCATTCGCTCCATAGGACGCACACACATTTTCCCCTGCTTTTTAGGAGGGAAAAAGTGCGTCCTATGGTGCGAAAAATACGGTAGTTGCTTTGGAAGAACTGTAGAGTTGCAAGGGTCCCTGAAGGTCATCTGGTCAAACTCCTTGCAATGCTGGAATCTCAGCTAAAGCATCCATGACTGAAGGCCATCCAACCTCTGCTTAAAAACCTCCAAGGAAGGAGAGCCCACCACCTCCCAAGGGAGACTGTTCCACTGCCAAACAGCTCTTCCCATCAGAAAGTTCTTCTTGGTGTTTAGTCAGAATCTCCTTTCATGTCATTTGAATCCATTGGTTTGGGTCCCGATCTCCATAACAAATGGTGAGGTGCTGGGATGGCAGAAGGTGGTCAAAAGTGGTTGGCTATAGAATAAAGAGCCAAGATGACATATATTTTGCCTATATAGGCGGGATGCTAATGGAGGTCCTCTCACAGGTGCTTTTGAACTCTGTCCGGTAATGCATTCCTGAATAAACTCAGGCTAACAGGGAATCTGGTGTGAGGTTCCATACTTGAACCCCGAAGGAGAATTTTCTCCCACAGCATCCAATGAAAGTGCCGGGGGGGGGCCCTTCCAGGTGGGCCTCCTCCAGGCCTCATGGCACCTGCTGCTCTTCTGCTCAAATCCTGCTGGAGGACTTCCCACTGGGGCACCTGGCTGGCCACTGTGCAAACAGGAGGCTGGACTGGATGGGCCTAATCCAGCAAGTGCTTCTTATGTTCTCATGGCTTTGTACATCCCTCCTCCTCACACCCTGGCAAGGGAGAGTTGCATGCTTATGAACTGCTCTTCTTCTCCTGTAGTGCCAGCACCTCCACCACCAGTGGTTCTTCAGCCCCAGGCAGGAGACCTCCCTGCCTCCTCCCTCAGGGGCACATCCATGAAGGGCTGAGGCTCTCCAGGGTGCCCAGCCATTGATATGCACAATTGATTCCCCCGGCTAGTTTTATCTCTCCGCACCAACAAGCAGCTGCAGTACCCAAGCAAGCTCCTGCTTGGTAATTTGGAGTTTTACTAGACATTATATTGTGCAACACAAAGTCATTGCCTCCCTTGGGCTGATCTAAACAGGTTCTTAAATCATAGTCAAATAGCACCCCCCTCCCCCGTTGCAAAAAAAAACCACCCAGACAGTGCCAAAGCAAACGAATCAGATGTTGTTTTTAAGAGTCTGCGACATCTGTGCCTAGCAGGGGACCAGGGACTCGACATCCTCAGAGGCAGGAGATGAGGGAATTCATAGATTTGAGGACGTCCCCTCCTTCAAGAACATTTAATGTTACTGTCGCCAGCCTTGTTGCTGCCGTTTAGCACATAGTTAAGCTACAGAAGTCCTCCTGGGAGAAGCAGGGGTGGCCACCCACTTGGATGGCATTAAAGGAGGATTGGAGAACTTCATGGAGGAGGAGAGGGCTATTGAGGGCTACTAGCCAGGGTGGCTGTGCTCTGCCTCTGTGGTCGGAGGCAGCAATGCTTCTGAATGGCAGTTTCTGGAAACCACAGGAAAGGAGAGTGTTGCTCTTCTGCTTGGGTCAGACTTGCAGGTTTCCAAATAGGGCAGCTCCTTGGCCGCTGTGGGAACAGGCTGCTGGCATGGATGGCCACTGGCCTGGTCCAGCAGGCTCTTCTTATCTTCTTAGAAGCTGACTCTTAGGTATGATCTCGTCTATGATCATAGAATCCTTGAGTTGTAGAGTTGGGAGGGAAGCCAAGGGTCCTCTAGTCCAACCCCTTGCAATGCAGGAATCTCAACTCAAGCATCCATGACAGGTGGCCATCAAAGCTCTGTTAAAAACCTCCAAGCCCTTCCTGTCAGAAAGCTTTTCCTGATGTTGGTTTGAATCCTGCTCTCCAGAACAGGAGAAAACAAGATTTCTCCATCTTCCATGTGACAGCCCTTGAGATATTTGAAGGTCACTATCATATCTTCTCTCAGTCTCCTCTTTTCCAGGCTAAACATACCCAGCTCCTTCAACTGTTCCTCATCAGGCTTGGTTTCCAGACCCTTGATCATCTTGGTCACCCTCTTCTGCCCACCTTCCAGCTTCTCAATATCCTTTTTAAATTGTGGTGCCCAGAATTGGGCACAGGATTCCAGGTGTGGCCCACTCTGATTCAAGATCATTTGCCACCAGCAGAAGACTCTCCCAAGGATGCTTGAGGAGGCTCAATGGGTCAACCTCTCCCTGGAATATCAGCAGTTTTGACCAGTCCCAGATGGGCAAACTTTATGCCAACTGGATCGCTGAAGATTTACAACTCGCCCACGAATCCTTCTTTCTTTCCCTTGGCATGGACCATCCTGTTTCCCTTTATTTATGAATGTGACCTTCCTCCCTGCACTCCTGGCATGGGCTTGATAAATTAGACTCGTCCGCTCTACTCACACACCTACGCCAAGCATATTTCACTCTTTAAAGATTAACCGGGAAGCCTCTGGAAGAGCCTCACCTGCCAGGGGCTTAAAATATCCCTTTCCCTTTGATTCTTCACACTGCAGGAAAGTCCCTCCGGGACCAATAAGGCAGGCGAGCTGGAGAGAGCTGAACTCCTCTGCGTCAGAAGAAGAACCAGGACAAGGTTCCTCACAGCTCATCCCCTCCACGTCCCCCTCCCTAACTGCATGGCTTCCGCCCAACAGAGGAGCGCAGGGGGAGACAGCTGGAGGGAGCTCCTCTGTCGCCAGAGCACGTCCACTTTTCCCAGGACGGCCTGCGCTGCTCACCTTCCAATGAGTCTTCATCCGCTTCCGAATAAGTGGAAGACGCCTCTGTCCTGCCAAATACAGCAGTTCTTTCCCAGAATATCAGGACAAAAGGAGGAGGTGGAAGGGGAACCAAAACAGTTTTATTAACAAATAAACAGCAGGCATGCAAAGCATACAATAAAACATACCCGACAGGGGCAACCCAATCTCCCCTTCAGCTGCCCGGAGCCCCAGGTAGAGCAGCAGGAGAAAGACCCCGACTGTCGGTCTCCCAGTATCAGGTGGTGAGAGCCAGTGTGGTGTAGTGGTTAAGAGCAGTGGACTCGTAATCTGGTGAATGGGGTTCGCTTCCTCGCTCCTCCACATGCAGCTGCTGGGTGACCTTGGGCCAGTCACACTTCTCTGAAGTCTCTCAGCCCCACTCACCTCACAGAGGGTTTGTTGTGGGGGAGGAAGGGAAAGGAGGTTGTGAGTCGCTTTGAGACTCCTTCGGGTAGTGATAAAGTGGGATATAAAATCCAAAGTCTTCTTTTCTTCTTCCTTTGATCTGGGTAGAAGCTCACCGGGCCCCTCCCACCTATGGCTTTTATAGCCTGCACCTGGCATTACTCATGACTAGCCTGGACCCTGAGATGGAACTAGTACAGAGCAGCTGAGAGTCTCCCACTACCTGCAGCCAGGCATCCAGCCAGCACCTGCAACAGAGAAGAACCCAAGAAACTCCCGACAGGTGTGTGAAACACAAGAATCCAGCAGACCTCTAACTGGGGATGTTAAAGGGAAAGGGACATGCCACCTAACTCCTCGAAATACAATTGTCTTCCGCATTTCCACTACAGCCTCAAAAAGGGTGTTTCAGAGCTGGAGAAGTTTCAGAGGAGGGCAACCAGAACGTCCGAAGGGAAGGAGGGACTCCCTGATGAGGAAAGGTTGCAGCGTTTGGGGCTTTTGGCTTTGGAGAAAAGGAGAGGAAGAGGGGGAGTGATGGGAAACAGAGGAAAGATTTTCCTCCCTCTCTCATAACACTGGAAGTCATAGCCATCCAATGAAGGTGGATGTTGGAAGGTCCAGGACACATTAAAGAATCATGGAATTGTAGAATCGTAGAGTTGGAAGGGACCCTGGTGGTCATCTAGTCCAACCCCCTACAATGCAGGAATTTCAGCTAAAGCATCCCTGACAGATGGCTGTCCAACCTCTGCTTAAAAACCTCCAAGGAAGGAGAGCGCACCACTTTCCATCAGAAAGTTCTTCCTAATATTTAATCAAATTAACAAACTATTCAACCAGGGGAGACTCCTTTGAACAGGCAGGCAAGGGGATGGGGACCAGTTGCTGCTTCATCCAAGATGATGGGCGACCAAGAAGATGAAGGGTCTAGGAAGCAAGTCTTGTGAGGAACAGTTGAGGGAGTTGGGTGTCTTTAGCCTGGAGAAGAGGAAACAGAGAGGGAACATGAGAGCCACCTTCAAATATCTTGTAGGCTGTCATATGGAAGAGGGAGCAAGCTTGTTTTCTCCTGCTCTGGAGGGGAGGACCTAAATCAATGGGTTCAAATGACGAGAAATGAGATTTTGTGTACTGCAGGGAGATGGATTCAGCGATGCTCAGGGTCCCTTCCAAGGCTACATTTCTATGATTAACTGTTGAGAGACCATGCTTCTGAGTGTTTGTCTGCCCCAGACATGCAATCAAACATTCCCCAGAGGAAGTTTGAAGCCTTCTCCCATAGCTGCAATTTTTCCAAGTGCTGATTTTGGACTTCAAGCCCCTTCATGGTGAGGTGCCTTTTCCATAGAGTCATTGGAAGGGACCCTGAGGGTCATCTAGTCCAGCCCCCTGCAATGCAGGAATCAGCTAAAGCATCCCTGGCAGACGTCCACCCAACCTCTGCTTAAAAACCTCCAAGGAAGGAGAGTCCACCACCATCCGAGGGAGTCCATTCTACTGTTAAATAGCTCTTGCCAGCAGAAAGTTCTTCCTGATGTTTAGTCGGAATCTCCTTCTTGTAACTTGCAGCCATTGGCTTGAGCCCTGCCCTCGAGAGTAAGAGAAAACAAGTTCGTTCCCATAAATAAAATACTTCCTCACGCAGCGCATAAATGATGGAACTCCTTCCAGTGGCAGATTTAAAAGAGGATTAGACAAATGAAACTGAGGACGGATATAAGAAAGTCTTTCTTCAAACAGCAAGTAAGGCTTAGGAGAGGCTCTCTGCATGAAATCTCAGACAGCAGCCACTAGTCAAAATAAACAGTAGCCAGCTAGGTGGACCGATGGTCTGACTTGGTACGAGTCCATTTCCTTTGGTCCCGTATTAACTCTGATTCCTGCATTGCAGGGGGTGGGACTAGATGACCCTTGGTGTCCCTTCAAGCGCCGCAATTCTATAGGTCAGTGATATTACGCAAGCTTCACAAGGGATGTCAATGGCTCGCTCCAGACCTCTTTCTCCAGACTGTAAAGAGACGTGAGCGGAGTCCCTGATTTCAATGCAAGCCGCGTCGCGTTTGGGGCTGTTACATAAAGACTCTCACTTTTGTTTCCTTGGAAAAGGTCCAGATGGAATAATTGCTTGAACCATCCTTGATCTGCATGATCAAGGCAACCAGAAATACCAGGAGGGATAGTGAATCTAAATAAAACAATAGGAAACGGACAAAGAAACCGAGGCATCAGCATTTATTTCCATTTGGGGGGGCACACGGGACAGATTGATTTCAGAACCAGGCCAGTTAATGATGTTTATTCCGAAACTCTATTAACTGACAGCTGTTTGGCAGAGGAAAGTGGTCTCTGCAGTAGCCCAGCCCTGCTGCAAGTGGACCATAGCCTCAGAAATCTTGTAAAGGCAATGCAATGAAGTAATGAAGAGGTCTGTTCTTAAAAGAGAAGAGCAGACTCTTGTGGACCCCACGTTCTAGGCAGTCCCTGTGCAGGCAGTCTGTGGCTATCCACTGGGGAAGGGAGGCACTCTGCACACACTCAGAGGAATCAAGCTGAGTCCTCCAGAGGCACAGGCTTGGGTTTTCACACCAAGTGGCTTGCACACTCTATTTCTGGCAGTGGGCGGTATTGTTTTTTGCACACTTCCCTTCCTAGAGGAATGTTATGCAGGTCCCCTGGGTTTGCTTTCCTTGGAATGAAGGTCAGCGAAGACAATGGAGTCTTGAGGAGATATGGCTTTATGTACACATCGATGCAACCAGAGCATAGGATGGAAGGGCTCACAGCATCAACACCTCAACTGATCTTGCTTCTCTAAGGGTGGTAGCAATGGATCCAGCACAGATCAAGCAGGTCTCTGTGTCTCCAGCTTCCGGCCTCATGCACAGACTGGGTCTTGATCTCCAACCTAGCAGCTGGGAGTTGGAGGAAACGCCCAGCCCATCTTTTGGGATGCAGAGTCGAGTGGTCAGCTGAGGTCATTGTCTTGCCAAAAAGCTTGTCTGACTAGTTCAGCAATAGACTCCTCTCTGGGATTCCAGCCCTGGCTGGAGCCCAAGAACTGGAAGGGACTCGGGGGGGGGGGTGTCATCCAGACTGATCCCCTCCAAACCCACAACAGTACCCTGGTATACAACCAGGCTGTAGAACAACCAGGTTGTATAACCATTCTGGTAAGCCAGTCGTCTGTCTGGGCCTGCCAAGTGGAGAAGAGGACCTTCCACGCTTAGCAAAACAACAGAGGTGACTGGTTTATGGTTTATGCCCCCTCCAGGTCCTGCCAAAGTTCAGTCACTGCAGATGAAGCTCCCACAGGGGAAGAGGATGGAGGCTTAGCAAGGCCTAAGACAGGGGCCAGCCAACTTTTTCAGCAGGGGGCTGGTCCACCGTCCCTCAGACCTTGTGGGGGGCCGGACTATATTGGGGGGGGGGAATGAACGAATTCCTATGCCCCACAAATAACCCAGAGATGCATTTTAAATAAAAGGACACATTCTACTCATGTAAAAACATGCTGATTCCCGGACCATCTGTGAGCTGGATTTAGAAGGTAATTGGGCCGGATCCAGCCCCCGGGCCTGAGTTTGCCTATTCATGGTCCCTGGTCCCTCTTGCCTTTGAACTTGCTCTGCTTCCAAAGGATGGTCTCTCTCTCTCCATGTTTGTGCAACCCTTTGCCACTGCTTCCTTCAGAATACCAAGGCTTTGCATTTGGGATTGTCAGCAATGCTCCACATAAATCACCCCAGGAACTGGAGGTCACTCGGGGGTTTTTCTGGGGGGGGGAGTCTAAGTTGGCCACAATGCCACCCCCCCCAAAAAAAAAAACCAACTATGCCCAACTGGGTGGTCTGAGCTGACAGACTGAGTGTGTGTTGACTCATTCATTGGCATTTTAGTGCAAATTTCTCCCAATACACATATTTCTGTATGAAATTTTGCAACGTGATCTTCCCCTAATACAATGCATCTGATATGTTATTTTCACTAACGTATCCAATTTTTGTGCAGAATTTGCCCCTTTATTTGCATTTTTCCATGCATGTCTTCTTGCAGCTCAGTTGGGAGAGAATGAGAGAATCTCATGGGTCCAAGCACCATGGTGAGCAAAAGATTATAATTCAGCCCATGAATTATTTTGTAAAGTCCAAATCAGGTAAAATCTCCACTGAATTCTCTTTTCTCCCCCTCCCCTGCCTCTGTTTATCATAGCCTCCCCACCTTGCTCTGCTTCCCAGCAGCTTTCTTCTACAGGGAATCCAGTTTCAAAAGGTGTCATTTCTCATATTTGGAGATGGTCACGTGGTCCACTCCTAAAAAATCTGCCTCAAGGAACCATTACAGGTCCATGAATCCCATGGCATTTGACAATATTGCAGGTAGTTTAAAAAGAAAAGTTTTCCCTAGAAAATGGCTGTTTCCTAAACCATCAATCTGCCCACAAAGGGAAGAGGCTGACAGACTGTCGCTTGGAATTGCAGGGAAGCAGAGCTCCTGCCACAACCAACAATTGTAGAGTTGGGGGAGCTTGAGAAAAGGGCAACAACCATCATGATCAGAGGGAGGGAGGTTGTGGCGTTTGGGCTGCTTTAATTTAGAGGAAAGGTGAGTGAGAGTGAGGAAAGTTTTCCTCCCTCTCTCAACACACACCAGAACTCAGGGGCATCCAATGAAGCAGATTGGAGGGAGACTGAGGGAGACTCGGGACAGATAAAAGGCAGTCCTTCTTCACACAGCTGCATAAAAGAGGATTAGACAAATTCATGGAGGAGAAGAGGGTGACTGACAGCTCCTAGCCAGGATGGCTCTGCTCTGCCTCCAAAATCGGAGGCAGGCAGGTAGCCGTGTTGGTCTGACGCAGCTGAAATAAAAATAAAATAAATAAAAACTTGTCCAGTAGCACCTTAGAGACCAACTGAGTTTGTTCTGGGTACAAGCTTTTGTGTGCATGCACACTTCTTCAGATACACTGAAGCAGAAGTCACCAGACCCTTCTATATAGTGGGAGGGTGGGGTGGGGTTTTTCTCAGGAGGGGAGTAGGAGACGGGTGATTGGCTCAATGGGTATGGTCGACCTGTTAACTACTGTTAACGACTGCAAGTAGTCCTACAGGAAAAAGCAAGGGACATTATGCAGATGACCAAAAATAGCTTTGTTGTTGTTGTTGTTTAGTTGTGTCCGCCTCTTTGTGACCCCCTGGACCAGAGCACGCCAGGCACTCCTGTCTTCCACTGCCTCCCACAGTTTGGTCAAACTCATGCTGGTAGCTTTCAAGAACACTGTCCAACCATCTTGTCCTCTGTCGTCCCCTTCTCCTTGTGTCATGAGACAAGAATCCAATATCTCTATTCAGACCAGGTTTCTCCGTAGTTTTCAGTTTGGTCCTAAATTGTAATTCAGCAACTTCTCTTTCAAGTCTGTTTCTGAAATTCTTTTGTAATAAGACAGCTGCTTGGAGATCCTATATTGAATGTCCTGGGAGGTTGAAGTGTTCTCCTACTGGAGGCAGCCATGCTTCTGAATGCCAGTTGCTGGAAGCTCTTGTGCTCAGATGCTGCTTGCTGGTTTCCCACAGTCTTCTGGTTGGCTCCTGTGAGAACAGGATGGTGGACTAGATGAGCCACTGACCTGGTCCGGCCAGCTCTTCTTATGTTCTTAACCCACAAGGGTACTTTCCCCAAAGAATTTCCTTGATGCTTCTTGAAGAACTCTCCCCCATTTACTCATTCGTGACACATACCATAGAGTTTGCTTTAACTGTATTTAATTCTGACTTCTGATAGGTTGGGTAGAACTTTCTCACTCTTGAGCAGAACTTCACTGTTCCTCCTCCCCACCCCTTTTGCCTTCGATTAAAGATGGAGAAAGGAAATCAGAAGAAAACCCTTTCTTCACTGTCTCCACGGTTGGAGGCAGCGATGCTTCTGAATTCCAGTTACTGGAAACCCCAGGAGGGGAGAGTGATGCTCTTGCGCTTGAATCTTGCTTGTGGCTTTCCCACAAAGGGCACCTGGTTGGCCACTGTGAGAAGAGGGTCCTGGACTGGATGAGCCATTGGCCAAAAGGCAAGGCAAAGTTACAAAAACCAAGACTTTTTTTAATGTTGTGAACCACCCTGAGCTCTGCAGATGAACGGTGGTATACAAATGTAATAAATAAAAATATTTTGATATATATATATCTCATGTTGTTGTTGAATGCTGAATGCTCTGTCTCATATATTCTCGTCTGCCCATCTTTTCTCACCATCCTAGAAAAAGGTCTTGAATAATCTTTAAATGGAGGTCTGATGGCGATACCTTAGACGGGAGCTCTTTAGCAATGCGAGCTTCCCAGGGCTTGCTTTAATCAACGGGCAAAGAGGCTTGAGATATCACCACGGCTTCACCTGAAGGAAGCAATTAATGGCACAGGAGGTCTGCCAGGGAAAACAGAGATGGCAAGTCGTCATTTCATTTCATTTCACAACCTACTACCGCTTATATTTTCAGACTCCAAAGGAATCTGCCACTTTTCTGTCCTCAGAATGTAGCGTTTGCCATGATAATAGTTTGATGGTAGAGACACTCCGCTGCCAGAAAATGTTAGAAGGCCCCTGGTGGAGAAAAATGTCAACTGTTGGGCCATCTGCACAGATGGACCCTGAGCTCTGCTTTGGGGGAATTTTATTTTGTGAAGGATGTGGTTATTGTGAGGAGCTGCTGAGAGTTGACTCCAGCCCTCAGCCTTCTCTGACCACCTAAGAACATAAGAGGTGCCCTGCAGAATTAGGCCCATGGCCCACCAAGTCCAGCACCCTGTTCTCACAGTGGCCAAATACCCCAAAGAACCTAGGAATCTAGACAGAATGCATTTGGACCTAGAAGCTCCAAAAGAGGAGCCTGGCAGCAGGATCAGGCCAAAGGGGGCCCATCGGGTCCAGCACCCTCCTGGTCTCACAGTGGCCAGCCAGATGCGCCAATTGGAGGCACAGAAGGAGGAGCAACTCTCCAATTGTCATTCTCCATCAGCTGGTATTCACAGGTAGACTGCTCTTGGGTATGGAGGACCTGCTATTGCAGAACACCTCCTTAAGGAGAGCCTGGCTGCCGGATCAGGCCAATGACCAGCATCCTGTGCTCACAGGGGCCAACCAGATGCCTCTATGGGAAGCCCCTCCCCACTTGCATTGTGGGCAAGAATAGACACAGGAGCAGTTGCACTGAGGTCCAGGTTGGGGGCATCACAGAAAAGGCTTCTGCTGGCCTCAGTGGGAAGAGCAGGGCACTGAGCTAGACAATCCCAAGCAGATATACCCTGTGGATTTTCGTGGAACTTATTCCCGAGGATCTGCGCTGAGGAATGCAGGCTCTGCGATGCGTCAGATAATGTTCTGTTGTCATGGCAGTGACGGACGGCCAAATATTTGCAAAATGCAGAGAGCAGGAGAACGAGGCGAGCTTCCATTTCCCTTTTTTAAATAAAGTAACAATAATTATATTTTCAGCAGGTGGCTCTCTGTTCTTTTCCCGCAATAAAGAAAATGAAATATACCTTTCTGGCACATTAATAGGATGTGAGTCGCCTTGTTGCAGCCTGCCTAACTGGCTCAGCTTGTAATTCTGGGCCTAATAACATGAAAGATTAATTACAGCTCAAAATAGTAATAGCAAGAAATATTACAGCTTTGCAATAAAGTGGAACATTTATATATGGATTTACCTAAATGGAATTTAAAATTAAATTAGCCTTTAGATCAGGTCGTACTGGCACAGTTGGAACAAAAGGCACCACTCAGAGCTTCCCCGTCTGCTTGATAACATCCGCCAGGAATATCTCTGGGGCACCAGCTCCTTGAGATGAAGGCAGGGGGCTCTCCTCTCCAAGAACCCCGGACAATTTGGCAAGGGGTGCAAAGGGATTTGCCAGGGAGCCAGAGTCAGAGCCCTCCTCTTCAGGTGATGAGGGCGAGGTCTCCAAGCCAGGAGAGAAAGACCCACGGGACCAGCCCCCAAAACTCTGCCACCCGATGACCCTGTGGGAATAGTGTCCCTCTGGCCAAGGGGGTGGCAATGCCACACTCAGACTCAGAGGACTCCACTGCAGAAGACCCAGGGGAGCCAGAGGCTCCTGCACACCAGCACAGCCAGAAGCTAGCTGAGATGCCTTCATGAAGAATGGAAGGAAATAGGAAGAGCCTTCTGGATCAGACCAATGGACCATCTAGTCCAGTATCCTCTTCTCATAGTGGCCAACCAGGTTCCTCCATAGGAAGCCCACAAACAGGATCTGGGTGCACCAGCACTCCCCACATACCTGTGGTTTCCAACAACCAATGTTCAGGTGCATGGTTGCCTCCTGTGGAGGCAAAGCGTAGCAAACATGGCTTGCTGTTGTTGTTTAGTCATTTAGTTGTGTCCGCCTCTTCGTGACCCCCTGGACCAGAGCACGCCAGGCACTCCTGTCTTCCACTGCCTCCCGCAGTTTGGTCAGACTCATGTTTGTAGCTTCGAGAACACTGTCCCACCATCTCGTCCTCTGTCATCCCCTTCTCCTTGTGCCCTCAGTCTTTCCCAACATCAAGGTCTTTTCCAGGGAGTCTTCTCTTCTCATGAGGTGTCCAAAGTCTTGGAGCCTCAGCTTCAGGATCTGTCCTTCCAGTGAGCACTCAGGGCTGATTTCCTTCAGAATGGAGAGGTTGGATCTTCTTGCAGTCCATGGGACTCTCAAGAGTCTCCTCCAGCACCAGAATTCAAAAGCATCAATTCTTTGGCGATCAGCCTTCTTTATGGTCCAGCTCTCACTTCCATACATCACTACTGGGAAAACCATGGCTTTAACTATACGGACCTTTGTTGGCAAGGCCAAGATCATCCCTGAGTGCTCACTGCCTTGCTGTGGCGAAGGGGCTTGAAGAACTCAGAGAAGCTATGAACTATGCCGAGCAGGGCACCCAAGATGGACAGGTCATAGTGGAGAGTTTTGACCAAATGTGATCCACCTGGAGCAGGAACCGGCAAGCCACTCCAGTATCCCTGCCAAGAAAACTCCATGGACAAAGACAATAGGCATATACAGCAGCCACGAAATTAAAAGACGCTTGCTTCTTGGGAGAAAAGCAACGACAAACCTAGACAGCAAATATGGCTAGCACTCATCAATAGGCCTCTCCTCCTCTATGAATTTGCCCGATCCGAGTGGGTGGCGATCACTGCCTCCTGCAGGAGGGAGTTTCACAATTTAATTCTGCATGAAGGGCTTCCTTTATCTGTCCAAAATCTCCCAGCATTCAGCTTTGCTGGATGTCCTTGAGTTCTGGTGTCGTGAGAGAAGCCAACGGAGACCTTGCCTTGGCCTCATGGCAAATTCAGGACAGACAAAGGAACTCATCTGCTAGTTGTCAAGGCAACCAGGCAAGTGCTTCTCATCTCAGCCCAGAGAGGTGGAGCTCCCAGTCCAGCTGAGGAGATGAGCCTCAGGAAGGAGACATCTTTCCAGGTGTGATGGCCTGGGACTTGGGCTCGGAGCCAGAGGAGTCTCAGTCTGCACCGGATCCTTTGCCTCAGGCATCATCTGAACCAAGTCTGGGGCCTGATCCTGAACACCAGCTGGGCCGAGTCAGGGGCCTGAGCCTGCCCTGGCTCCAGATGCGGGGATGACCTCGTGGCCTTCAGCTGGGCCATCGCTTACAGCTGCTCCACTACCGGTTGGGTCAGGGGAGGCTGAGGCAGCCTCTGGGTCTAGTCACCCACCGACGTCTCCCAAGCTGCATAGACTGAGGTCTGAGAGAAGGAGAGACCTGAGTACTCACAGGAGGAGTGCTCACCTTCGGGTGAAACAGGGAGGTGAGTCGCCGGGGAATCAGGACCGGCCGTTACCCCAACAAAGATAAAAGGTTGTTGGACCCCGCCCCAGGTTGTGGGAGCAACATTGCTGTATGCCAGATCCTGTACCTGTCCTTGCCTGGTTTCCTGCCTCGTCTCCTGTCTTGGCCCTGTCGGACTGACTCCTAGCGGAACCTTCGGATTCTGGACCGGTCCTGGACCGCGTTTCACAGGTTGCCCCCGGGGCCAGCACACCAGGCACCTCTCTCTCCTGAAAGCAGAAAACACTGGACAAACGGGAAGGTGCTGTCCATCTGCTCATGTTGCTTTTGGAAGGATAAGAATATACAACGAATCCTGATGGTCCATCTAGTCCAGCATCTCCATTCTCACTGTGGCCAACCAGATGGGTCCCCAATGGGAAGCCAGCAAGGAGGATCCGAGCACAAGAACCTTCTCTTCTCCTGTGGTTTCCCGCTACTGACCTTCAGAAGTGTTGCTGCCTCCACCCATGAAGAAAGAGAGCAGCCATCACAGCTGGCAGCCCCAGCACATGATGGGTTGAGGACCTGGCTGGCGCCAACTGTGCACCCAATGGAAAGCTATGCCTTGCAGCTATTTATCTACCCCACTTGCATGGGAGTAGGCAGGATTGCTCTTGTGGTCAGCAAGTTCACAGCTGGGGGCACTTTTCAATGCACACCAGGTGCAAGTCACAGGATCTGGGGATCTCCTGAGGTTCCATTTAAGGGCCTGGTGAGCCCTCTCTCTGAAGTGCTGGCAGAGGACAGCTCTACGTTTGCAATGCTGAACAGGCTGAGTCCAGAGTAAAGAAAAGAACTCTCAGAAATAGGGGTGGATCTGCTACAAAACTAACGAAGCTTCGGCTTTGGGGGCCCTAATCTCAGAGGGGCCCCAGAAGCAACTTTACTCCACATTGCTTAAACTTTTGGTGTCTCGTAAACCCAATTTCACCCATCTATGATGCATCATGCATGTATATAATACTTCTCTAATTTTCATCCCCCTCCCCCTAACTCGAAAACTATAAGGGAATTTTTATTCACACCAGTGACTTTGAGATATGAGATAATCTGGCACAGCAATTTTAATCAAAATCTGAGATGTAGTAGTTAATTAAAAGTAAAATAAAATGGTGGCGATCTCTTGTGGAACAACCGCATTGAAGAAGATAACAGTGGCAACCCAGATCTCGTGGCTGCTTGCGAAGGGCACCCATAACAGTTCAAGCTTCAGGGACCCAAAAATGTAGGTCCATCGCAGCTCAGAGGGAAAGAGGCAGGGCTAGAGAAAAGTTTTTCTCCCTCTCTCATAACATTAGAACCTGTGGGATGTAACATCAGTGTAGCAGTCAAGTAAACACTTCCTGTTTGCCCAGAGTGGACACCCAGGGGGATGTTACTGCAGCCAGGAGGACTTCCTGCCACACCTGTCTGGAGCATCCTCCTCCTGCATGTGACCAGGTAGGTGGGCGTGACCCTGGCAGACCCCGTCAAAGGACTGGTCACGCAGCCATCGTCCTCTTTGATGCCATGCTCTCTAGATCTCTTGATGTCTTTTGCTGTCTGCTGGATCTCAGCCAGCAGCACATGGGCTCCTTCCCATATGGGATGAACCCACACTCTCCTCTGTAACTACAAGCGAAAGTCTGCCTTCAGGATCGTACTGTGAACTGAATGTAAGTGAACTTCTCATTACCTTTAAGAGAAGACTGTTGTGTCTTTATTCTTTTTAAGAGGGATTAAAGGGGAATTTCAGCATCTTGAGAAGTAGAGACGTCACCTTGCCAACAAAGGTCCGTATAGTTCAAGCCATGGTTTTCCCAGTAGTGATGTATGGAAGTGAGAGCTGGACCATAAAGAAGGCTGATCGCCGAAGAATTGATGCTTTTGAATTATGGTGCTGGAGGAGACACTTGAGAGTCCCATGGACTGCAAGAAGATCAAACGCATCCATTCTGAAGGAAATCAGCCCTGAGTGCTCACTGGAAGGACAGATTGTGAAGCTGAGGCTCCAGTACTTTGGCCACCTCAGGAGAAGAGAAGACTCCCTGGAAAAGACCCTGATGTTGGGAAAGATGGAGGGCACAAGGAGAAGGGGATGACAGAGGACGAGATGGTTGGATAGTGTTTTCGAGGTTACCAGCATGAGTTTGACCAAACTGCGGGAAGCAGTGGAGGACAGAGGTGCCTGGCGTGCTCTGGTCCATGGGGTCACAAAGAGGCAGACACGACTAAACGACTAAACAACAACAACAACAAAGGGGAATTTACCAGGAATAATCCTCCCCTATTTTGTTTTTATTGTGATTTTATTGGTGTTAGTTGCCCTGAGCCCGGCTCTGGCAGGGGAGGGCGGGGTATAAATAAAATTGATTATTATTATTTCTTACTTAAACTATGGAACTGCCTCGCACATGAAGCAGAGATGGCCACCAAATGGATGACTTTAGAAGATCAGACAAATTCATGTAGGAGAAGAAGGCTATTGACGGCTACCAGCCAGGACGGCCATTGCTACCGGTGGAGGCAGCCGTGCTTCTGAATCCAGTTCCTGGAGGGGAGAGCGCTGTCTCATGCTCAGCTCCCGCATGCAGGTTTCCCTGAAGAGGCACCTGGTTGGCCACTGTGAGATGGGGACGCTGGACCAGGTGGGCCACTGGGCTGATCCAGAAGACTCTTCTGATATTCCGAAGTTCTCTTGAAGTTGCCCGTGCAGAGTGGGCAGCATCTGGAGAGGAATCTGAGCTGGCACGCAGGTCACTCCGTCACTGTTCCCAAGGTGGTGTGATGAATTGCATCTCTAATTAATTGTAGCAATTATTTCTGTATTTGCACCTGTACAGATAAATCGCCCTGTGCAAATTCTATGCAAACCAGTGCTCTCTTTTGTCATCTTTTTTTTTGGGGGGGTGCATAAGTGGCCCTCCAAATTTCAATTTCAGGAAGATGAGAATGTGTCCATCTGATTGCTTCAGCAACAGAAAAATGCATTTTTCCCCCTTCCCTTCCAGCCGGAAAATTTCACGTTCATTTCCATACACCTTGCTGCAAACATGGTGAAATGGGAGCATTTCCTGAACACTCATTAAATTTGCCATTTTGGATGGGCTTTATCAGAAAGTGCATAGAATCAGGGAGCCATAAAACTGTAGAGGGGACCCCAAGGGCCATCTAGTCCAACCCCCTGCAATGCTGGGATCACAGCTAATGATAACAGGAACCAAACTGCAGTTCAGGCAGCTTGTCTGTCTCGCTGTTTATTGCCTGCTCTAGGCAGGCTGGCCAGAACTGGGAGTTTGTAGCCTCAAGTCTGAGGCAGCACAGGAAAACAGCCCTGGAACCATTTTGACTCCCAAACTGACCAAACGATTTCTCTGCAAGGTGAAGGAAAATGGAAAAGCCTCCCCATTGTCTTTTCATTCACAACTCCTGTCTGAAGGGTATCTCTGTGTATGAATTGCGTGTGAGCCTGTGACCTGCTCAGGAACTAAGTATTTATCATTACAAAAGACTGGCCAGGCTCCCCAGGAAATCCAATCAAGTAAGCATTAACCGATAACCTGCCAGACAGCAGATAAATAATGCACTCATATTTCTGTTGTAGACCACCCTTTCTGTGAAGGTATGATGTTTCTGGGGGTGGTCTTGGACTCCAGGGTGGGCAATTTAAAATGTCTATATAAAGACGGACACACCTGGGTTCTGGGTGCTCCTCCTTTCCTGTGTGTGAAGGGGGCTCCCTGTTGCAACAGTTCAATAAAGACCAGGCTTACTAGGTGCTTTGCTTCTCAACAAAACAAAACAAAACACCTGGAAGGCAGTTGGGGGGGGGGGGTCTGGCCTCTCCTGATGCGTAGCTGCTCTCCTGGGTCCCAGCCAGGCAGGGAAAGGACTTTCTCATCCTCTTGGTACCCCTGCATTTTAACGGGAGATGCTGAGAGATGAAGCCAGGTATGTCTACCTGCAGTGAAGGCGCTCTGTCACTCACTGAGAGATGCTTTGACAGACATGCTCTATTTTCCCTAAGGCGACAGATAGCCGCACAACTCTGTGGGAGGGGTAGGCTGGGCAGAGAGAGAGCCCCCTCCCATCAAGATCCGGTCCTTAGGCAGGATAGGGCAAAGGGGAAGGGACTCACATCAAATTAGCAAGGAATCTCCTACTTTGTATTTGTGTGTTTATTATTGATTTTTTTATGCACACACACACACACACACACACACACACACACTGCTTGATTGCCAAAATAAAAAATCCTCAAAGCGCTTTACAAAGAGAATAAAGGCAATAAAATGAATGGGGGAAACAGCTCTTTAAAACACCCGAAAGATCAAATCAGCAATAAACTAAAACCACAGCAAAACTCACACCAACTGTCTAAGCATCGGGGTGGGATTGTCTAAAAGAGAAGATGCCTTGCCTGCTGTCAAGTGGCAGGGAGTTCCACAGTGCAGGTGCTGCCACACGAAAAGATCGAGTTCTTACAGAAGTGGAACAGGGATTATGTGGCACCTGCAGTCGTGCCAATTCTGCCGATCAAAGTGGCTGTGCAGGTTCGCTAAACATATCGTACTATAAATTTCCTACACTCTTACGCTTCCGTTAGTAAGAATGTGTAAAAATGTTTTTCATGCAATGTTGCTGGCCTTATAGTCTTTTTTTTAGCAATGAGGTTAAATCGGAACATGTATTTATTTTTGTCTTTATTTTATTTAGTCTTGGAATAAACGTGCAATTAATTGTTCCTGTTTTGAATTTCATTGTGTTATAATCTTCCAGAGCAGGCTGTGCAAACCGCTATTTTGAACAATGCTTTTTATAGGGCCGGGTAATGGGCACTGGGAATGTGTTTATGGAACCAAGGGGATGGGGACTCAAAAAATTCAGGAATCACTGAGTGGAAAGTATTGGGTAGCTGACAAGAAGGACCTCCTGCAGGCACTGCTGGACTAGAAACAGCTTTCTCTGTGCAGTGCCATGTTGTTTTAGTCGTGTCCGCCTCTTTGTGACCTGGAAACTGAGGCTCCAAGACTTTGGCTGTCTCATGAGAAGACTCCCTGGAAAAGACCCTGATGTTGGGAAAGATGGAGGGCACAAGGAGAAGGGGACGAAAGAGGACGAGATGGTTGGATAGTGTTCTCCAAGCTACCAGCATGAGTTTGACCAAACTGCAGGAGGCAGTGGAAGACAGGAGTGCCTGGCGTGCTCTGGTCCAGGGGGTCATGAAGAGGCGGACACGACTGAACAACGAAATGACAACAAATGCTTTATATATATATTGGAAGCTGCCCAGAGTGGTTGGGGTAAGCCAGTCACATGAGCGGGGTACAAATGGAGCAATCCAATGGCAGAATGTTAAAGTGGAAAACAGCTCTGAATAAGGTTCCAATAAGTACGGTAAAAATGGGGTGGTTGCAAGAAAAATTGAAAAATGGTGGGGTGGCAGGAAGTGGTTTTGGAAAGAATGAACAGCCAAGACGGCATATATTTTGCCTCTGTAGGGTCCTAATTGAAGTGTTCTTGGGGGTTGCGAGACGGCTGCATAATCTCTCAACTCTGTGCTCCCCAAGAGTAAGAAAGACTCTTCTGTGATATCTACAACCTCATTGATTTTGCTTTTTGAACAATTTTAGATCAAAGGGAATGCTACCAGGCATTGAGAGAAGCAAAGAAGGCACCCTAACTGAATATTTCAATTTTTTAAGTTTTAATGGAAATGTTCCTGCAGACTCTCTGGACTCATTCCTGCAATGCATTACTGAATAAAATCTGACGAAGTGGAAATTTGCTCTGAGCTGCAGTACTGGAACACACACACACACACACACACACACACACACACACACCGCAAGCGGAATTTCCTCCACAGCACCAAACTATTAGGTCCTAATTTAAGGGTTGTCCTGCAGTTGAGCTTGGAGGGTCTTTTCAGGGCATTGGTGCCCACCTTAAGGCTGGGGTCAGGATGAAAATCAAACTGAAGTGAAGCATTGCAGCTATTGGGGCGTGGTTGGGAACACACCCGTGTGGGATCTTGCATGTATCGGGATCTCCACTCGGCCAAGCTGATAAAGCTCATCTTCCGGAATCGCCCTCCCAACGGATAATTAACGACCTGAGCCTTTGATGAGGCTCCAAGGCACGTTCTCCCATTCAGCAGAGTTTCCAGCACAGGAAAGAGATGAGAGGTTTGGGCTACATTGCAAAGAGTTTTATTTCTAAGCTACACAGACAGAAAAGACACCCTCTCTCTATGAAAGCAGAGAGCGACTGAACAAAGGAACAAAGAAACAGAGAAACCAGTACGTCACATCCATCTCCCTTCTCCCATGAGACTTCCAACAGCCTGGAAGGTCTCTGGAATGTAAACAGAGTCCTGTGACTCTAAGCAGCTGCTCAGTGGCAAACAGAAACTAACCGCATGTTCCTGCACAAACTGGAAGTTGCTGGACGGATGAACTCGGGGAAGCAGTCAGTTTGGAAGTGCTCTGGAGTGCTGCGTCAAATTATTTTCCTTTGCCCACCAGCTGTCCGCCGGCTTCCTCCACGCACCCTTGCCTTCTTCAGAATTCCCCGCGCGAAAGGTTGTGCGCATATTGCTTGGAGGAGCGAACATGTTTGCTGCGCTGTTGACTGTGCAGGAATTAATAGGAACATCTTGAGAAAGCAGAGAAGCAGAAATGCAAGGGAGCTGAGCCAGTCCTGGGGAGGCAGCCATTGAGTCTGACTCTCCCTCTGCAATACCCACAGGGGCTCCTTCCCTGCAGACTTGGCTGTTGAGATGGGCAGAGGGAGACCCTTTTGGGAGCCCCGCAGCTCTCAGATTTGGGGGGCGGAGAGAAGGCATTCTCTATGGCAACCCCAACATTGTGGAATTCTGTGCCTGGCAGCTTCACAAAAGAGTTTTTGCCGTGTGCTGAATCAATAACAACAACAACAACAACAACAACAACAATAATAATAATAATTTTATTTATACCCCGCCCTCCCCAGCCAGAGCCGGGCTCAGGGCTGCTAACACCGGTAAAATTACAGTACAGTGGTACCTCAGGTTACATACGCTTCAGGTTACAGACTCTGAAATAGTGCTTCAGGTTAAGAACTTTGCTTCAGGATGAGAACAGAAATTGTGCAGCGGTGGTGCGGCAGCAGCAGGAGGCCCCATTAGTTAAAGTGGTTCTTCAGATTAAGAACAGTTTCAGGTTAAGTACAGATGTCCGGAACAAATTAAGTACTTAACCTGAGGTACCACTGTAAAAATATAATGGGGGGGGGGGACAATTTAAAATACAGGTTAAAAATACAATTTAAAATGCAGCCTCATTTTAATAGTAGCCCATAGATCAAAACCATAAGGGGAGGGAAACATAAGGGTCAGACTGAGTCCAGACCAAAGGCCAGGCGGAACAGCTCTGTCTTGCAGGCCCTGCGGAAAGATGTCAAGTCCCGCAGGGCCCTGGTCTCTTGTGACAGAGCGTTCCACCAAATCGGGGCCAGTACTGAAAAGGCCCTGGCCCTAGTTGAGACCAATCTTACCACCTTACGACTTGGGACCTCCAAAGTGTTGTTATTTGTAGACCTTAAGGTCCTCCGCGGGGCAAACCAGGAGAGGTGGTCTTGTAGAGTCAGGAGAGGCCTGAAGGGCGATCCACGCAGTTCAACCCCCTGGCCTGTGATGCTCAGGGTGCATAATTGTGAAACCCACCCTACGTTCAGTGCCGGATTTACATACAAGCTAAACAAGCTATAGCTTAGCCCCCAAAAAATGTAAAGGGGAAAAAACTGGATGTGCATTTCCAAAATAGAAGATAAAAAAACAAATAAAATAAAACCGACACACAGCAACAGTGTTTTGTGTTGTGTAGGCTCCTGTGATATAAGTCATGGGCCCCGCCTGCTAGCCTGCTCCCTCAAATATCCCTGGTTTGCTCTTTTCTATATATAGGGTGCCTACATTCTGCATGGACTGGTTGCAGGGCAACATGTGCAAATGGCTTGAGATACCTATGGGGTCCATCAGTTACCATATAGCATATATTCAATACCCAAAACAGCGACAATTTGTTGTGGACAAAGGGCAGCTGGGCATATAAAGGGCCCCATTACCTTCAGTAGCTGAGAGCAGCATCAAACCTCAATCCGGCCCTGCCCACATTTGTGTGTGACTATTCTTTCCCACTGTCCTCTTTTGAAACTGTGCTTGGCTTTTCATTTTAAATTGCTGTCACCCACCCGGGATTCTCAGGGTGAAGAGCAGGTCATAAATTAAAAGACTAATCCTTGTGGTCGTAACAAGGTGGGGGAATCCTCCGTCCGGTGAAGCGGGTGCAGGGTGCGAACTACAATTCCCAGGGTTCCTAGGGGGGAGTCTGGACTGGTTAAACCCGTCTCAGACAAATAAATTTAAACGTGTGCAGTGCATCTGCAACCTTAAACTCCCCCTCGGCTTTTAGCAGTCTCGATAAAAACACTCTCCCTGGATCAGCGAGGGAAAACAAATGGAATCCGTTCGCTGTCGGATGTCAGGAATTTGCAGAAATGATGGTTGCCATGGCAATAAGATATGAATCTGTGTGCGCGTGTGCGTGCGCGGTGGAAGTTGCAGATGTGAGCAGTGCAGCTGTGTGCGCAGCCAGGGTTTGCCTTGGACCTCCTGAGCTATATTCTCCGCTCTCCTTGCCCTGCCATCACCCCCAGCTTCCAGCTCCACCACCGCAGAAGAAAGAAAAATGAGCCGCTCGCACTCCATCTGTTAATCGGAAAAGAGGGCTTTGGGGGAGAGGTTTAGCCAACCGAC
The DNA here is from genome assembly GCF_964188315.1 of Podarcis muralis. Taxonomy (NCBI): domain Eukaryota; kingdom Metazoa; phylum Chordata; class Lepidosauria; order Squamata; family Lacertidae; genus Podarcis; species Podarcis muralis. The sequence continues at coordinate 1,638,725 of NC_135655.1, forward strand.
TTCACTTGCCTTCAGGAATAAAATATGCAAATATTCCATACATTCCTACTCAAAGGCCAATTAGCCCAAGTCAGGCGCAGTGCGGGCAATTCCTGCCTTTCCGATCTGCTCAAAAACAGCAGCGCTTTAGCTGGGCTTTGGAGAGTGTTTGTTCTGCAAGCCTCGTGTTGCAGAATGCTCCCCATCTCCTTTCCAGGATTCTTGTATTTTGTGTTTTTTTCCAGAGGGCTAAGCTGGCTGCCCACGCTGGTCTGCTGCTGCAAAAAATAATAATTCAGAGGCCTGCAGCTTTTTAAAGGCGAACAAATTTATTAGGGCATTAAAAGCTTTCCTGTGGATGAGGTGGGCCATTAGATGCGAGGAGAGCTATCCTGGGTTAAAAGGCGTGTTATACACATTTGGGCAGGGATGTAAACACAGCAGCTGAAAGTCAATGAAAGGCAAAGCACACGTGGAAATATACTGAACCATGAGAGCTCAAAGTCAGGATACTGATCCACCAGTCGTAATAATAATTGATCGTAGTGCATTCCCTCCAACATTTCTCCATTGAAAATAGGGAGATCTCTTCTACATCAGGAGCTTCTCCTGCATCTGTTCTTGCTGCACATCAACATCAGCCACCTTGAGCCAAGGACAACCTCCCCGCCTCACCTACCTTACAGGGTTGTTGTAAAGGAAAAATGTGAGATGGAAGGGATCGTGTACAACACCTTCCACAGATAAATGGAATGGAATGAAATTGTAGCTGTAAGCTGCCTTGAGACCACCACCACCAGAACAAACACCACAACAACAACAATTTATTATTTATACCCCGCCCATCTGGCTGGGCTTCCCCAGCCACTCTGGGCAGCTTCCAACAAAATATTAAAATACCATAATACATCAAACATTACAAGCTTCCCTAAACAGGGCTGCCTTCAGATGTCTTCTAAGAGTCTGGTAGTTGTTGTTCTCTTTGACATCTGGTGGGAGGGCGTTCCACAGGGCGGGTGCCACTACCAAGAAGGCCCTCTGCCTAGGTCCCTGTAGCTTTGCTTCTCGCAATGAGGGAACCGCCAGAAGGCCCTCGGCGCTGGACCTCAGTGTCCGGGCAGAACACTGGGTAGCACAACAACAACAACAACAACAACAGAAATCAGGAGAATGATCAGGAAAATACCAGAGAGTAAATCCTACTGAACTCAGTGGGACTTAGTTCTGGAAAAAATATGCTTAGGATTTCAATGGAAGGCTGCCCAGTTACCCGGGAGTAAGCTCCATTGAATACAGCAGGACTTACTTCTCAGTAAAAGGGGCTCCATTTACAAGAAAAGAATCACCACTCCATGTGTTTCCTAAGAAATGGCTGGCTGCGATAATATAATATTGGATAAGACATGATGTTGCATAAATATCTGGTACTTTTAATTGTTGTTGTTGTTTTCTTCTTGTTACTTTTAAACTTTTTGTACCTTTTGATGTGGAGAATTCCTTTTTTTTTTTTTTCCTTCTTTTCTTTTCTGTGCTTAACTTTGTTGTACTTACCTTTATTGTAAGAATGTATTTTAAACCAATAAAGATGTATTTTTTAAAAAAGAAAGAAAGGGCTGGCTGCGGAAGCACTGCAATGAAAGGATTTAAAGTGACCTTTTCCTCCAAAATTATAGGAAGGGCTTCGTATGCCAGCTTCACCATTTCCTTCATCTGGTATAGGGGTTTTATTTTCCGTACAAACAGGACCTGCACACACAAATGTCTGCTTTATATACATTATTTACACAATGGGCCCCACGTGATTGGCTAATTCCGGGATTCTCCTGTAGGCCAATCAGGTTGCGGATTCACTTCCACCTGGAGCTGGATTGGGAGGCTCCTGCAGACCATTCAGACTGCTGCATTTTGGATCCTATTGTTCTAGGACCAATCAGACTGCTGCAGTTTGGATCCTATTCAACTCAGTACATAACAGTACACCACCCTGATATTTGGCGATACAGCGGCACAGAAAATACTTTTCTAAATAAATAAATAAATAAAAATTCCTAGTTCCTTTCCTGGCAAATGGCCGCAGTTAGCAACAGTTTGAAACATCACGAGCCAGCAGCGGTTTCCCAATGAAATCTGAAGAATGCAAGGGGGTAAACGCGGCCTGGCTAATGACAGCAAATTTGTTTGATTTATATTATATGCTGCTCTGTTTTCTTATAAAACGCTGGAGTGGAAAGCAGATTATTCTTGTTTGTCATTTTGAATTTGAGTCTCCGCAGGGGTCCGTTTGTGTACGAGATAGCTGGAGAAATGCCATTATTCCAGGAAAAAGGCCCTTTCTCCCCTCGTTGCATTTCAGGCTCCCCTCCGCCCTCCCTCTCTTGCTTTGACATGAAAGAAGCTTTGTGTAGCCAACTTAATTACGTAAAGGTTAGCGGGCAAAAAATGTAATGTTGTGCCTAATGGCTCTAACCTTTAAACGATGCCTATGAGCGCGGAGACATTTTTGCAAAGGTGACTTCCAGGGCTAAAACACCGTATTCTGGAAACTTTACAAGGGGTGTGCCAGAAGCCGTCTGTACCCACATTAAAATGGGGCTGCGGGCAACTCGTATCTCTGCAACTTTACAAGGTCCGTCCTTGTATCTGGAGGAGGAAAGAAGAGCAGGGAGGCTTGGGTAGTGGCATGGGGGGGGGGGCACACAGATTTACTGCCTCCAATGTGGACTGCAAGAAGATCCAACCTCTCCATTCTGAAGGAAATCAGCCCTGAGTGCTCACTGGAAGGACAGATCCTGAAGCTGAGGCTCCAAGACTTTGGCCACCTCATGAGAAGAGAAGACTCCCTGGAAAAGACCCTGATGTTGGGGAAGATGGAGGGCACAAGGAGAAGGGGACGGCAGAGGACGAGATGGTTGGACAGTGTTCTTGAAGCTACCAGCATGAGTTTGACCAAACTGCGGGAGGCAGTGGAAGACAGGAGTGCCTGGCGTGCTCTGGTCCAGGGGGTCACGAAGAGTCGGACACGACTAAACGACTAAACAACAGCAACAAATGTGGACGCAAAGCATGCTCCTCCTGACTAGCAGTTTTTGATAGCCCTCTCCCGAATGAAGTCATCTGGTCCTCTCTGGTGGTCCTCCAAGTTGGCAGCCGTCCTTGCCTCCTAAATGCCATAGTTTAACTACGTGCCAAAGCTAGAAGACCGCTGTTCTATCTGTCTTGACTCTTCCAGCGCTCAGCTTCCCTAAATGTCCACAAGTTCTACTCTTATGAGAGAAGGAGAAAAATGTCCTCCCACCCCGTCAATTTTCTCCATCTCTTGCCTAATTCTATCAGCTTCTTCTGTGTCCCCTCTTCCTCGCCTTTCCTCTGAAGCTCCACCTGGTACGTAGGCTGAGACCCTATCTGCCTGCGGACTGTCTCGCCAGAGTGGTGCATGCTCTGGTTATCTCCTGCTTGGACTACTGCAATGCGCTCTACGTGGGGCTACCTTGAAGGTGACCCAGAAACTGCAATTAATTCAGAATGCGGCAGCTAGACTGGGGACTGGGAGTGGCCGCCGAGACCATATAACACGGGTCTTGAAAGACCTACATTGGCTTCCAGGACATTTCCAAGCACAATTCAAAGTGTTGGTGCTCACCTTGAAAGCCCTAAATGGCCTCAGTCCAGTATATCTGAAGGAGCGTCTCCACCCCCCTCGTCCAGCCTGGACACTGAGGTCCAGCTCCGAGGGCCTTATGGCGGTTCCCTCATTGCGAGAAGCCAAGTTACAGGGACCCAGGCAGAGGGCCTTCTCAGTAGTGGCACCCGCCCTGTGGAACGCCCTCCCTTCAGATGTGAAGAAAAAAAGCAGCTATCTTATCTTTAAAAGACATCTGAAGGCAGCCCTGTTTAGGGAAGTTTTTAATACTTAATGCTGTGTTGTTTTTAACATTAGATTGGGAGCCGCCCAGTGGCTGGGAAAACTCAGCCAGATGGGCGGGGTATAAATAAATTATTATTATTATTATTATTATTATTATTATTATTATTATTATACACTGGTACCTTGGGTTACATATACTTCAGGTTACATACACTTCAGGTTACAGACTCCACTAAGCCAGAAATAGTGCTTCAGTTTAAGAACTTTGCTTCAGGATGAGAACAGAAATCGGGCTCCGGCGGCGCAGCAGCAGCAGGAGGCCCCATTAGCTAAAGTGGTGCTTCAGGTTAAGAACAGTTTCAGGTTAAGAACAGACCTCCGGAACGAATTAAGTACTTAACCTGAGGTACCACAGTGTAAGGGAAAAGTCCCAAACGCTGCCACTTTTCTTCGTAGGAGAGTCGGTCTTTTGGGGAAGGGTTGAGGAAGAAGGACTGCTGAAATGGCCCCCCTTGCTGTTGCCAAAGACGGAAATGTCCTGCCTTCCAAAGAGAGACTAGAGAAGAAACGGGGTTTCCACCCAGCCAAGATATAAGAGGCTCTCACTGCAAAGTGGCACGAAGATGGCCTTATACTCTTGCTTCATCGCCCTGAAATAAAACACCTCCATTTGAGAAAACAAGGTCTGCGCAGGAATATTTAGGGCTATGCATAGTGCAATTGATTGGTTTGATGGACCATGGCGTTTCCTGAGCAGTCACCGCCTGGCCTGCCTGGCAGATATACGGTCCTAGGCATACTAAGCAGCTGAGGTCTTACTTTATGGCCTGCTGGAACTGCTGCCGTCTTTAGCGTAAATCTGCATTTAGAGACACTGATCAGGAGGCGCGCGGTGCCAGACCCAGCTCGGGCCCAGCCTTGCCGAAAGAACTCGGCTTGCACGACTGGCTAGGTCGCCACCTCCTCCGCGTCCCGCAGTCAATCACAATGAGGCCTGTTGACGAACGCTTTCGGCTGATGGCTTCTCGACACGTCAGATGCTAATGCCGCCAGAGGAGCCGTTTGCAGCCCGCCGTATGATTGCGGCAGATGTGCCCAAACATCAGAGAGCTGGAGCTGGAAATCCTCGCCCGCTTTTTATTGCTGGGGAATGGTCTGTGCGTGCACCACGACAGCTCTCTTTCCAAAATGTGCTCCCCCCTCCCGCTAGGAGAACGGCCAGCTCCGGGGGCCCAGAGAGCATGCAGTTGTTGTATGTGGAGAGCAACCGCCATCGGATTTTGGCTCAGAAGAGTGAAAGCAAACTTGGAGAGACTCAGTGCTTGGAAATCCAGCTGTTTTAAAAGGAAGCCGTTCAAGTTCATCCAACCGAACCTTTTGGTTCACCAAAAGTTTGTTCTCGTGAAGGAAGCGATGCTTCAGAATAGCAGTTGCTGGAAGCCACGGGAGGGGAGAGGGCTCTGGGTTCAAATTGTGTTTGCAGGCTTCCCACAGACTGCAAGAACAGGATGCTGGACTAGATGGGCCATTGGCCTGATCCATAAGACTTTTCTTTAAAAAAATTCTCTATTCAGAAAGTTAATTTTTTTCTCCATTCAGAAAGTTACATGCTGCTGTGTTGAGTAATAGGGTCCAAATGTAAGTCAGGGACCCCACACAATATGTCTTGCAGACAGAAAGTCAACAGGTGATGCTTTCTCCATGTTTCTGTTTCCATACTAGGAAGGGTTTTTGCCTGTTTGACTTGTTCCTGTAAAAGGCACAAGGCATCCTTTGTTTTGTTCCTGAACTTCTTACTGCAAACTGCTCCTGTCTCATGTTCTGATTCCTTCGCAGCACTGAGAAAGTGACTTGCCGTTCTTAGCAGCTGCAGCACCTCCATATCTGCCTAATAAGCCTCAGAACATTGACTCCACATTTTTCTTTCTAACTTGATTTACACATGCCTAGTTGACTTCACTTTCCTTTTGTTTGTTTGCTTGTTTTAAAGCAAGAGCTCAGGCCTGAGCATGAATATGAACTTGAAATTGTTCACAGTTCTACAAGAAAATTAGCTTAGTTCTGGCAGTTATGGGAACTGCTTTCTGATGTTGTTCAGAGATTGTTTCGAACTTGTTCAGTGAACGTCATTCAACTGAAGTACAGTTGTACCTTGGAAGTTGAACAGAATCTGTTCCGGAAGTCTGTTCAACTTCCAAAATGTTTGGAAACCAAAGCGCGGCTTCTGGTTGGCTGCAGGAAGCTCCGGCAGCCAATCGGAAGCTGAGGAAGCCCTGTTGGACGTTTGGCTTCCAAAAATAGTTCACAAACCAGAACACTCACTTCCAGGTTTGCGGTGCTCAGGAGCCAAAACATTTGCAAAGTAAGCTATTCAAAAACCAAGGTATGACTGTAGTTCATTCCTAGCACTGGGCAAAACTAACACCCAGCTCACATCTCCTCCATAATAGTTCTCAAACATGGTTTTATGAGAATGATTGTTGTGGGCTGAGATATCATGATGGTGCCTAGGGCTAGCCAAAGACATTTTGATGCAACAAGTGATGTGGCTGTGTGTGTTGCTCCAGAGGTTCTCAAAGGAGCAAGTCGGCACAGAATTGCACATAGAGCACCAGCAGCAAGGACACATGTGTGGTCTCTCTCACACCCACATTTCCTTGCTCTTTCTTAAGAAGGCCAACAGTCACTCTCCTCCACTCCTGCTGCCTGCACTCCTGTTTTTCTGCCCACCTTCTAACATAAGAGGATAAGAAGAGGATTCTGGATCAGGTCAACGGCACAGGGATGCTTGCATGAGATCTTGCAGGAACTCGGATTACCTTGAGAGCCTCCCAGAACCAGCACACTGATCGGGCCTTGACCCCATCCCTTCAAGCAAGACAGACAGCTTAGACGCTCTTTCTGTGGGAATGTTAAGGGTGGCAGGAGAGGCTATATTGTTTATTAATACCCTTCCTAACTTGCGCTAGCCAGTTCCTTTACTTAGCAGAGTTTACATTCCCCTTTACACAGCAGAAAAGTAGTTGCAAACTCATGTGAGTTTCTTAAGGCAATACGCAATTCCACCTGGCTTGTCCAGATTGAGATGTGTTCTCGCAGGACATTGGGCATAACATTATGTTTGAGGACTGGGAAAGGTTATGGAACACCGGAATGAAGTTCACGGCATGTAATGCCTTGAAGGAAAACATTATGAAAATGATATACCGGTGGTACATGACCCCAGTCAAGCTTGCTAAGATATACCATTTGTCTGACAATAAATGCTGGAAATGTAAAGAGGCTGAAGGGACATTCTTTCACCTCTGGTGGACCTGCCCAAAAGTGAAGGCCTTCTGGGAAATGATACATAATGAACTAAAAAAGGTATTTAGGTATACCTTTCCCAAGAAACCAGAGGCCTTCCTCCTGGGCATGGTGGACCAGAAAGCGTTAAAGAAGGATAGAACTTTGTTTATGTATGCTACTACAGCAGCAAGAATTCTCATCGCAAAGCACTGGAAGACACCAGATTTACCCACGCTGGAAGAATGGCAGACGCAGTTGATGGACTACATCAGGTTAATTCTGTGTCCAGGGCAGCTGTCTACCAGCTCCACCTGGTACGCAGGCTAAGACCCTACCTGCCCGCAGACTGTCTTGCCAGAGTGGTGCATGCTCTAGTTATCTCCCGCTTGGACTACTGCAACGCGCTCTACGTGGGGCTACCTTTGAAGGTGACCCGGAAACTGCAATTAATCCAGAATGCGGCCGCTAGACTGGTGACTGGGAGTGGCCGCCGGGACCACATAACACCAGTTCTGAGAGATCTGCATTGGCTCCCAGTACGTTTCCGAGCACAATTCAAAGTGTTGGTGCTGACCTTTAAAGCCCTAAACGGCCTCGGTCCAGTATATCTGAAGGAGCGTCTCCACCCCCATCGTTCAGCCCGGACACTGAGATCCAGCGCCGAGGGCCTTCTGGCGGTTCCCTCATTGCGAGAAGCAAGGTTACAGGGAACCAGGCAGAGGGCCTTCTCGGTAGTGGCTCCTGCCCTGTGGAACGCCCTCCCAGCAGATGTCAAAACAATAAACAACTATTTTACTTTTAAAAGTCATCTGAAGGCAGCCCTCTTTAGGGAAGTTTTTAATGTTTGATGCTGTACTGTTTTTAATATTCAGTTGGAAGCCGCCCAGAGTGGCTGGGGAAACCCAGCCAGATGGGCGGGGTATAAATAATAAATTATTATTATTATTATTATTATTATTACATGGAACTGGCTGAAATGACTGGCAGAATCCGTGATTTGGGAGAAGAAATAATGGAGGAGGACTGGAAAAAATTTAAGGACTATCTTCAAAAACATTATAAGTTGTATGAATGTTAAGAATGTGTACGATTAGGAAACTTTTGCTTCAGCAACTTGAATAGGTGAATTGGAAATTAAGTTATAAGAAAGAAGAGGTAGACAACATGAAGTAACCATACTATGTTTATTTACAGGGTACAAATAACTGAGATACAGTATTTTAAATTTGGAAACATAGTATTTGAAAGATACAGTAAGACATGAAATAAGGTAACAAATTGCTGATGTTACAATTGCAAAGAACGCAGAATTTGGAAGATGTGGGGAAGTCCGATTGGAATTGTTAAAGTATTTTGGAAAGTTGGAATTTATGTATACTTTCTTTTTCTTACTTTTACTTTCTACTTTTTATTCTGTAAATTTCTGAATATTTGAAAGAAAATTTAATAAAATATTTATAAAAAAACAAAAACAGATTGAGATGTGTTCTAATATTTTCCTGGTAAAACCCCTTGAATCCCTCCTAAAAGAATAAAGACACCCCAGTCTCATTCATAAGCAATAAAAAGAAAGTTTACTCAGGATCAGGCAGAGCAGAGTGTGATCCCCGAAGGCAGGCTTAAGGCTTAAAGTTACAAGCGTATAAAAACAGGTTTACCCCGTAAGGGAGACGACCTGGAGGGACTGCTTGGCTGGCAGCCAGCAGTTCATTCCAGGAAGTTCGCAGGACGAAAGGAAGGTGGAAAAAGAGGAAAAGAGGGAAAGTGGCAGCATGCCTTGGCCTTTGACCAGGTCTGGAAAGGTCATGCCCACCCACTAGTCACATGCAAGGAAGGATGCTCCAGCCAGGAGGAACAGGAAGTTTCAACTGGCTGGACCAAACATCCCCTTGCATGTCCACTCTAGGAAAACAAGGAATGTTGTACTTGACTGCTCCCAGTGGATTACACCCCACACTTTCTGCACTGGGAAAATCCAAGCAGACCCAGCTCAGAAAGAGTTTAGAAGCTCTCTGCCTTGCTTGGATTTGAGTTGCACCGTTTAAACCAGCTGCCTTCAACCGCGTATGGCTGAACTTGTGACAGTTAAATGCATGTAAGATGAGACTCCACCATGGTTAGCTCCAACCTGGCATGGATGTTCTTAGCATGACACCGGAATCAGGGAGTCATGAATGCATTTATTCTAAGGTTGTCCTATGTCTGGAATTTCCCGGACATAGCCAGTATTCAGCCCTCCTAAACAGCATCAACATTTAAAAATGGTTGTTCTTGCTTTTGATTAAATTTGTATAGTGCCTTTCATCTGTAGATCACAAGGTTTTCACAAGGTAAAAACACAAAATACATAACAAAAACAAGAGGGGGGAAACCCCAATAGCCCCTCCCGCCTATTTATAGGTTTGGCTTTGGGACAAATTAATAATCAAATCTGCTGAATTTGGGCAGGAACTGCCATTAATAGGACCACAAACATTTCTAGGAAATTCAGGCTCTTTAGCAATCTGGCTCGGTGGTTGTGTCCCTGCTTATCCTCATGGAGCAATGATTTCATCATACAACAGAATACTTTCCATAATAAGAACATTGATCTTTAAATAAACCATTTAAAGTTATATTGGATGGGAAAAAACAAGGTGTGCTCGCTGCGCATCTCTTGACAGTTTATTACACATGCCTTGCTTAATCGTTCTTCTCCTTTGCAAAGATGGGAAGACAATTAGTTCCATTAGCGCTCGGAGCCTGGCAGAGATGATTCATTTTTCATTTCTCCTTCAGTGAAATATATCTGGGGCAATAAGGCTGGACACTGAATTATGCTCATGGCACTCCCCCGGCCGTAAATTTGACTTTTTAAGAATCACCTGCCTTATCAACAAAAAGGATTCTGGTGGCCTTCAAGCTCAGCGGTTCAGCCCTACTCATCATGAGAAATGGTGGCTCATTACTTCATCTAATTAATATTTCCTGCCTGTCCATGTCTAAGCACACAGTGATCCTGTCATTGCAGTCACCTGGGCAAGTCCATCAGATCTGCCCCTTCAGAACTGATGGTGGGGGTGGGAGAGGCAACTTCAGGGCAATTAATTGGTAGGAACATGATGTCCTAATAATGTTGTTATTGTTTAGTCGTGTCCGACTCTTCGTGACCCCCTGGACCAGAGCATGCCAGGCACTCCTGTCTTCCGCTGCCTCCCGCAGTTTGGTCAAACTCATGCTGGTAGCTTTGAGAACACTGTCCCACCATCTCATCCTCTGTCGTCCCCTTCTCCTTGTGCCCTCCATCTTTCCCAACATCAGGGTCTTTCCCAGGGAGTCTTCTCTTCTCATGAGGTGGCCAAAGTCTTGGAGCCTCAGCTTCAGGATTGGTCCTTCCAGTGAGCACTCAGGGCTGATTTCCTTCAGAATGATCGGTTTGATCTTCTTGCAGTCCATGGGACTCTCAAGAGTCTCCTCCAGCACCAGAATTCAAAAGCATCCATTCTTTGGCAATCAGCCTTCTTGATGGTCCAGCTCTCACTTCCATATATCACTACTGGGAAACCCATAGCTTTAACTATATGGACCTTTGTTGGCAAGGTGATGTCTCTGCTTTTTAAGATGCTGTCTAGGTTTATCATCGCTTTTCTCCCAAGAAGCAGGTGTCTTTTAATTTCGTGGCTGCTGTCACCATCCTATGGAGCAGCCAGAATTGAAATATGATAGGTTCCATCTAAGAAGAGGCTGCTGGACCACACCAATGGCCCATCTAGTCCTGCCTCCTGTTCTCACAGAGATGCCCCATTGGGAATCCCAAAAGCAGGATTAAGGTGCAAGAGCCACTTCTCCCCACCTATAAAATTAGCCAAGATGTATAGAGCTGCTTCATGGAGCACTTCATGGATCACTTCATGGATCCCTTCATGGATCACTGCCTTGCCGTGGCGAAGGGGCTTGAAGAAACTCAGAGAAGCTATGGGACTTCCGGAGGCGGCGCGAAACGGCAATGGCGGTCCTCTTCAGCTGCTGAAGAGGGGCTCCGCGGAAAAGGGTCGTGCGCTACGGCACAGCGACGACCCACTCAGAAAATCCACGGGTAGAGTGAGCCCGTGGCCGTGGGATTCGGCGGGCACCAGGAGCGACCTCGGAAACGCAGAAGGGACCCCGTAAGGGGCTCCGGAACGTGGAGGGGGTAGCGGTGCTGTGAATCCATCGCTCTTTCCGCGGAAGTGAAGCCGCGCGGCTGCTGCTGATGAGCGCTGACCTTTCTTCTTTGAACATTTGATTGGAAACAACATACTCGTGAGTAAGAGATTTGAGACTTTATTTGAACAGTAAATTGTGAATTTCGGCTGAAAGCGGGAGACGCTAAAAAGGAAGTCAGTCTTCCGTCCCTGTTTAAAGTGCTGAGCAAAGTCTTTCTAAAACGGAAGCATTGAAAGGAGTTAAAAAGAACCTGGAATTTACCCTGCAAATTCGGAATCGATTGCCAAAAAGTTAAAGACAAATTATGACTGTACTATAAGTGGATAGAGACTGGGTTATTCCTCTTTCCCTTTTGTGGATTATAAAGTTAAGAGACCCAGCTCTCGGGCTGGCTGGATACAAAGTAACATCAGACTGTGGTGACTGTGTATAGGGATACAAAGTTTCAGTGGGCTATTTTGTAAGTTACAAGAAAGGAACTGTTGCAAGCACCTTTGCAAGGATCTTTTATACTCTGCAGTTTAAAGGGAATTTAGAGGGTTCCCCCCCTCTGTTTTGGATTTACCTTACTTGGGAACTTAAAGGAAAATTTTCATCTTTTCTCTCTAACCTCTGGGGTGCTCCCCCTGCTGGATTGTAGAACTATCAGTCTCTGAGAACTGCTGGTTGTTTTGGAATTTTTTTTTTTTTTTATGTCTGGATGTTTACTTTCTGGATTGCTTTTCCCATGGGATTTACAATTTGACCTTGAAACATAGACAGCTGTGGAATGAGTGGTGCAGGAAAAACAAGGGCCGGCAAAAAAGCAAAACAAGCTGAACTATTGCAATTAACTTTGCCTGTGCAGCATCGTAGGTCATCGGTCCCAATTGTGACGGGTCTGCAAGAAGGACAATCTAAACAGCCAGTTTTGGAGGATATGGCTGCAGGAGGGCTAGACCCTATCTCTAAAGAAATATTGGACCAACTGGCAGCTTTAAATAAAAAAGCTGATGAACAAGCGGCTAAATTTGACCAGGTGACAGTTACAATTAATAAATTGACAGACCAAGTTGCTCAAAATACACAGGCGATAGGAAATATTGAAAAGACTTCAACAGAGAGTCGAAAACTAGCCGAGGAAGCAAGTGCAAAAGCAGACCAAAATACAAAAAGGATAGAGGAACTAAGAGGAGAAGTAAGACCACTGAGTAGACAAGTTACTGAACAGCAGGCCTATCTGTCTATGGCGGAGCTGAAAAGCAAAGAAAGCAATCTTAGGCTTAGAAATATCCCAGAATTAGAAAAGGAAGATCTGACCAGCTTTTTGACTGCAGAAATATCCAAGTTCTGGGGTTTGACAGAAGAGAAGGACTTTAAAATTGTCACCGCCTTTAGACTGGGAAGAGTGGCCAAAAAGGATAAACCAAGAGATTGCTTGGTCATATTGAGATCTAAGCAAGAAAAAGATAATATACTCGGCCTACATTTCAAAAATTCATTGGTGATACAGGGAAAGACAGCAGAAATCTTCAGAGACATACCAAAACAGCTGCTGGACTTAAGAATTATATATAAAGATCTGGCAAGATTACTCAGAAACAACACAATTCCCTACAGGTGGGAATTCCCCCAAGGCCTATCTTTTAACTGGAAAGAGAAGAAGGTAAGAATCAGAACAGCAGAGGAGCAAGAAAAGTTCCTGAACGACCACGGGGAGGACCTTCGGAAAGGAACAGCAGGTACCTGGCCACCCCCCTTGCCTGGTCAAAAAGATCCACCTCCAGGAATAGACGACAAGGGAGACAACCCTATTGGCTGACAAACTGATCCAGGATGTCTCTGCAGCTCTTCAGTTGGAACATTCATGGTGCAAATTCCCCCGAAAAAAGGAAAAGGATTTTTCATATATTGAGGAAAGAACAACTAGACGTCATTTGTCTTCAAGAAACTCATGTAACCAGGCTCCACAGAAGAGTATTAATTAACAAGAGACTAGGCCAAGAATTTATTTCATCAGACAAAGTCAAGAAAAGAGGAGTAGTGATATATGCTAAGGAGAGCCTAGCACCAAAATTTGTGTTCAAAGATGAACAAGGAAGAATTCTGGCGATTGAAATACAAACACAAGGAGAAAAATTTCTGATAGTAGGAATTTACGCACCGAACGAGGGGAAATCAGAATTTTACAAGAAGCTGCATGAGACAATGCTGGACCATGTTGACTATAATAACATCATTTTGATGGGAGATATGAATGGGGTTGTCTCCACACACATGGACAAGTCACAAAACCAAAACTTGACTAAAGATGGCAGACTACCAAAGACTTTTTTTGAACTTACAGACAATATGGACTTGATTGACATTTGGAGGGTAAAGAACCCTCTAGGTAAAGAGGGAACATTCTTTTCTGAGGCCCACCTATCTTGGACACGAATCGACCAAATCTGGATATCTAGAGGACTGGCACCTAAGACCAAAAAAATAGAAATCTGCCCCAAAACTTGCTCCGACCATAACGCCTTGAAAATGGATTTGAGACTCACACCAGCTGGATCCTTCAGATGGAGAATGAATGACTCTTTGTTTAGAGATCAGGAGATTGTAAAGAAGGCCCAAAAAACGATGAAAGACTATTTCGAAATAAATTTGAACACTTCGGTGGAAAAGAAAATAATCTGGGACGCAAGTAAAGCTGTTATGAGAGGGTTCCTGATACAACAGAACACTATTAGGAAAAAACTCTGGAATGGTAAAAAGGACAAGATTTTGGAAAAGATAAAGGACGGAGAGAGAAGGTTGAGACTTAACCCAAAATCAAAAGAAGTTTTAAGAGAAATAAAATTCCATCAAGCACAATATGCGAAACTGATAAATCAAGAAGTTGAATGGAAAATTAAACAGATGAGACAAAGATCATTTGAATCGGCAAATAAGTGTGGGAAGCTGCTTTCATGGCAGCTGAAAAGGAGACAAAAATTGAACTTTGTCACCAATCTAGAGGTTGAAGGAGAATGTATTCAGAAACCAGAGGAAATTAGAAAGTGTTTCCAGAAATATTTCAAAAAATTGTTTACCCAAGGACCCCAAGTGGAGACTGAGATAAATAAATTTTTAAAAAGCTACGGCCTGGAAAAACTAACACAAGATAAACAAACAGCCCTGAACTATAAAATAACACAACAGGAAATTGAAAGTTCCATTCAAAACATGCAATTAGGCAAATCCCCGGGCCCAGATGGACTTACCTCCAAGTATTATAAGACATTGAAGGAATACTTGACTCAACCATTGATGGAGGTATGCAACCAAATTATGAAGGGGAAGGGGGCACCAGAATCGTGGAAAGAGGCTTTCATTACTTTGATACCAAAATTGGAATCCGAAAAGACTCAACTTAAGAACTATCGTCCTATCTCACTCCTAAATGTGGATTACAAGATTTTTGCTGACATTTTGGCAAACAGATTGAAAAAAGTTTTAAACGAAGTAATTCATAAAGACCAAGCAGGCTTCCTCCCTGGTAGACATTTGTCTGACAACACTAGGAACATTGTGGATGTCCTGGAACTACTACAGACAAATTTGAATACGAAAGCAGTTTTGATATTTATAGATGCGGAGAAGGCCTTTGACAACATATCTTGGAAATTTATGAAGAAAAATTTGGAAGGGATGGGAGTGGGAAGGGCGTTTCAAAATGGTATTGAAGCAATCTATTCAGAACAAAAAGCTAAATTGATAGTAAACAATGTGGTGACAGAGGAGTTTAAAATTGAAAAAGGAACACGACAGGGGTGCCCCTTATCACCCTTGTTATTTATTTCTGTCCTGGAGGTGTTGCTGAACTTGATTAGGAAGGACCAGCGGGTGGAAGGAATACAGGTCGGAGGTAAACAATATAAACTGAAGGCCTTTGCAGATGATTTGGTTTTGACATTACAGGAGCCAGAACCCAGTACAAAAAGAGCTTTAGAACTAATCTCTGAATTTGGTCGGGTGGCGGGATTCAAGTTAAATAAACAAAAAACCAAGGTTTTGGTGAAAAACTTGACACCTTCAGAAATAGAGGGGTTTCAGAAGGAAACGGAGTTAAATGTGGTTAAAAAAGTGAAATACCTGGGGGTTAATCTGACTGGGAAAAATTTGAACCTGTTTAAAGATAATTATGAAAAATGTTGGTCTGAAATCAAAAAGGACTTAGAAATTTGGTCAAGATTGAAACTTTCCTTGTTGGGAAGAATAGCAGCAGTCAAGATGAATGTATTGCCAAGAATGCTGTTTCTGTTTCAGGCCCTGCAGATCGTGGACAGGGTGGAATGTTTTGGAAAGTGGCAGAGGGATATTATGAAGTTTGTCTGGCAGGGCAAAAAGCCCCGAATAAAATTTAAAATATTAACAGATGCGAAGGAAAGAGGGGGATTTGCCCTGCCGGACTTCAGGTTGTACTATGAAGCTGCATCCCTCTGCTGGATGAAAGATTGGTTCTTGCTAGAAAACACTGATGTCCTAGATCTGGAAGGGTTCAACAATGCTTTTGGATGGCATGCATATTTGTGGTACGACAAGGTAAAGTCTCATAAGTTATTTAAAAACCATATTGTCAGGAAATCTTTGTTTACTGTCTGGACTAAATACAAGGACTTATTTGAAAATAAGACTCCGAGGTGGCTGTCACCAATGGAGGCTAAGGCCACAAAGATACTTAATATGGGGGGTGGCTGGGCAAAATACTGTGAAATAATAGAAAAAGTAGGGGACACTTGGAGGTTGCAGAGTTTTGAAAAATTGAAAGGAAAGGTGCGAGACTGGTTTCATTATGCCCAAATCTTAGAGATCTTTAAAAAGGACAAAAAAATTGGTTTCCAGGTGGAAAAATCAAAATTAGAGTCAGAACTACTTGAACCTAAGACGAAAGTGCTTTCAAGAATGTATAACCTGTTGCTCAAATGGAATACTCAAGATGAGACAGTTAAATCAGCCATGATAAAATGGGCACAAGATATTGGATACAACATTATGTTTGAAGACTGGGAAAGGTTATGGACCACCGGCATGAAATTTACGGCATGTAGTGCCCTAAAAGAAAATATTATGAAAATGATGTACAGGTGGTACATGACCCCAGTCAAACTTGCAAAGATATATCATTTGTCTGATAATAAATGTTGGAAATGTAAGGAGGCTGAAGGAACATTCTTTCACCTCTGGTGGACATGCCCGAGGGTGAAGGTTTTTTGGGAAATGATCTATAATGAGTTGAAAAAGGTATTTAAGTATACCTTTCATAAGAAACCAGAAGCCTTCCTCCTGGGCATTGTGGGCCAGAGAGTGCTAAAGAAAGATAGAACTTTCTTTTTATATGCAACTACAGCAGCAAGAATTCTTATAGCCAAATACTGGAAGGCACAGGAGTTACCCACACTGGAAGAATGGCACACGCAACTGATGGACTACATGGAATTGACTGAAATGACCGGCAGAATCCGAGACCAGGGAGAAGAGGCAGTGGAAGAGGACTGGAAAAAATTTAAGGACTATTTACAAAAACATTTTAAGTTATATGAATGTTGAGAATTTGCTAAGTTTTGAGAAAAACATGCTTCAGTATTGAGATTCGGAAATGATTGAAACTAAGTTATGTTTGAGAAAAGTTTAACTTTTAGAGTAAATAATTAGATGAAAATACAAATACACATGAAACAAGGTTTTAATTTGCTGTTGATTTTTATTGTAAAGAATGCAGGGATGGAGGATGTGGGGAAGTCCAGTAGGTGTTGAGAAAGGATTTGAAAAAGTGAATCCTTTTTTTTTCTTGTTTCTCTACTTTGTAAAAAAAAAAAAAGCTCTTGTTGTGTTACTGACGATGTATTAATGTTGTACTTTGACCCTGGAAAACAAAGCAATAAAAAATATTTTTTTTTAAAAAAAAGAAGAAACTCAGAGAAGCTATGAACTATGCCGAGCAGGGCACACAAGACGAACAGGTCATAGTGGAGAGTTTTGACCAAACGTGATCCACCTGGAGGAGGAATCGGCAAGCCACTCCAGTATCCCTGCCAAGAAAACTCCATGGACAAAGACAACAGGCATATAAAAGTTATGACGCTGGAAGATGAGCCCCTCAGGTCGGAAGGCGTCCAACATGCTACTGGGGAAGAGCGGAGGGCAAGTACAAGTAGATCCAGAGCTGATGAAGCGGCTGGGCCAAAGCCGAAAGGACGCTCAGTTGCGGATATGCCTGGAAGCGAAAGGAAAGTCCAATGCTGTAAAGAAAAATATTGCATAGGAACCTGGAATGTAAGAACCATGAACCTGGGTAAGTTGGAGGTGGTCAAAAATGAGATGGCAAGAATAAATATTGACATCCTGGGCATCAGTGAACTAAAATGGACGGGAATGGGCGAATTCAGTTTGGATGACCATCACATCTACTACTGTGGGCAAGAAACCCGTAAAAGAAATGGAGTGGCCCTCATAGTCAACAAAAGAGTGGCGAAAGCTGTACTGGGATGTAATCTCAAAAATGATAGAATGATCTCGATACGAATCCAAGGCAGACCTTTTAACATCACAGTAATCCAAGTTTATGCCCCAACTACTGGTGCTGAAGAAACTGAAATTGACCAATTCTATGAAGACTTACAACACCTTATAGAAGTGACACCAAAGAAGGATGTTCTTCTCATTATAGGGGACTGGAATGCTAAAGTAGGGAATCAAGAGATAAAAGGAACAACTGGCAAGTTTGGCCTTGGAGATCAAAACGAAGCAGGGCAAAGGCTAATAGAGTTCTGTCAAGAGAACAAGCTGGTCATCACAAACACGCTTTTCCAACAACACAAGAGACGACTCTACACATGGACATCACCAGATGGGCAGCATCGAAATCAGATTGATTATATTCTCTGCAGCCAAAGATGGAGAAGCTCTATACAGTCAGCAAAAACAAGACCTGGAGCTGACTGTGGCTCAGATCATCAGCTTCTTATAGCAAAATTCAAGCTTAAACTGAAGAAAGTAGGAAAAACCACTGGGCCGGTAAGATACAATCTAAGTCAAATCCCTTATGAATACACAGTGGAAGTGAGGAACAGGTTTAAGGATTTAGATTTGGTGGACAGAGTGCCTGAAGAACTATGGATGGAGGCTCGTAACATTGTACAGGAGGCAGCAACGAAAACCATCCCAATGAAAAGGAAATGCAAGAAAGCAAAGTGGCTGTCCAACGAGGCCTTACAAATAGCGGAGGAGAGAAGGCAAGCAAAATGCGAGGGAAATAGTGACAGATACAGGAAATTGAATGCAGATTTCCAAAGAACAGCAAGGAGAGACAAGAAGGCCTTCTTAAACGAGCAATGCAAACAAATAGAGGAAAACAACAGAATGGGAAGAACCAGAGATCTGTTCAAGAAAATTGGAGATATGAAAGGAACATTTCGTACAAAGATTACCATAATAAAAGACAAAAGTGGAAAGGACCTAACAGAAGCAGAAGACATCAAGAAGAGGTGGCAAGAATACACAGAGGAACTATACCAGAAAGAAATGGATGCCTCGTACACCCCAGGTAGTGTGGTTGCTGACCTTGAGCCAGACATCCTGGAAAGTGAAGTCAAATGGGCCTTAGAAAGCACTGCAAATAACAAGGCCAGTGGAAGTGATGGTATTCCAGCTGAACTATTTAAAATTTTAAAAGATGATGCTGTTAAGGTGCTACACTCAATATGCCAGCAAATTTGGAAAACTCAGCAGTGGCCAGAAGATTGGAGAAGATCAGTCTACATCCCAATCCCAAAGAAGGGCAGTGCCAAAGAATGCTCCAACTACCGCACAATTGCACTCATTTCACACGCTAGCAAGGTTATGCTTAAAATTCTACAAGGAAGGCTCAAGCAGTATGTGGATCGAGAACTCCCAGAAGTGCAAGCTGGATTTAGAAGAGGCAGAGGAACCAGAGACCAAATTGCAAACATGCGCTGGATTATGGAGAAAGCTAGAGAGTTCCAGAAAGACATCTACTTCTGCTTCATTGACTATGCAAAAGCTTTTGACTGTGTCGACCACAGCAAACTATGGCAAGTTCTTAAAGAAATGGGAGTGCCTGATCACCTCATCTGTCTCCTGAGAAATCTCTATGTGGGACAAGAAGCTACAGTTAGAACTGGATATGGAACAACTGATTGGTTCAAAATTGGGAAAGGAGTACGACAAGGCTGTATTTTGTCTCCCTGCTTATTTAATTTATATGCAGAATACATCATGCGAAAGGCTGGGCTGGATGAATCCCAAGCTGGAATTAAGATTGCCGGAAGAAATATCAACAACCTCAGATATGCAGATGACACAACCTTGATGGCAGAAAGTGAGGAGGAATTAAAGAACCTTTTAATGAGGGTGAAAGAGGAGAGCGCAAAATATGGTCTGAAGCTCAATATCAAAAAAACGAAGATCATGGCCACTGGTCCCATCACCTCCTGGCAAATAGAAGGGGAAGAAATGGAGGCAGTGAGAGATTTTACTTTCTTGGGCTCCATGATCACTGCAGATGGTGACAGCAGCCACGAAATTAAAAGACGCCTGCTTCTTGGGAGAAGGGCAATGACAGGCCTAGACAGCATCTTGAGAAGTAGAGATGTCACCTTGCCAACAAAGGTCCGTATAGTTAAAGCCATGGTCTTCCCAGTAGTGATGTATGGAAGTGAGAGCTGGACCATAAAGAAGGCTGATCGCCGAAGAATTGATGCTTTTGAATTATGGTGCTGGAGAAGACTCTTGAGAGTCCCATGGACGGCAAGAAGATCAAATGCATCCATTCTTAAGGAAATCAGACCTGAGTGCTCACTGGAAGGACAGATCGTGAAGCTGAGGCTCCAGTACTTTGGCCACCTCATGAGAAGAGAAGACTCCCTGGAGAAGACACTGATGCTGGGAAAGATGGAGGGCACAAGGAGAAGGGGGCGACAGAGGACGAGATGGTTGGATAGTGTTTTCGAGGTTACCAGCATGAGGTTGACCAAACTGCGGGAGGTAGTGGAGGACAGAGGTGCCTGGCGTGCTCTGGTCCATGGGGTCACGAAGAGTCGGACATGACTAAACGACTAAACAACAACAACATAGAGCTGCTTCAAAGGTATGTTGGAAATGTAAGGAGAGGGAAGGCATGTTCTACCACATGTGGTGGACATGCAAGATAACAAAAGCATTGTGGGAAATGATATATAATGAGTTGAAAAAAAATGTTTAAAATAAAGGAGATAAAACACATAACTTCAGAAATTATCTGATACTTACCAATGAAGTGAAGGGAAGTCCGAGGCTCGGCGGAGCCCAAAATAACTGTGTACTATATATATGATTTTTGTAACAGCTATGTTATATGCAACTTATGTAATCTAGACTGTATATATGTATAATCAATTGAAAACTAATAAAGATTTATAATGATTTTAAAAAAATGTTTAAAATAATGTTTGTGGGGAAAACAGAGGAGGCTTTTGTATTAAGAATTTTAGGTGCAGAGATACCACAGGAGCAGAAACAGTTATTTATGTATGTGATGACAGCAGCACGGATACTAAAGGCCCAGAAATGGAAAGAAGATAAAGTCCCAACCAGAGATGAATGGCTGATGAAGATGATGGACTATGCCCAAATGGCGAAAATGACCAGGAAAAGCAGAAACCAGAAAGAGAGGAACTTTAAGAAGGAATGGGGAAAATTCACAATGTACTTAAGACAATGCTGTAAATGAGTAAAAACTGGCAGGATTGGAGTAACGCTTGTAATGTACTGAAAACTAAGTTAAAAGTGGATTATTTAAGAAAAAGAGAGAAAATATGTGAAGCAGCTGAAAAAGATTGAAAATGGTAACCATGTGGTGGGAATGTAAAAAGGTTTTAAAATTCTGGGAAATGATATATAATGAGATGAAAAAGATGTTGAAATATACATTTCTTAAGAAACAAGAAGCATTTTTACCTGGCATTATAGGAGATGATATTAAAAGACAGGATTGTAAGTTGTTTTTATATGCAATGACGGCAGCAAGAATATTATTGGCACAAAAATGGAAGCAAGAAGAATTACCGACAAAAGAAGAATGGCGGATGAAATTAATGGACTATGCAGAATTAGATAAATTAACAGGAAGGATTCGAAACCTTCGGGACCAGAGATTCTTAGAAGACTGGAGTAAATATCTGAACTATTTGAAAAGCAATTGTAATGAACAGATTACACTAGTAGGACTGCAAGAAGTTCTGTAAGGAGGACTATTTGAAGCATTACAAGAAAGACTATGAAGGGAACTATTAGTTAATGATAATTAAGAGCAGTAGAGAAATTAAGAAATGCAGAATAAGTGATAAAGAACAGAAAATCATCAGAGGTGGTTGATGGAAGTCTAAAATATTGTATAAGAAGTTATGATAAATGATTGTTGGAAATGATATGTAAAAAAACCAATAAAATTGTATTTAAAAAAAGAAAGTAAATGGTAACCATGGAAGGGGGGAGGGGAGTCCAAGGATTCGGGGAATCCTAAATGCTGATGGTGCTGTACAATGTTTGAATTTAAATGTGCAATGTAAAACTCAAGAAAAAAGATTATACAAAAAATAATAATAATAAGAGGCACTGTCCACGCCTGTGGTTCCCAGTAACTGCCATTCAGGAGTATTGCTGCCTCCAGCTGAGGCTAATCACCATTGATGGTCCTGTGCTCTGTGAATTAATCTCATCCTCTTTTTATTTTTACTATTAAAGATTTTGTTCATTTACAAAAGTGTGCAATATCTCTCTCTCGTGTTTTTTCCCCCATGTAACATTTTTACAAATCAGTTTCAGTTGTTGAGACATTAGGAAGAAAAGGGGGGGAGATGTAGGGGTCAGGTGGCGGTGTTTCTATTTTGCTTAATGTATGTAGGGTTTGGTGTCAGCGTTACTCGTGCCGGTTCTCTGCTGTTCACTTGTGTTCCTTTGGTGGTGAGAGAGGTTGGGGTTGGCCTAGGGCAGGGGTCTGCAACCCACAGCTCCGGAGCCGCATGTGGCTCTTTTACACCTTTGCCGTGGCTCCGGGGCGGATACTAGCGAGGGAAGGAGGTGCATTGTGCGCCCTGACACTCCCCACTGTGGCGGGCGCTGTACTGGCTGTGATGTCGCATGGGGGCGGTGCGTGCGTTAGTCACGCACCGTCCCGACGTCACCTTCCCGCCCGCTGTCAGATCGGAGGGCAGCGGCGCACATGCTTTAAATGTCGCAATGGTTTTGCGGCTCCCAGTTTTTTTTTCCTTCGGAAACAGGTCCAAGTGGCTCTTTTTGTCTTAAAGGTTGCAGACTCCTGGCCTAGGGTGTGGTTGTTTGTTTGTGGTTGGCTGTGGTGATCTTTGTTTTCGTGTGTGAGTGGGGTGGGTGGGTGTTTTGGATCAGGTTAGCCATATTGATTTCTATGCTGTTGGTGGATTTTTGTCATTGTCTTGCTGGGCTGTGTATGTGATAAAGGGGAGCCATACCGGGGTGAAGGCGTCTTCTTCTATTTGTCCCCGTGTCAGTTTCAGGGCTGTTTCCTATACTATTTGGTACCTTTGGTCTATTCTTACTCCTGACAGGTCTCTCCAATGTCTGGCTATGATGCTTCTGGCTGCTGAAAGTAGGTGGGTTATGAGTTCTTTGTGGTGTAAGTGGGCATTACTGTCTTGGAAGATGTTTAGTAAGGCCAATTCTGGGGTGATTTCTAATACTTGCTTGGTTATTTTACTTATTTCTCGTTTGGCTGTTGTACAGAATAGTTGGATTTTGGGGCACTCCCACCACATGTGGAGGTATGTGCCTGTGGAGGTGACCCTCTCCAACATTTTGGTGAGGTTCCAGGGGTATTAGCGCTAGTTTTCTTGGTGTTAGATACTACCTGTAGGTGAGTTTCAGAGTGAGTTCTTTTCTTTTTGTTGATATGGATTTAAAGGGGGGTTTAGACCACATTCTGGTCCATTGAGTGGGGTTGATCTCATAGCCTATGTCATCCTCCCATTGTTTTTTGATCCCGCGTCGCGGGATTTTTCAAAAACTTCCTTCTAACAACAAAGGGAAACGGTAGAGGAATGGTATCCACAATATACAAAATCTCATCCTCTTTTAAAGCTGTCCAAGATAGTGGCCATCACTGTGTCCTGGGGGAGGAAGTTCCACAGTTCCAGACTATGTGCTGCATGAAGGAGGACTGTCTTTTAGATGCCCTGAATCTGCGTCCAGCTTCCCCAGGTGCCCACAAGTTCTGAGAGAGGGTGGGGGATTTTCCCTCTCTCCACTTTCTCCCTGCCAGGCATCGTTTGATAAGCTTCCGTAGTGTCACCTCTTGCCTTTTCTCCAAACTAAAAAGCCCCACATGCTGCAATCTTCCTTCCTCGTCTCCTTCTCCACTTGGCTTCATTGCATGGGTCCACAACTTCTGGCGTCATGAGAAAGGGGAAAGAATTTCTCTCCACCCACTTTCTCCACGCAATAGCATGATTTTATAAACTTCTATCATGCCATAAAGGGACACGGGTGGCGCTGTGGGTAAAACCTCAGCGCCTAGGACTTGCCGATCGTATGGTCGGCGGTTCGAATCCCCGCGGCGGGGTGCGCTCCCGTTGTTCGGTCCCAGCGCCTGCCAACCTAGCAGTTCGAAAGCACCCCTAAGTGCAAGTAGATAAATAGGTACCGCTTTCTAGCGGGAAGGTAAACGGCATTTCCGTGTGCTGCGCTGGTGCCGGCTCGCCAGAGCAGCTTTGTCACGCTGGCCACATGTCCCGGAAGTGTCTCCGGACAGCGCTGGCCCCCGGCCTCTTAAGTGAGATGGGCGCACAACCCTAGAGTCAGACACGACTGGCCCGTATGGGCAGGGGTACCTTTACCTTTTTATCATGCCATAAAACAGTCTTCCATTCTGGTTTTGTGGTTTCCCACAGGGTGCGCTTGCTGAAATAGCACACCCACAAGGATTTGAGGGTAGAAAATGGTGTAGGGATGGATTGAGACACTAGGAGAGGATATATTGTTTGGTTATTATCCTTCCTTGCTCAACTTAGTGAGTTCAGCAGAGTACGGTTCTTTGCAGCTTAAACTTAGAAGCTAAGACAAGGTTGATTTAACCTTCTAGAAACAGTAATCCAGGATGCTTTAAGGCAGACTGGATTTTCCTGGTATTACCCCTTTTCTCCCTCTGTTTTTAACAATTGCACACAGCTTGTTTTGTGAAGACGTAAAAGTAGTATTTACTTGCATAATCTAGGTCTTAACAAGCAATTACAGGAGCAAAATGAAGGCAGGCTTATAACCACTATCTAAGATACAAAAACACAAAATATAAGTTCAAAAATGGTGTCTGAGCTGTAGAGCAGGGGTCAGCAACCTAAGGCCCATGGGCCACAAGCCAGCCATGGGGGTCGTTTAACCAATCCATGGACCCCCGCCACCCGCTTGGTCGCTCCCGTGCACCATGCTAAATCAGCACAGGGCAGAGCGAGGACTGCCTTCCGCAATGCTGGCCAGCTTCCCATTGGCTCCTGCAGCTCCTGCAGCTCCTTTTCCAGGGAGTCTTCTCTTCTCATGAGGTAGACAAAGTCTTGGAGCCTCAGCTTCAGGATCTGTCCTTCCAGTGAGCACTTAGGGCTGGTTTCCTTCAGAATGGATGGGTTTGATCTTCTTGCAGTCCATGGGACTCTCAAGAGTCTCCTCCAGCATCACTGCCTTGCCATGGCGAAGGGGCTTGAATGAGCTATGCCATGCAGGGCCACCCAAGATGGACAGATCATAGTGGAGAGTTTTGACCAAATGTGATCCACCTGGAGCAGGAACCGGCAAGCCACTCCAGTATCCCTGCCAAGAAAACTCCATGGACAAAGACAACCACAAACTAGATGACGGCAAAAACACCAGGCACTCTTAGAAATAAGAGCCTCCAGCCCACCTGTTACGGACATTCTTCTGGTGAACTTGCAAAGCCATTCCCAAAACTTGCAGCCTGTTTGTCGACTCTCAAGGAAGGATGCAGGCATTGGGAAAGAGCAGCATGCCTCTGGGCAGGTGCAGAGTGCTGAGCAGTACCAGCACCTTTTTTCTAGGAAAAAATGACTGCAAACACACACACTACTACAAGCCGCCCCCGTCTCCAAGGGGTTCCAGGACCTCCCCAGATTCAGCTTCCTTGGAATGAAGGTTCCTTATACATCAGAAGCAGTAAAAAAATCTCTCTTTTTTTTTTTACATGGAAGAGTCTCCTGCCGTGTGTTTCACTCAACTCCCAGGCTTTTGTGCATCCTTATACATAGCCTGCAGTTTGCATGGAGCATGTTGCCGTTTAACCCCTGGGCCAGAACACTTCGCGAAAGGCTTCTTCTTCTACTTCTTGAGCAGAGCTGGTCCTGTGGCGCTTGGCTCCCCCTTGCGCCAGAGAGATAAGGCGGGCTTGAAGGCGCCTGCGCTTGGGGGAATGCCCAGGCTCTGCTCAGCCATCAAAGCGTCGCCATAATATCCCTTTTAAACCCCCCACATTTTTTTTATTTATTGATCACACATAGCAAAGAAAAGAAGAGGCATTAAATACTCATGGCCAATTCTCAAAGGTTTTCTTGGCAGGAAATTAAAGCTGAAATTCTACGCCTGCTTACCAAGTCAATCGGCAAGCATAGGACTGGGTTGCAGGCTTCTGAGGAAAACCATCTCCCAGGCTCATTACCTCATTCCATTTGCATCCCACTCCCGTTCCTCCAGGAAGCTCAGAGCAGCATTTGTGGATCTGCCTTCATCCTGCCTTTTGCAACACAACTCTAGGCAGGCGAAGAGGACCAAGAGAGGTGTAGGGGAGGATTCAACTACTAAGGCCCAGCAGTGAAAGAAGCCCTCCTCAAGGACTTCTTTGGTGCTGAAGGGGTCAAAAGAACCTCCAGACCAGCACATGGGAAGGGGGGAGATTATTCCCTCTGGCAAGCCAAAATGTGTGATCTGATGGAACAATCACCTTGAGGATTGCAGGTAGAGGTGCCTCTACCTGCCCAATGAGGGGTACAAGGTTACCCCTGGTGAGTTTCACAGCTGAGAGGAGATCTGGACCTGGTCTTCTCAGTCAGAGCCTTACATAGAATCACAGAATTGTAGAGTTGGAAGAGACTGTTATAAGAATTTTAAGGTCTTGTTGTTGTTGTTGTTTAGTCGTTTAGTCATGTCCGACTCTTCGTGACCCCATGGACCAGAGCACGCCAGGCACCTTTGTCCTCCACTACCTCCCGCAGTTTGGTCAAACTCATGCTGGTAACCCCGAAAACACTATCCAACCGTCTCGTCCTCTGTTGCCCCCTTCTCCTTGTGCCCTCCATCTTTCCCAGCATCAGTGTCTTCTCCAGGGAGTCTTCTCTTCTCATGAGGTGGCCAAAGTACTGGAGCCTCAGCTTCACGATCTGTCCTTCCAGTGACCACTCAGGGCTGATTTCATTATGAATGGATGCGTTTGATCTTCTTGCAGACCATGGGACTCTCAAGAGTCTCCTCCAGCACCATAATTCAAAAGAATCAATTCCTCGGCGATCAGCCTTCTTTATGGTCCAGCTCTCACTTCCATACAACACTAATGAGAAAACCATGGCTTTAGCTATACGGACCTTTGTTGGCAAGGTGACATCTCTACTGCAGTGTTTCCCAAACGTTTTTGGGCAACGGCACACCTGTTTACCGGAAAAAAATCTCGCGGCACACCACCATTAAAGCCCCGCCCCGTGACGTCAGCGCGCAGCGTCACGCCGGGAGGGACGCACAAAAGTGAAAGTTTTTTCCCTTCCCCTTGCCGGGGTGGGAGGAGGCAGCAGAGCGAGGGACTGAGGGACGGCGGCAGCTGAGGCGGCGGCGATAGCGGGCGGAGGAGGAGCCGTCGCCGGGAGTTGCTGCTGCTGCTGTTGCTGCTGCTGCCCGGACATGCCGGCCTCCTCCTCCTCCGCTGTCTCGCAAGCAACCCACCCTCCCCCCGCTTCCCCAGACCGTCTCCCCCCCCCACCGCCGTGTCCCCTACCTGTGCTGCAGCCCCACTAGCCCCAGCGTGATCACATGGGGCACGTCCAGCTCCGTGGGCCACAGGCCGGAGGCGATGCACCCGAACACGCCGCACTCCTCCCGAATCCCCAGCTCCTCGAATTCCATGGTGCCCGAGCGAACACGTGTTGTTGTCAGCGCAGCTGCTTCTGTTATTGCCGCTGCTGCCTCCTGCCGCCGCCGCCGCCTGGGTTTGAGGGGGGGGGCGGAGGAGGAGGAGAAGGAGGCGGCGGCCTCAGAGGCGCGAGTTCCTCTCCGCGCCCACCCCTTGCGCCCGCCTCATTTACATGCATACATTACGAAGGGGCGAAATTCCCCGCCTCGGGGCTGCTCCGCGTGGTGGAGTTGGTTTCCCCACCCCAGAGGAGCAGAGCAAGAGAGGTCGCCTTCGGGGCGGGGGGGGCTACTTTGTATCTGCCTTTGGACACAAGTTAGCTCCCGCTCGCTCTTTCTCTCTCCCCACAAGTTAACTTTGTTTCCCTCTCTCTTTCTCTCCGCGCGCGCGCGCTTCTGAGAGCGAGTTTTGCCCAGTGGCTCCGAGAGTGTAAACGGCTGGCTGAAGTGCTGAGGAGACCGCGAAGGGCGGAGGGAGCTGGGCTTTGCGCGCGACGGAAGGGGTTATTCCCCCCCCCTTATGGAAACGGGGTTTGAGGGAATAAGGGGTAGGGAGGAGACTTCGGTTTTTGCGCGACTGAGCAGGGGAAGGGGGCGTCGGCGGGCGCTCGCCTCAGATTGGAGAAACGCTACCAAAGGGTTGTGAGCGGGGGGGGGGTGTTAAAAACATCCCTCCCTCCGTGGGTGGAGGAAAGGGGGCTGGGAGGCAGGATGTGGCCCCGGCGGAGAGTTTTAGGTGGCCCAACCCCTTCCCTTTCCCAATGAGGTGGAAGCATTGGCGGGTTTCTGCAACCGCGCCCCGCCCCCTTCCGCCGTCCGTGCCCCCCCCCCTCCCTTCGTACGCAGCCCCAAAAGTGCCTCCGGACTCCGAACGCGCTTCTTTTTCGGGTCGCTTCCCTCTCGCGCGCTGCTCACTTGGTTTTGTTCTCTCCTAGGCGCCCGACTCGCCCGCCTCCCTCCCACGGCACACCAGCCGGTGTCTCACGGCACACTAGTGTGCCGCGGAACACCGGTTGGGAAACACTGCTCTACTGGAGTGGCTTGCCGGTTCCTCCTCCAGGTGGATCACGTTTGGTCAAAACTCTCCACTATGACCTGTTCATCTTGTGCCCTGCTCAGCGTAGTTCATAGCTTCTCTGAGTTCTTCAAGCCCCTTCGCCACGGCAAGGCAGTGATCCATGAAGGGGTTTAAGGTCTTAGATATGTAATAAATGTTCATAAATGTACCAAGCAAACATGTACATAAATATATAAACCACATGTCTGAAACCCCACAGGGAAAAAGTCCTGAACAAATTGATCTCAAATATTTCTCTGCAAGGTCAAAGTGGGAAACCTCCCCATTGTCTCTTTCCTCACAAATCCTGTCTTAAGGGCACATTTAAGATATGAAGAGGGTGTGAGCCTGTGACCTGGCTCAGGAACTAAGTATTTATCATTACAAAAGACTGGCCAGGCTCCCCAGGCAATCCAATCAAGTGACCATTAAACAGGTAACCTGCCAGACAGGAAATAAACAACGCACTCAGATTTCTGTTGTAGACCGCCTTTTCTGTGATGTAGGTATGATGTATCTGGGGGTTGGTCTTGGACTCGAGGGTGGGCAATTTTAAATGTCTATATAAGGGCAGGCACGCTTTTGTTAGGGGTTCCTCCTCCTTTCTCCTGTCTGTGAGGGGGCAGCCTGTTGCAATAGTTGAATAAAGACCTAGCTTACTAGCTGCTTTGCTTCTCAATATTCTCTGGCTGGCCTCTTGCTATTTTCTCCGACTGATGGAGAACCTACAAAGGACTCTACAAGGGCTCTTGTGTCCCCCATAAGGGAATAAGGGCAGATTTTGTTTATTACAAGACCCCCTGGGATCATCTGGTTCACTCTTTGCAATGCAGGAAAAACACCTTGACAGGTGGCCATCCAACCTCTGCTTAAAAACCTCCACACAAGGAGAGTCCACCACCTTCCAAAGGATTCCTTTCTAATGCCACACAGCTCATGCCGTCAGAAAGTTCTTCCTGATCCTTAGTCGGAATCTCCTTTCGTGTCATTGGAATCCACTGACCCTCCCCTCCAGAACAGGAGAGAGCAAGCTTGCTCCATCTTCCACGTGACAGCCTTTAAGTTATTTGAAGATGGCTCTCATATCTCGTCTCCATCTCCTTCTTACCAGGCTAAGCGCACTCAACACCCCCAACAGTTCCTTATAGGGTTTGGTTTCCAGACCCATTGAGCATCTTGTTCTCCCTCCTCCACACACCTTCCAGCTTCTCAACATCCTTCTTAAATCATGGCATGAGAACTGGACACAGTATTCTGGGTGGGGGTCTGACCAAGGCAGAATAGAGTGGGACTTTTACTTCCCTTGATCTGGACACTAGACTTCTGCTGATGCAGCCTAGAAGAGCATTCACTTCTTTTGTGGACTCACATTAAGCTTGTGGTCCACCAAGACCCCCAGATCCTTTACACATGCACTGCTATTAAGCCAGGTGTCCCCCATCCTATATTTGTGCATCTGGTTCTTCCTGCCTAAGAGCAGAACCTGACATTTGTCCCCACCGAAATTCATTTTGTTAGTTTTGGCCCAGTTTTCCAATCTGAAGCCAGCAAAGATAAGGATGTGAGGGCTACAACTGGAAGTTTAGATGCTACTGAGAGATTAGCAAGGCAGTGGACTGATGCACTCCACAAGCAAAAGCCTGGATTTTCTTTGAGATCACATCTGCGCTGGCTCTGCTTGCTTTAGTGTAATTGCTCTTCTCTGGCTTGGTTTTCCTTCATTTTAGAGCAAAGTCTGGGCTGGCCTTTGGTTTCCCCCCTTTTCAATACAGTTGCCTCAACGGTCTCTCAAATCCTGAGGAACAAAAGCTCAAGGGTCCCCTCGTGACATTGGGGAATTGCTCGTTGCATCTCTACACTGCGACTGCCTCTCTTGCTCTCTTCCTTATTGTGAGGGCTCCTGCTTGGAGGCAGCTGTGAGAGATAAATTCAGCAAAGCCCATTGTCCGTAGGGCCAGTTTAGTGGGAACTTAACTGACTACTAGAATGTATAAAAGCTCCAGGTGTGGGGCAAGGAGGGCTCTGCACATAGAGCAAAAAAAACTTGGGTTGAGAAAGTTGTATTTCAAGGACTGTGGTTGGACGAGAGGTTTTGGGGAGATGAGGTGGCAGGAGGTGGTTGGGGAGAAGATGCAACAGCCCAGATGGTGCATATTCCCCCTGCATCAGGTGTGCATCAGTGGAAATGCTCCCACAGACTCCTTTGGACTCTGTCTGGGAATGCATTGCAGAATAAACGTCTCACTCATGGGGAATCTGGTTTGAGCCTCTGTACTGAACCCCAAAAGGGAATTTTCTCCTACAGCTGGTACCTACAGGGCTAGAGAGAATGCAGGTGGTGCTGTGGTCTAACCATTGAGCCTTTTGGGCTTGCTGATCGGAAGGTCAGCGGTTTGAATCTGCATGACGGGGGTGGGGAGCTCCTGTTACTCCGTCCCAGCTCCTGCCAACCTAGCAGTTTGAAAGCACTCCAGTGCAAATAGATAAATAGGGACCGCTTCAGCAGGCAGAGGTGGACCAGCCTAGAAAGGCAGATATTGTGGGCAAACCTTCTCCCCACCTTCCCATGTCTCCTCCAAGACATGGGACACATAAAAGGCCAAATAAGGCCATTGTCTTGCCAAGAAACTTGACTAACTAGCTCAGCAACCTCCTCTCTTTGAGTCTAACCCTCATTAGCAGAGCCGTCTTTCCCATAGGGCTTAGTGGTGCGGCGCACCAGGGCGCCTGTCTCTCAGGGGCGCCCCAGCAAGTGGGGGAGCTGTGCGGCTTTGCCGGCGGCCTCCCCTTTTCCTGAACACCCGCCAGCTGCGCCCCACATACCATAAGGCAGGTGGGCACGCAGCTTCCCTCGCAAGCCTCTGCGGGGATCGCTCTCCTCCCGAGGAGGCTTGGGAGGAGCAAAACTTCACTCCCAAGCCTCTGCAAGGATCGCTCTCCCTCAGCAGCATGGGGGAGAGTCCCCCCCCCCCCGATGGCTGGCTGTGTGCGGCTACGGCCACCCCAACACAATCCATGGTAATTTGGGGGTCCTGGGCAGATATTTGCACCTGGGCACTGCAGCTGCTAATGATGGCTCTGCTCATTAGGTACAGGACCTCAAGATCAAGTACAGGACTCAGGGCATCATCTGGACTGGCCCTCTTCAAACCCTCGACAACACTCACACAGGCACCCTGTAGGGTTGCACCGCAGAGAGGAGACCCCCTGCCCCTCGACCCGCCTTCCTCGCCTGAATCTCCTGGTAAAATAAAATGCAGGAGAGGAAGAGGAGGAGGAGCCTCAGCAGACAGCACTGCTCACATCTGCGTCTTTCATTTCTTTTTCCCCGTAATCACTGTGTGCTCTGCAGAGTAATATTAAAGCTCTTGGAGTTTCTGTCCGCTCTGGGAGGAGGGAAGCCTGTTTAAGAACGTGAGCTGGAGTGCTTCCCCTTTCTTCTCCTCCTCGCATTTGGAAAGTCGATTTGTCAGCACATCAGTCACACGGCGGGTTTTGCATCTTAAAGCTTCACAGCTATCAAACTGGGAAAATCCTGCCTGAGCACGAGAAAGTGGGCGGGGGAGGGAGAGGCAGAGGGGAAAGATGCCTTCATGTGCCAATTAAGCACTTGCAGGTGCGCACGTCTTGGTGAACAGGCTCGGATGATGCATATCTCAACTTTGCAAATTGACCTAAGATCTCGAATAAAATGACGGGGAAGCAGAGAGTCAAGACCAAGCCACAGATGTTGATGTTTATAGATGAATTAATTACACAGCAAAAATAAAATAAAAAATCGAGAACAATCACACGAGGCTTTAAAAACTTTATCCGAGCAAAATAATAAAATGCCGGGCTAATGATTGATCATGAATAATGGATTGGGTGCGTTGCTGCCTTATTTGCATTCGCAAGTTGTCTCTGAACAGATCGCAGGTTCTCAAGTTTGTCCATTGCAAAGTATTTTTGGCTCAATCTATGATGCCTCCCATGGCAGCAAGAAGCCTCTGAATGTTCCTTTGGCAAAAAACAGTTGTTAATGTCCCAGGAGGGTGACAGCTAAGTTGTGATTCACCAACAGCCAAGAGGCACTGAGCTCAGGAAGACTTTAATACTGTAGTGCCAATTGCAACAAGAGTTTCGGTTCTTCTGGCTTACAAGATCTAACCAAGGCAATGCAACTTTCTGGGAAGACAAGATGTTGTTGTGGGGTTGGAGGGAGTCGGTCTGAATCAGGGGGTCAGCAAACTTTTTCAGCTATGGGCCGGTCCACTCTCCCTCAGACCATGTGGGGGGGCCGGACTATATTTTGGAAAAAAATATGAATGCATTCCTATGCCCCACAAATAACCCAGAGATGCATTTGAAATAAAAGGACACATTCTACTCATGTAAAAACACGCTGATTCCTGTACTGTCCGTGGGTCAGATTTAGAAGGCGATTGAGCCAGATCTGGCCCCCAGGCCTTAGGTTGCCTACCCCTGGTCTGGATAATGCCCCAAATCCCTCCCCATTCTTGAAGTCCTGTATCCTGGGAGGGTTAGAATTGGATAGAGGAATCTATTGCTGAACTAGCCAGACAAGTTGCTTTGCAAGGCAATGACCTTAGCTGGCCATTTAAGTGCCTTCATCAGCACCCCAGGTTGCAAGAGCTGTAGCTAATAGATGGAGCCCCCCAGTTTAATAGAGAGGCCTTTCATCCACCTTCCTCAATGGACACATAGGTAGGAGAACAAGAGGCAGGGGGGGTGTCGATGCTGTGAGCCTTTCCATCCTATGCTCAGGAAGAAGCAAAGATCACCAGTGTTGAAGCAATGATTCTTCAACATCAACCTCGTTGGACTGGTCATGTTGTGCGGATGCCTGGTGATCATCTGCCAAAGCAACTACTCTATTCTGAACTTAAAAATGCAAAGTGGAATGCTGGTGGTCAACAAAATAGATTCAAAGACAATCTCAAGGCAAATCTAAAAAAATGTAGTATAAACACTGACCTGGGAAACACTGGCCTGCGAGCGCTCCAGTTGGAGAGCAGCCTTTGCCAAAGGTGTCGTGGGCTTTGAAGACACTCAAACTCAGGACGCAAGGGAGAAACGTGCTAAGAGGAAGGCACGCTTGGCAAACCCTCACCAGGATCAACTCTCAGCCGGAAACCTATGTCCCTACTGTGGAAGGACGTGTGGATCCAGAATCGGCCTCCACAGTCACTTACAGACACACCATTAAGACCATGTTCATGGAAGACAATCTTAATCGGCTACGAGGGATAGAAGAAGAAGAAGAAGAAGAAGAAGAAGAAGAAGAAGAAGAAGAAGAAGAAGAAGAAGAAGAAGAAGAGGAGGAGGAGGAGGAGGAGGAGGAGGAGGAGGAGGAGGAGGAGAAGGAGAGGAGGAGGAGGAGGAGGAGGAGGAGGAGGAGGAGAAGGAGAAGGAGAAGGAGAAGGAGATGCTCAGGTTGTATATATGTGCAAAAAACCAAAACCCCCAAATCTGGGGGAATGCCTGGAACCTCTGGAGTCTCTCATTGCTCTGAGAGTGTTTTGCTGTGCAGCCGTCTCTTTTCCACACTCCTTTAAAGAAAGATTCCCAAAGTGCTGGGTGCTTGCCTTGGAGGGAGCTGTGAGAAACGAGCCAATTTAAATCTGGATTATGTTCTGTTTGTAATGGAGATGTCTAATTGGATGCTGTGGGACCCTTAGCGTGGATTTGGAGTAGCTGCCTGGGCCATAAATCCCTGGGACGCCTCCCAATCCCCTCCTCCATCGCTCTGTAGAAGCACCGAAGGCTTTGCCAGGGATGCAGCTGTGCATTCAGGTGGGAGCTATAATGCCCAATCATTGCCAGTCTGGGGATCCCAGGCTCTGCCAGTCTGATGGCAGGGATCCACACACCCTTCCACTCCTCATGAGCAAATCCATATGGAGGAATGGCAGGCGATGTCTGCGCTGAGCGCTTGCTTTGGAAATGGTCGCAGCGCAGCTTATACCACTTACTCCCTGGGACACCAGAAGGTAAATTACCTTTCCTGGGAGATGCTATTCCAAATAACAAAAAGTTAATTTATTTTTTTTCCCTCCCCTCTACAAACATTACAAATTCGGCTCATACAGAGAACATCCAAAGAAAACACCTTCCTTTCCCAGACCCCGAGATCAATGATTTTATTGACTGGACTTTGCAAATTTACATTTTTCTTTAGTCTCTGCTCAGGTTTATAAGCTAAAAGACAGTGACAAATGTTCCCTGGGTATCCAGGGCCCGGACACAAGAGATGTAAGCATCTCTCTTCTGATTCTCCTCCCTGGATGTTGTAACACTGAAAGATGGTTAAGTGCAGCTTGTAGGAAGTTCTTTTGTTCTCCAAGCACATTGGAGCCATAAGGTGGTTGCACAAGGACATGAGAACCTAGAAAGAGATCAGACCAGTGGCACATCTTGACCAGCATTCTGTTCTCACAGTGGCCAACCAGACGCCTGAAGGAAACCAGAAAGAAGAACATGGACACGAGAGCAACTCTCCTCTCCTGGGGTCTCCAGCAACTAGGATTTAGAAGCATCGCTGCCTCTGACCGTGGAGACAGAACACAGCCATCCTGACTAGTGTGATAGGAATTTTGAGGTCTTAGATATATGTTAAATGTTCATAAGTGTACCAACCAAGCACGTACATAGATCAGCACAGGAAGACCGACCTGGAACCATTTTGATTCCCAAACTGTCCCAAACTGAGCAAATGTTTTCTCTGCAAGGTCAAAGGAAAATGGAAAAGCCTCCCCATTGTCTTTTCCTTCACTAATCCTGTATTAAGGGCACATTTAAGATATGAATAGGGTGTCAGCCTGTGACCTGGCTCAGGAACTAAGTATTTATCATTACAAAAGACTGGCCAGGCTCCCCAATCAAGTAAGCATTAACAGGTAATCTGCCAGACAGGAGGTAAACAAAGCACTCAGATTTCTGCTGTAGACCGCCCTTTCTGTGATGTAGGTATGATGTATCTGGGGGTGGTCTTGGACTCGAGGGAGAGAATTTAAAATGTCTATATAAGGGCAGGCACACTTTTGTTCTGGGTTCCTCCTCCCTCCCGCGTGTGGTGAGTGAGGACCCTGTTGCAACAGCTCAGTAAAGATCAGGCTTACCAGCTGCTTTGCTTCCCAATATTCTCTGGTTGGCCTCTCTTATTTTCTCCTACTAATAGGGAACCTACATAAGGACTCTCTATGGGCTCTTGGATATCCCATAAGGGGGGGAAAGGGCAGATTTTTGTTTACAACACTAGGAGCTTTCAGTAGCCCTCTCCTCCCCCATGAATTGGTCTAATCCTCCTCCAAATCCATCCAAGTTGGTGGCCATCATTGCCTCTTGTGGGAGGGAGTTCCACAGTCTAACTGTGCCCTGTGTGAAAAAGTCATTTCTTTTCTCTGGATCTTCCGACATTCAGTTTTATTGGATGTCCAGGAATTCTTGTGTTGTGAGAGAGGGAGGAAGCATTTTCTCTCTCCACTTTCTGCTACAGCCATGCTTAATTTCATGCACTTCTCTCGTGTTGCTTCTTACTCAACTTTTCTTAAAACTAAAAAGTCCCGAATGCTGCAACCTTTCTTCTTCATAGAGGAGTCTCTCCATCCTCGTCATCCTCTGGGTTGCCCATTTCTGAACCTTTTTCTACTCTCCAGTCTCCCACGCATTGTGACCGCCCCCCTTCGTTGTAGCTTTCAAGGATGAATACTATCAGTTGTGACATGGATTTGCATTTGTGTGCTCTGGGGGCTCCAGGAGGGATGCAGACCAGAAGGCCTAGCATGACTCTTGCTCCCCAAACAGGTATGCAGAGAGCAGCTCCCTTTGTCAGCCGTGGCTGAGAGCCGAGTGTAAAAATAAACCTGCCACCGTTCCCCCAGCTTTGCTTTCTCAGCCTCACTGTTCCTTTGCTGTGGCTCAACATTCAGATGGGTGTATAAGCAGATCTGAAGCCCCCTTGAAATGTTGTTATCCTGAAACAAATGTGGATCGAGAACATCCCTGGGAGAAAATTTCAGCATTTAAGTCATGATTCCACCAGAGGGCAAAAGGCAGCTACAGTGTTATGGTAAAGGTAAAGGGACCCCTGACCATTAGGTCCAGTTGTGACCGACTCTGGAGTTGCGGCGCTTATCTCACTTTATTGGCCAAGGGAGCCAGCGTACAGCTTCCGGGTCATGTGGCCAGCATGACTAAGCCGCTTCTGGCGAACCAGAGCAGCGCACGGAAATGCCATTTACCTTCCCGCCAGAGCGCTACCTATTTATCTACTTGCACTTTGACGTGCTTTCAAACTGCTAGGTTGGCAGGAGCAGGGACCGAGCAACGGGAGCTCACTCCGTTGCAGGGATTCGAACCGCCGACCTTCTGATCGGCAAGTCCTAGGTTCTGTGGTTTAACCCACAGCACCACCCACGGCCCATATAAGGGGGGGAAACTGCTCCCTTTCTCTTATGGGGTACCCAAGAGCCCATATAAAGTCCTTAAGTAGGTTCCCTATTGGTAGGAGAAAACAACAGAGGCCAGCCAGAGAATATTGAGAAGCAAAGCAGCTTGTAAGCCTGATCTTTATTAAACTGTTGCAACAGGGTCCTCACTCACCACACGCAGGAGGGAGGAGGAACCCAGAACAATGGTGTGCAAGCCCTTACATTGACTTTTTGAAATTGCCCACCCTGTAAGTGTAAGGCCACCCCCCTTCGCTTCCTATTGAGTTTGTTCCCTTTGTAAATAGAGTCCCCCGCTGCTATGGGAAAGCACGCCTTGGTTTAAGAATGCTATGGTTTAAGAACGGACTTCCAGAACGGATTACGTTCGTAAACCAAGGCACCAGCACCCAAGGGTGGCATACCAAGGAGCTGGCCAATCAGAGGAAGGAGATAAAAAGCTCTCGCCGTCTTTTCCTGCGTGGACAGTGTCTTTCCGCTCTCTTTGGCGGGGCTTCCACGTCAGCAGGTATCTCTCATGCCATTTCTTTTTGTCTCCTTAAGCCACGTGACTTGGGGAACTCCAAGGTGTGCACTTAATGGGAGTGATATAGAGTTGTACTCCAAACAGCACACAGGCCATCTGTCAAAACAAAAAGCTAAACTCTGAGTAATAAAATCCACCGGGTGATTGATCTCTTGCATTAAAGGGGGAACTGGAGGGGGGAAAGCAATTTTGTGTATGGGCAAACTTGTGTTTGGTGCATTTTTCATGTCACATAAAGATGGAAATTGCCTCTACTGGCTGTGGATTACAGATATATTTCAGCTTCTGTAATTGTGGCAGGACACTTCTGTGCTTATAACAAGCGGATAATTCCCCAACTATTGGTGAAAACAATCAGCTTCCTGGCTCACGATTCCCCTCGGTCTTCCCCCAAAGGCCCACACGTTCCCATTTGTTTGCCACACTGTGGTTGATAAATTGTATGTTTTGGCCCTTCAACTGGGTGCAAATGCACAGAAACCACAATTAGGACAATTTGGGGTCTATTTCAAAGCAGTTACTTGGACGGGAAAGCAGAGAAAAGTTGGGGCACTGTCTTTAACATTACCTAATGTGGGGGCTCTTCCAGTTTCTCCTCTAGGTCTGCTGAAATTGTATCCGAGTGGAAGTTGCCCCCGAGCCAGTGCCATTTTCACCTGGTCATTCTCAGATCCAAATCCTGCACCCATTTTCTCAGGCCACAGGCTCTTGCAATCATGCCTTGATCCAATTGAGAACTGAACAGAATCTCCCATTCATTCTCTGTCCTGCCTTCCTCATATTTTTCTATCAGGGAAAAAAATAGCCCTAATGCAAACTTTTTAAATGATTCAGCGAACAGATTTTTCATTAATAAATCAAGGTCCCCTCTTTAACTTATCTGCCGGCTTGAAATGTTAATGAGACAGGGCATCCATTTCTCTGCCAAGCCTCCAGAAGAGACTCATATCGCTTCTGGGTGGGTGGAAAGAAAGAGAGACAGACTCCATCACCCACTTAGATGCCCCAAAGTTCAGCTTCTGCCATTTGGATTGTTCTGGCTTCGCTTTCTGGGGTCTCATTCACACTTATGAGTTTCCCCCGGAAAACACACTCTCTAGCGATAAATTGGAGCGAATGGAAATCTGCAGGAAACCCGATTGCCATGTGTCCCAAATCAGCACTGAGCCCCAGGTTCTCCCAGGGGGAATTAGCGGGGGAAAGGCAATGTGGATGGGGCCTGAGGGACACACGACAAACATCTGGAAACAATTATCCACTATTCGTTCCACTTCAGCTTTCCAGTGACATCGTTTCATTTTACTTATTGATTCGTTTGTCTTGTTTTGCAGTTGATCGGCCCCTTTCCTACCCAAAGGCTTTCAAAGCATCAGCGATGTGACGCTGGTAAGAATAAAAGAAAATATTCTCAGTGAATAAAACTGAGCTGGGTGGCATCAGGGTGCTGAAAGGAACGTCTGGAGATTTTGGGTTTAGGGAAAAGGCGAGTCAGAGGGGAGGTGACTGTAAACTGGTTTGTGGTGTGTGGAAATTGGACAGAGAAGTTTTCTTTCCTCTCTCATTGCAGTAGAACTTGTGAAAACAAGGATTTCTTAACTCTGAAACTCAGAGGCGATGATGGCTACCAATTTGGATAATAATAATTTTATTTTTTTGTAATCTGACTTAGGGCCAGTCCCTGCCTTTCAGCCTAGCCTACCCCACAGGGTTGTTGTGGGGGTTAAATGGGGGGGGGGAGAGAGAATCGTGGATTCCACCTCCTTGAAGGAAAAGGTGGGCTTAAAAACAGGCAATAGCACAAAGCAAAACGGAAGTCTCACCTGTTTCATCCCTGGAAGGTCAGGGCGGATCACGTGTGAACAAGGCTACGGGCACCTTCTTTACTCCATAGGAGGCAAGGAGCCCCCCCCCCCCGCCATCACACAGGAGCCCTTGTTCCTTATTAGCAAGAAAATCACATCTCCTTTGCCTCCTCGGCTTTCCACCGCCCGTCTGTCACAGAGCCCACTCAGTGCTAGTTAACGGAACAAGCAGTGACATTTCATACATTTTAAATGTAATTTGTGGGAAATGTTTGCAAATTGGAACCGCTGTGGAAGAAGGAAGTGCGGCACCGATTCCCCCCCTGGGCCCTCTTCACTGAAGTTGCAGATGCGGGAGGGCGGGGGGGGGGGCTGGCGGTCGGCTGCCAGGGCGGAGATGGGGGCCGTGGGAGCTCCCGAGGTGGGACCGGGGGGGGGCGTTTGACAGATGAGGAGGGATGTCTTCCGGCCTCTGTGGCTGGAGGGGGGGTGTCTTTCCTCTAGGGCTGCAGTGATTTTGCCGCCACTGCCACCCCCTCCCCCCTCTCATGGCTTGTGGGCAGCAACACACACAAAAAAACCCACATTTAGTGCACGGCTAGGATTTGTGCAAGTGTCAATCTAAAAGTGCAGGCAGTGAATGCAAGAAGTAAATATGACTCCATTGATAACCTGGGACTGCTGATTTCTTTCTTTTTGGGGGGGGGGGGGTTCTACCAGCATCTGGTTGGCCACTGTGAGAAAAGGTAGCTGCAGCAGCTGGGCCATTGGCATAATCAGTCAGGGCTTGTCTGATGTTCTTATGCAGGGGTCAGCAAACTTTTTTTTCTTTTTAAAAATTTTATTAAGGTTTTTACATTACAAAATAGAAAAAGAAAAAAGGAAAAATAAAAAATAAGAATAGTTAAAAACAATCAATCCTTTCATCACATTATTTTTCATTTACTTGTTTCCCGGACCTCCTCGTACCTCCCTTTTTTGTAATCCAGTTCAATTTATTAGCTCAGCAGTTTCTTTCCCTCTTTATTCTACCCAGATCTTGAATCTTAAATTATTATAACATTAAATTTTTACTTATAAAAAAAAAACCCATT
Organism: Podarcis muralis; assembly: GCF_964188315.1. Classification (NCBI taxonomy): domain Eukaryota; kingdom Metazoa; phylum Chordata; class Lepidosauria; order Squamata; family Lacertidae; genus Podarcis; species Podarcis muralis. The sequence goes on from NC_135655.1 coordinate 1,679,126, forward strand.
TTTTCATATTCTTTTATACCATTAGCTAGAAACCACTTAATTTCAATCCAACATCATTCTAACATTCATTAATTTTACAGTATCTCTGTAAATAGTCTTTAAATTTCTTCCAGTCTTCTTCCACTGACTCTTCTCCCTGGTCTCGGATTCTGCCAGTCATTTCCGCCAATTCCATGTAGTCCATCACCTTCATCTGCCATTCTTCCAGAGTGGGTAAATCTTGTGTCTTCCAATACTTTGCAATAAGTATTCTTGCTGCTGTTGTAGCATACATAAAGAATGTTCTATCCTTCTTTAACACCGATTGGTCAACTATGCCCAGGAGAAAGGCCTCTGGTTTCTTCAAGAAGGTATATTTAAATACCTTTTTCAATTCATTATATATCGTCTCCCAGAAAGCCTTAATCCTTGGGCACGTCCACATTCTTACAGGGGTCAGCAAACTAAGGCCCGGGGGCCGGATCAGGCCCAATTGCCTTCAGGATCCGGCCCGCAGACTGTCCATGGATCAGCGTAGGGATTCTGATCGTTCGGGCTGCACCATTTCTCTCACTCACATGTATCTTGCCGCTGCCGCCTCCCTCCCTCCTCCTGGCTTCTCCTTGCCCTGCCTAGAGGAGGAAGGGGACTGAGCTAAGCGGGCTGAGCGCCATTTGAAGCAGCCCCTCTCCGGAGCCAGCCCTTGGTGCTCCTGTGGGCCAGAGAGCAGAGCAGACAGGGGGCCACTAGGGGGCGCGTCGGAACATGGCTGACAATAACATCTCTCCGACCCACACGCGGTAATTTGGAGGCTATGATGGGAGTAATTAGGTAAAGGGTATACAAGTGGGAGCCAAACAGTACAAACTGAAAGCATTTGCTGACGATTTGGTACTAACTTTACAGGAGCCAGAATCGAGTACTAAAAGAGTACCGGAACTGATCCAAGAATTTGGTCAGGTAGCAGGTTTTAAGTTGAACAAGACGAAAACTAAGGATTTAGAGAAAAATCTAACTGAGATCGAGAGAGATAAGTTTCAGAAGGAGACAGGATTAACATTGGTTAAGAAAGTGAAATATCTAGGGGTTAATATGACTGCTAAGAATGTGAATTTATTCAAGGATAATTATGAAAAATGTTGGACTGAAGTGAAAAAGGACTTAGAAATATGGTCAAATTTGAAGTTATCGTTGCTAGGTCGAATTGCTGTGATAAAAATGAATGTATTGCCAAGAATGCTGTTTCTGTTTCAAACATTGCAAATTTTGGACAAAATGGACTGTTTCAAGAAGTGGCAGAGAGATATCTCTAGATTTGTCTGGCAGGGCAAGACGCCTCGTATAAAATTTAAGATATTAACTGATGCTAAAGAAAGAGATGGATTTGCCCTGCCAGACCTTAAATTTTATTATGAATCAGCCGCTTTTTGTTGGCTGAGAGAATGGATGCTTCTTGAAAATACTGACGTGTTGGATTTGGAAGGTTTTAACAATGTATTTGGTTGGCATGCATATCTGTGGTATGACAAGGTTAAAGCACATAAAGCGTTTAAAAACCATATTGTCAGGAAAGCACTGTTTAATGTCTGGATAAGATACAAAGATCTGTTAGAAAATAAAACCCCGAGATGGCTGTCACCAATGGAAGCAAAGGCTCAGAAAAAACTCAATATGGAGGCCAAATGGCCGAAGTATTGGGAAATTTTGGAGCAAGAGGGAGATAGATTAAAACTGCAGAGTTTTGAAAAATTAAAAAATAGAGTGCGAGACTGGCTTCATTATTATCAAATAATGGAGGCATATAATTTGGACAAAAAACTAGGTTTCCAGGTGGAAAAATCAAAATTGGAAACAGAACTGTTAGATCCCAAAGTCAAGAATTTGTCAAGAATGTATAACTTGCTGTTAAAATGGAACACTCAGGACGAGACGGTTAAATCTGCTATGATTAAATGGGCACAGGATCTTGGACATAACATTATGTTTGCTGACTGGGAGCAGTTGTGGACCACAGGTATGAAGTTCACGGCATGTAATGCCTTAAGAGAGAATATTATGAAAATGATTTATAGGTGGTACATGACACCAGTCAAGCTCGCAAAAATCTATCATTTGCCCGATAATAAATGTTGGAAATGTAAAGAAAATGAAGGTACATTCTTTCACCTTTGGTGGACGTGCCCAAAGATTAAGGCTTTCTGGGAGATGATCTATAATGAAATGAAAAAGGTATTTAAATATACCTTCCTGAAGAAACCAGAGGCCTTTGTCCTGGGCATAGTCGGCCAATTGGTGCCAAAGAAGGATAGAACTTTCTTTATGTATGCAACAACAGCAGCAAGAATACTTATCGCAAAGTATTGGAAGACACAAGATCTACCCATTCTGGAAGAGTGGCAGATGAAGGTGATGGACTACATGGAACTGGCAGAAATGACTGGCAGAATCCGAGACCAGGGAGAAGAGTCGGTGGAAGAAGATTGGAAGAAATTTAAAAACTATTTGCAGAAATACTGTAAAATTAATGAATGTTAAAATGATGTTGGATTGAAAATAAGCGATATTGGTAATAAGATTAACAAGAATATGCAAATACGGATTGATAATGGATGAAAATACATAGTTATAATAGGTTAAGATATTGAGTAAAGATAAATGAAAGAGGGTAAGGATTTGCTGAAATGATTTTCTAAATGGGAATACAAAAAGGGGAGGTGTGAGGAGGTCAAGGAAATAAGGAAATGAGCTTAAAGATATTGAAAAATGGATTTATTTGTAAAAAAAATTTCTAGTTATTAGTTTTTTCTTTGTATTTTGTATCTTTTTTATTCCTCCTTCCTATGTGTGTTTTCTAGTTTGTTAATTTTTGTTTTAATTTTCTCTATTCTGTAAACTTATGTTTTCTGTAAACTTTATTCTGTAAACTTATACTTTTTGTAAAACTTTAATAAATATTTCTTTAAAAAAAAAATAGGGATTTCTCGTTCCTTAATACAGTCGTACCTCCGCTTACGTATCCCTCTGGTTACGTAAACTTCGGGATACATAAGTGGCAAACCTGGAAGTATATTTCTGGGTTTTTGCCCCACGCTCATGTGCAGAAGCCATCCCTCCGGTTGCAGAAATGGATCCTGTCCACAACAGGAGGTACCACTGTAATAATTTCACTATTTATA